>NC_045174.1:11034774-11079774 GCF_900700415.2 Clupea harengus | reverse complement strand
TCTGATTGAAATGAACACTTACAATACATGCTAACAATTACATGTTTTCACAGAGAAGAATTCAATCTTCCCAATGAAACTAAGAAAGAGATATACTTTCCCTGGTCTGTCCGTGTCCTCCCATGGAACCCACGGCCTATTTGTGGCCGTCTGGGTCCTCCTAGCCCCCTCGCCCCCAGAGGAGCGGAGAGTGGAGCAGCAGGCGGAGGTGCTCTGGAATCGGGCCCTGAGCTGGAGCTGCTCCCGTGGGGGTTGAGGTTTCACCGGGCTCGTGGTTCATTAGGGGAGAGGGGCGGAGGTGGTGGCGAGTGCAGATGTGGTGGGTGCGGGGGCGGAGGGGCAGGAGAGTAAATGAGATGTCTTGGTTGGGGTTAATGATAGTGGAGGTGTTGACAGGTGTGTGTGTGTGTGTGTGTGTGTGTGTGTAAGTGTGGTGTGTGTGTGTGTGTGTGTATCTGTGTGTGTGTGGGGGGGGGGGGTGGTCCCAAGTGGGACCCACGTCCATGCCACATCCCATCACCTCAGCAGCAGGCCCCGGATCAGTTGCCTCTATATCAGTGATCTTTGGCCCCCATTCACATGTGTGGGCACCATCGGCAATTGCTGCCCATGCCAACATCTGCCACTATTCCTCTCAGATTGAGATTGGCAATAGTCCCTCTACTAGCTGGGAATGAAACATGCATGAAGCCTTTTGAAAACTACAGGAAATATGTTCGATCACTGTCAGTATGCTTCCCTGTGTACATTGTCTATGATAATGTATGTTGCTGAATTATCATCAGAGATTCTGAGAAATGCTACGTAATCTACAGATAATTTAATCTTTAAGATTGACTTCACCACAACACAAATCCACACCACTCTATAATTACAGGCTTAATACTCCTAAAACCCCACTACTTCTGGGGTAAAGCAATGCCACAACACAGTGATTCGTGCCAGTTTGCGCACTTGGAGAAAAGAAAACATGAACACAAAAGATGCTCTTTTTTTTAAATTCGTTATTTCTGTGATCCCTGTGTGGCGGATTTTTGTGCTGAATGCGTTCCTTTTTTGCCGCAAAATGTGATCTGAATGTAAATGGTGACAGCAAGCAGTTGGCTTTGAGGCTCTGTGGGACGCGCAGACCGAGGAGCTGTACACTTTCACTCCACATCAAAATGGGTAAAAGTCTGTGGTCCCAGGGACACTTTTGTTGCTTTGACACTGGGGTTTGTCCCTCTGTCCCACTAGAGGAGCAGCGGACAAAAAAGGCCGTCCACGTCTCTCTGATCACTCCAAGACTTTTGTAACTTTCTCATTTGAATTCACACATGCTCCTATTCACGCTCACAGAGACTAGACGCCTCTTAATGAGCTGGGTTGCCTTCCTGCCAGGTTTTCTCACTCTCTCACTCTCTCTCTCTCTCATTCTCTATCTCTCTGCTCTCTCCACCTTCTCTCTCCCTCATTCCACCCTCTCCACTTTCTCTCTCTTTCTCTCTCTCTCTCTCCCTCCTTCAACTTGTCTTTCTGACAGTGCTGCCAATTATGTTAAGCCTCAGAGACACTAGCCAGCTCCTGTAAAGGACCTCCGAGTCACATGTGTGAGAGCCCAGTCAGACACATCCACAAGCCTTTGGTGGAGGGTCGCTACGAGAGAGAGAGAGAGAGAGACAGAGACAGAGAGGGGGGAGAGTTGGCATACGTTTCATGCTAACTTGTCTGGCATGCCAAATCTGAGTAGTCCCGAGACACTTCAAGCCTCTACTCGCTGACTTTTAGCCACTGCCACATGCAATCTTTACATCTTCTTATGGCACAGATCAGACTAATGACTTTAGGTTTTTTTTTTAGTTTAAAGCATCCTGGTCGCATGTAGCCAAGGTTTTATGCAAGTCCTGTTTGACCCCCCCGGAGTCTGTGCCATAGGGTTGTTGGAGGAATTTGAACCGTGCTTTGTTATTGCTCAGGCAAGTCTGCCCATCTCCCCCCACACTGTGGGCGCCCAGTCCTGGCTTGCTGCATCAAAGCGCCAAACTTAAGACCTCAGCAACACCATTGTGGCAGTTTTGGCACCATTGTCAATGCTGCAGCTGGGCAATATGGCAGCTGAAGAGGAACTTTGATGGGAGAATAGTGAGCAGTAGACACACGTAGTGGCAAACAATGCACAATTGTATTGTAATGGGTTCACAGTCATTGTCACCACATGAGGAAATGAACAGGTTTTTTGCAAGAGGCTACGTAGAGGTATGTTGCCACCTGTGGTTTGACTCAAGGCAGGTGCTTGGTCATTGTCAAGACGTTTTTATTCTCATCACGTTCTTTGTCCAAAAGCTGGTGAGGTATTTAGGTGACATACACACATGCTTTGGATGTGTTAGGCCATTATTATTTTAGATTATTTTCATGCTAAAGAAACTGTCACCTTGATTAAATATCCTACCCTCGTGCAGCAAACCCACAGACCCTATGTATTATTTAAGTACACTGCAATGTCATAATCACATGACAGTACTCAAAATATGTATAGTATGTATAAATATGTTCCATATAATTTAGAATACAAAGTATGTGCTATCTCCAATTAGTGTATGTTTAGGTAATATATAATAATAACTAATAATTCTAAACAAATGTATAATTCCAAACTAATCATTCTCTCAGATGTTACTGAGATCTTTTATATTGCTCCAGGATGCTTGGGACACAGGTGAAAGCAGGCTGCCTTCTTCAGTATCTCTCTCTTGTTCTGCCCAGCCCCCGTGATTGAGGAAACATAAAACAGGCAATCCGCCGCACATCCGGTTATGGGAGCGTTCGTCTCCCCCCCCCCCCGAGCCCTTTGTCCCCTCTTTGTCTTCGCCATTGCTGTCGTTTTTTTTATATACATATCCTGGTTCCCCAGCTCCCGTTTGAACACTGCTTACCATGACAATGGGCTCTGGGTGCGACACCCTCTCCGGCCCTGGCAGGGTCACCATTGAGCCGGGGGCAGGTTCATTCAATGGGCACAGCCATGCTGGGTCGTAAAGCTCTTGTTCTGGGTCTGAGGGTCGGGGGTCGGGGGGTGGGGGGTGGAGGTGGTTGACGAGCCCTCCTCTGGTTAAAGAGCAGACAATGTGTTGTGTCTGCTCCACCAAAGAGGGCGAGCAGCAGGGGTGGCAGGTCTGTTGGTTTTATGTGACAAGTGTGCGCCTGTGTGGGGCCCACAGGGACACAGAGGGCTACATGTCGCCTCCTTAACCTTGAAGAGGGCCGACAAACACAAACGCATTTCCTTGGGCCTGACCTTTCAGCGTCTTAATGAAGATGGACGTTTCTTTCCCCAAGGACTTTAAAAAAAAATGTTTATCAAACCCCTTAATGCTGCTTAGGGAGGGACAGACATTTTAACCCCGACAGCCCACTCATGTTCTTCCACCTTCTTCCCAGGTCACTCAAAACAATTTAATGCACCCCTTCCAAACACTCTAAAATGGAGGCCTCCAAGACAACAAAAGGCTCTTGACAGGGGTATTCTTTCGGCGTTCTGGCATCATTTTGGAGGTCAGACTGTCCTGGGTTTTTACCGGGCCACATCAGGTGGCAGTGCAGTTGGAGCACCCTCCATGATTGCCTCATTTGGAGAGGGCCTCTCCGACAGAAATCAGCAAAGCTATAATTTTGCCTGTGAGGCCATTCACCAAGCTTTGGGATGTGATTGGCTGAGAGCCTTTAACAGGGGTTTGGGGGTGGGGGGTGGTGGTGGGGGTGGGTGGGTAGAAAGGCACGGTGTACTCAGTCCTTGGGAGGGCTGGCAGGGCAAGCCTGAGCTTGCCCGGCTGATATCACGCACGCGTCAGGATCTCAGGATAGGCTCTGCTGGCTATCAGTGAACAGCCCATTGTTCATGACAATAAGGAGGGTCTGGACTTAATAGATGACTTGGGGAAAATCACAGGTTAACGACTTTTCTTTTGAAATGCATTGCTGGTACCTTGAAATGGTCTTAATCTCTAAAACACCCCTGCATGCTGCCACCACACGATGACTTACAAAGGTGATGACCTACAAAGGCTGAGCATATGTGAACAGTATGAGACCCAACTTTAAGCAATGGGCAAATGTTGCCAATGCTGATGAATCTTTTGAAATAGCAATGACTGGCAATGACAGGAAAACCTAAAGCGAACAAAGCCGAATATGAAAAGCTTCTTCTAAACCCTACTCCCCCACTTTATTTAACAGGTTCCGAAATGAATTGCCCCCTACACAAGGAATGCATTTGCAATCTCAGCCGATGAACCAATTCCTCCTCCAATCTGCCAGCCTAATCAGAGTCAGGCTCGAGCTCTGCTGCTGCCTGCTGCCGTGGGACGCTCTCAATCTATCAGAGCGTGGCCTTAGAGGGAGAGGCTGAGGGCCTCTAATCACGCTGATGAAATCATTATCATTTCCCCCCGGCCTGATGACAGAGGAGAGGATGGACGAGCCCCACGAGGCTGCCGGTGAAATGGACTTAAGATGCCTGTTGGGCAATGCCATAGAGATGTACCACCCCGTCCACAACCCACGGCTGGTTTTTAGCCACACTTTCTCATTTGCCGCGACGGTTAGGAGTAGCCACAGCTGACTGCTGCTCCTTCAGCAAGCGAGCTAATTTGCCTCTCATCACGGCGGTGATTGATGCCAAAGATCTCGCTGCTTGTTATGAATTGTCATCCCCTAATTACCTTAAATGAACCAAATGGAGATCGATGGTAACGCTTCATTTCAATGCAAATCGGACAACAGCAAGAAAAGAAGGGCCGGGGTCTCAGGGTGAAGGGATATTGGACAGAGTCTTTTTTTTGCAACAGTGGTGCTAACAAGGAGAGGGATTAAGAAATCTTAAATATTCTCTCGGGCCAGCAGCATAAAAAAAGCATGAAGTATTCTTCTTCTCCTTCTTCTTCATTGTAATGCATGTTCAACAACACCATACTAATGAGCAGTTGTGAAGAAGCCAGACATTGCATTGCTACAGGCTTGGAAGCCTAGAGGCTTCTGTGCTAAGGAGACCTCCCGCGGCACGTTCAGTCTGTTGAGTTGAGTTCTCTTTTTTTCGCTCGGCTCTTTCACATCGCCGAGGCAGCGGCGGCCAACCTGCGAGAGTGAGAGTGCCGCACCTCGGGCACAGGGTCCGGGGCAAGTCCAGACACGCTGGCTGTTTACTGATTAGACACGCTCGTAAACCCGGCACAATGAGGCATTCCTCCTCATGCTGCCCCTCGCATACAAACCAGTTGACAGGCCTGTCAGGAGGGAGATTGTGGGTGTGTGTGTATGTTTGTGCGTTCGTTTTGGCTTTGTATTCATTGTGATAGATACACACACACACACACACACATACACACACACACACACACACACATACACACACACACACACACACACACACACACACACACACAAACACAAACACACACACACACACACACACACACACACACACACAAACACACACACACACACACACACACACACAGAGGCAGGCATGGCAGGTGGAGGCATTTCTGATCCCTCTTCAGGTTTCCCTACTGAGCTGTGCCCTCACTCTCACTGGGGAACAATGGGCACTCTGACAGAATTTTTTTCTCTGAATGCACAATGTTATATGGGTTGCGGTGGACTGCACACGTAGGTAACTCATAGTAATGATGGGGGAACGGTTATGCTAGGTATTGTGTTCCACGCACATTATTTGTGGGTGTGGGTCCTGTGGTTAGGTTAAGTAGCAGGTGCCCATATAGGGTCGCTTGTTGTCTTAACTGGTTGTCCATAAACATAACACAAATGATGGACAAACTACTACCCTTCACTTTGAGACAGCCATTTTGGAAACAGCACGGTAGACTCGGCAGCAGCAAGACCACTGCTTGTGTGAGCCCTGTGGACAGAGTTGATATATCCATAGTGAAGTTATTGGCTGAGAATAAGAAGAAATGATTGGCTGAGGTGAAGGGTCATTGCACAGAAAGACAGCCACACAGTGCCATATCGATAAAGGTGGAATGAGAACAGACACAGACAGACACAAAAAAAGAGAGACAGAGAAAAAAAGATGGGGGGGGGGGGGGCACTGGGGCCCTGACAGACACAGAGGGGTCTGAGAGAAAGGGGGGTTATGGGATAGCGAACGGCTGTGAGACTGCTGGGAGTCACAGGGCCTTGGCAGCCTGCGGTCTGGAGCTGACGGCTGAGTGCTGTGAGCGGGAATGGGGGGAGGAGAGGAGATGAGAGGAGAGGAGAGGAGAGGAGAGGAGAGGAGGAGTGCTCTGGGGGTCTGTGATTGTTAGCTTATCCCTCTCTATTTCACCTGCCAAAAAAGACCTCATCTGCTGAGCGCCGGTTTGGAAAGAAGGCCCTCGACAAAAAGCCCTCTTGTAGTCTTAAACTGAACATACACACGGTGCCTCTTGATTTGACATGATGGATAAACAACAGAAAGCAAATATTTGGCTGTGAAGGACATTATGGACATAAACAAGGAGTTGATCCTCTGGTGAATGTTCAAGGGGACTCAGCGACTGCCTTGAAATTGCAAATATGATTGAACTTATTCTGGTTGTGTGTAGTGCGCTCATATTAAATGGAGTGTCTTGGGTTGGACAAAAGACACAAAAGTAAAAAGAGTTTTCCATTAAAGTGACCTATTGTATTAAGTTTATAGTGGACAGTTATCTGTACTTGTTAATGGAAGGAAAAAATGGCCAAGAAGGCAACGGCCATTTAACCACAATGAAGTTGATTCATAGCAAAACACTCCTGTAAGATTTAGATTAAAGCATGGTGGTCAAGGTTCTTTTGATGAATACGCAAGCCTGCTCATTTATCTCTCTCTCTCACACACACACACACACACACACACACACACACACACACACACACACACACACACACACACACACACACACACACACACAGGCACAGGTGGTAGATGCGCACGATGCCTGGACCACAGATCTCCTCTCCTTGCTGAAGCATGACACTGTGCTGGTGGAGGCTGCTGGTGTGTGTGTGTGTGTGTGTGAGTGTATGGGGTGGTTAGTCTACAGCAGGTGTGTAATGGCCACCCCACCCCCCCTCCCCCTGACGTCCCACCTGTGTGGCTGCAGCCCGTAGCAGCTTCTGAGTGGCTGCTTATGATCCTCTCACACCCCCCACCCCTCGCTCCCTCCTCCAGGACAATGAAGAGAGACGGCCTGCCAGTGGCCACCTGCTGCCCAGCTGCCTGACTCACGTTTCAGGGTCAGCTTACAGTGGAGCCCCCCTCATCAGTCTCACTCAGACCCCCTGGTGCTGCTCCTGCCCCCCCCCCCCCCCCCCCCCACTGAGGGTTCAACCTGATGGATGCCCATCCACCTGACATTCATCACACACATGAGTTTTCACAGAGGTTGTGTTCATAAGGAAATACGTGCGTGTAAGTGTGTGTGTGTGTGTGTTTTGCATACACTAACCCTAGTAGTGGTTGCAACATAAAATGATAAAAAACATAGGTGAGAGTGATGCTGTCAGGGGAGGTCAATTGTCTTTTGTGTCTTTCCAGAATATTCCTGACGATTTGACAGGATGACAGGAAGAACCTGGTTATGAATACAAAGCCCACGAGTCAGTGTGAGACGCAGAGATCAATCAGCATCCATCCTCTTGGTGTCAGCCCCACTGTTACAGGTGCCCCAACACTAATGGCTCACACATCACCTTTAACAGACCTACTGTGACACCTGTACGACACCCCAAGGTTAGAAGCCCCTCCTCCGTTTCTGTACTTCCTGCCGTGAGGGCCTGAGTCATAGACATATATAATATATGTCTATGGCCTGAGTAGGCCATGGACAATATGACACTGTTTTTTTAATATGACACAACTAGAACTGGTTTCAGCTTCAAATTATTTTTTTATGGAATATAGTCATGTGAAGGAAAGACACCTGTGTTCCAACTAGCCACCCACGCTATCCATTATGCAGTTCTGTGGAGTTATGAATCATCCCTAACTATATTAACAAAATACCTTAGTTAGCATGCTAGCAAGACTTTAATCAGTGCCAACTGTACTGTTATTGGTGTTTGTAAGGATTTTGTATGCCTTTTCAGTAGTTAGATTGCCAAAACGTACTGCTGCTTAAACTAATGCATTCATTAATGTTAGTGACTGGATCCTTAATCAGATAAACAGGCCAGACTGTCTGTGAGTGTTTCCTCTCAAGTAGCTGTCTGAGACTGCCTGAAGGCTGGAGCAGTGGGAGCTGATGGTTATTGACAGTAACAACAACACAAAAGTCCTTTTCCACCTGGCCACCACACAAAAGCCAGCCGCTCAACCGCTCCGAAAGCCACCCCCTTAATGCTTCTGAGACAAGAAGACCAAACACATCTCTGGTGAACGAGCTCACCTCATAAAAGGAGCACACTTGCTTTGCATGGTCACAGGAGTGAGGTATTAGGTCATATATCATCTTATGCTCTCTTCTGGTGTAGGTACGCATAGTTGTGATCTTTTTGTTGCGATATGTGTGTGTAAATGATAATGTGACTGAGTGATGAGGTTCTTGCAACTCAGTGGCATAGGAGAATATGTGGTTAATTTATCAACACCTGGAAGTCAGGCATGATCCCTCGGTGGCCAAGGAGGTCAACTGTTAAACCGCTAATGTGCTTTAAATAATCCCAGCCCCTCCGAGAGTGACATTCTTTAGACATATGACCTGTATGTAGCCGTACTTTGCCCCCACTAGACATTCTTTGGCTCTTTTTTTTTTGCTTTAACTTTCTTAACCTTGGCTCAGAATGTTTACCAATGTTAACGGATTCTGTTTTGACCGTGGTGTGTAGCCAACGATGAGCGGCGATGAGAGCAGAGTGAAGTGTTTCATGGTTTGTGCAGTTTAGAGCATGGAAGTGGGTCCATCAAACGGGCTTAAAATATGACAAGCCAGTCGGTAAGAACAGAAACAAAGAGCCCAACCGTGTCCCCTGTCTCCCCTCCGTATTGTCCCCCATGCCACACACTGCCCCTTTAATCCCTAATCAGCAGTGGGCCGTTGGATTGCCACTGAAGTGCCATGGACCCCGCCACCTCACCCCACCGTACCAGCCCTCCACCCCACACAGCCGTCTCAAGCTGACGCAACCCCCTCAACCCCCCTTCCCCCCACACTAACATTACCATCTCTATAGGGCACGGGGAACGAAGAGAGAGAGAGAGAGAGAGAGAGAGAGAGAAGGTGGAGGAAATAGGGGGAGGAGGTAAAAACTGGAGATAAGGAGTGGGTTGAGTTATTGTGGGGTTGACTCATTTCCTCTCTAGTACCAGGGTTTGATGTAGACTACGGCTGGGGTGGGGGGGGGTTCCCTCTGCCTCCTCTCTTAACCAGGCCTTTGTCTGCGGGTGAGTGTGGGGAGGGGGAGACACAAGATGGGGAGAGGGAGATAAGGGGAGACAGAGAGGCTGTGGAGAAAAGGAGAGATGCTCTGGGCCCAGGAGAAAGAGAGATGCACTGACAGAGAAGGTGACTATTAGTTCCTTGTGAGAGGAGCTGAGACATGGGCATCACAAAAGGCCCAGTGTGTGTGTGTGTGTGTGTGTGTGTGTGTTTGTGTGTGCGTGTATATGTGTGTGTGTGTCTGGATCCTTCATCAGTAGAAGAGCACTTGAACAGCAACAGCAGGCTCGGGGCTAACGCACACATTAATTAGCCTCCTCTTAATTACCATCCAGGCTAAACCAACCGAGGGGCTGTGTTGTGCTGTGCTCTGTATGTGTGTGCATGTATATGTGCGTGTGTGCGTGTGTATGTGTGTGTGTGTTCACATTACGAGACAAGGGGGATGGGACCAATCATAATTACAATAGCTTGCAATACAGCCATGTGGGAGATAAAGTGGAGAATCAGGGAGATCTGGGGACATCAGTGTAGATATACACACGCTTATCTGAGGCTCACCAAGAGAGGACCAGGGAGAGACACCCCAAACCCCCCCCCCCCCCCCCCACCTACTAGTCCTTAGCAAAGGGGGCCGCACTTAGGGATCAGAAGGCATCGTTCTAATCTCCTGCATCATCTTGGAGAGGAAATGAATGAATAGAAATACACGCAGCTGTAAGAAGAATGAGAATTGGTGGCTGATATGTATGTCTGTGTGTGTGTGTGTGTGTGTATGAGATTCAGAGTGTGTGTCTCTCTGTGTGTGTACACGTGTGTGTAAGTACCTACGCATGTGAGTGCATTTTCTTTGTGTCTGTGTGTGTGTGTGTGTGTCTGTGTGTGTGTGTGCTTGAAGAAGGGAGAGGGTGACTGAATCAGAAGGGTTTCTTAAGTGGATTTCATTAACTCAGTCTCTGTGCACATTTAACCATAATGAAGGTGGGGGAAGCAAGCAGGAAATAGGGAGCGGACCAAAGCAGACAAAGAGATTTCTACGCAACAGAAAAATGACACTGTCAATGCCAATATATGACCAACACTGTTTGGATAAAACTGGCAGGAACGTGCGGTGGCCATAGGCGATCCTGAGGAACTAATCTTATCTGTGGTGGGGAATGCCAACTGGAGTTTGGCTTGTGCTTTCTTGTGCATGAAGAGTCCAGGTGATCCAACGGTTCCACTGAACTACAGAGAAGATGTGAAGGAACCACGCTAATAAAATATATATAGCCCTTTTCATTAAATAATTAAAATTTTCTTTTGACATTTTTATAATTGTTTCCGGTACATTCTCCTATGGTTTCTATATGGACTGTTGCCAGTTTGCTGTTCAAACGACACCTCAGACATTTTCTTTTGTTCACTGTTTGAGCTACAAAAAAAATTGAGAGTAATTGGCTGCATGTGAACACTGTGGTGTTCCATCACAGTGTGGATATGCTGCCCTCTAGGGAACTGATTAGTGTGTGTGTGTATGTGCTCACTCTAGTTTAGTGTGTCTGTGTGTGTGTGTGTGTGTGTGTGCTCACTCTAGTTTAGTGTGTGTGTGTATGTGCTCACTCTAGTTTAGTGTGTGTGTGTGCTCTCTCTAGTTTTGTGTGTGTGTGTGTGTGTGTGTGTGCTCACTCTAGTTTAGTGTTTGTGTGTGTGTATGTGCTCACTCTAGTTTAGTGTGTGTGTATGTGTGTGTGTGTGTGTGTGTGTGTGTGTGTATGTGCTCACTCTAGTTTAGTGTGTGTGTGTGTGTATATGCTCACTCTAGTTTAGTGTGTGTGTGTGTGTGTGTGTGTGTGTGTGTGTGTGTGTGTGTGTGTGTGTGTGTAAGTGTGTGTATGTGCTCACTCTAGTTTAGTGTGTGTGTGTGTGTGGATGGGGTAGCTATATAAGACTAGTAAAGTAATACAAATAAGGTTGGAGATGGTTTAAAGGATGTGGAGGTGCAGGGGAAGGGAGAACAGAGGAGAGTGGACAGCTGGGAGGTGAAAGTGTGCGTGTGGCGGCCCAGTCAGGCCCTCCTTGCTAATCCTGCGGAAAGTGGACGGTGGGATTTGGCAGCCATATGGACATCCCAGAGGGCCCGGTGGAGGACACTTGGCTTCACCGCCAGCGAGGTCATCCAACACACTCCTCAACACGCACGGGTCAACGACACACATAGACATGGATGCGCATATAAACATGATCACCACACACACCCACACAGGTGTACACACACAAACACATACAAACACACACACACACACAGACACACACACACACACACACACACACACATAGAGACACTCACTGTTCACCGACAGGAATGGGAAACCTTTACACTCCCTAAATACTGAAAACGTGTCTGTACCTTACAACTACAGGTTTAGACATAGTTCAGACACACATCCAATGAAAACAAGCAGTCAAAAATCAGTCAGAGAGCCTCAAGCTTTTTTACTCTCTTGCTATATTCTCCATTATGGATAAGCAGGTAGCTAAAACACTACCAGACATTCATCATCACTGCAGCAGCAGTACATACACACATTACAGGTTACCGTTGCAGTGCCCAGATCTAGTGGAACATACTCGATATGGCAATAGTTGGTTTGGAACTGAGAGTTCATTGGCAAGGCACCAAAGGTATGTTTCTAGGTATCTTCCCCCCTGGGGAAGACATATCTGAGACTCTAGCATTAAAAACAAAACAACAACAACAAACAACAACAGAAACATACAACCCTTGATCTGTTTCGTGAAGTGCATTAAAAAAAAGGAGTTGAAAAAATACACACACACACACACATACACATGGAGGCCATACTAGTCTAGAGCTTATAAACTCTGGCTAGCTTTGGGGAGGGGTAGCACCATTACTGTGCCTCCTCTCCTCTCTTCTGCTCTACTCTGGTTCTCCCATGTTCTCTCGTTTTCTCCATCCCTCTCTTCTCTCCCGTCTTCCAGGTGAAAGGCCTCAGTGGAGGTGGGCGTTGAGGTCGTACTTCTCACAAAACTTGTCGGTGAGCGGGATGCAGGTGAGCAGCTCGCACCACTCGCACTTGACCGGGTAGACGTAGAAGAGCACCACGAAGCCGGCCAGCAGGCCCAGGAAGAAGGTCAGCGAGGCCATGATTTGGCAGCGCTTGCGGTACATGTCGGCGCGGCCGTAGCTGATGTAGGGGAGGAAGGCGAAGGACAGGAAGAAGCCCGAGACGAAGCCGCAGACGTGCGCAAAGTTGTCGATCCAGGGCAGCAGGCCGAAGGCGAAGAGGAAGAGCACCACGCACAGCAGCTTGGCGAAGGCGCGCCACGGGCTGGCCAAGATCTGCCAGCTCTGGAAGAGCTCCACGAACAGGCAGGCCAGGATGCCAAACTGAGATCCCGCCGGGCCAACCTGAGAGGAGGAGGAGAGAAGAGAGGAGATACGGATGGATTTTATTCTTGTTTTTGCTTTGAGGGAACTGACACATTTTCTTTTTCTTTGTAGGACTACAAACGGCACCATGGTCTTAATTAGAAAAGACAAATCTTTCCCCATGAGGGGGGAATGGAAATGCATGAAAGTTAGACCATGTGTTCCGTGAGAGACAGTAGGTATTGTATGCGTGTAGGTATTGTATGCGTGTCTCTGGTCTCTGGTCTCTTTGCACCTCGGCTCTGTAAGGCAGGAAGATGGCGCTGGCCAGGTTGCCCGTGACGCCACTGAGGATGTAGATGATGGAGATCCTGAGCCAGCCTGCCAGCTTCTCCAGGTCCCTCAGGATGGTCATCTGAAAGAACATAGACACCAGGCAGTGCAGGATCCTACAGGGGGAGAGAGAGAGACAGAAGGAGAAAGGGAGAGAGGAAAAAGAAAGAGAGAAAGAGGGAGAGAATGGGATTGAGAGGATCATCAATGGCTGAGGTCATTGGCATCTAACGCTACACTACTGTAATCTGAAATTCTGAGAAGGCAGATTACTCATTACAGCCAATTCATAACACAACACGCACGGGTGCCACTGTGCTTTGCGCTTGTGCTGCGTGGAGACCCTTCCAAAATCGGCCCTGTTGTGTAACAGTCAGCAATATTGTGTAAGATTATAAATAAACTGATAGGATTTTCAAACTAATCCCAGAGCAGACTGGCCACGCACCCAGCATGCAGGAACAGGGAGAGCCATAGGCGGTAGAACTGATCTGGGATCTCTGGGTTGAGAAATGGCAGCAGGCCACACACGTCATCCATGCAGTGCACCTGGGTGGGGTCAAAGGTCATGGACAATTACGAACACAAAACGGTAAATAATTACGAGTCCTGAGCATCAATTATAATCATCCGCCTCCAACTGTGTGTAATTAATGAGGGAGGTCTGTGAATTCTGCACAAAAGCCAGCCTGGTAAACACGACAAGTAAATATTTCCCTCTGCTGGTGAAATGAGTAACTGCACTTTATTATCGAGGAGCGAATTGGTACTGATACTGAGAAGATTTTTGACAATATTTTGTTTCATATTTTGTACATGCATCTGTAGTTATGTGTACTTTTTTCTGTGTGCAGGTTGTTCCACATCAGCGAAATATGGGGTCCATTTTATGGGGGAAAAGTGAATGTGAAAACTGAACTGGAGGTGATGGGGAGGACTGCTGTGGAGATACCTGGGAGCAGAGTGTGGCCTCCTCATGGAAGGAACCCCTCATGAAGTCACAGTACTCTCTGGAGGTGATTTCACACCTGCACAGGGGCGCACACACGGTAGCCGTGAGCTTGGATTCAAACCTCACATGGATATGTTCTTACACATGAACCATTTGAGTAACGGATCAGGTAAGAATATTGACTGACAGCACCTATTAAACCAACTTTGCAGGGATTTATACAATAGAAACAGCCTTTTGATAAATTGTTACTGAATCTGAATCTACTGAATCTTGGCACACATCTGCAGAGACCACAGATAAAGTTTAAACACTACTACTAGATAAACTCCTAAACTCCTCCTGTTTACATCTATGACATCTGACTATAGACTATAGACAGGATTAGACTATAGACAGGATTAGACTATAGACAGGATTAGACTATAGACAGAGTACCAGGCCCCTCCTCACCTGCCCTTGGTGCCGATGCAGCAGGGCCGGCCGGTGATGGCACAGTCGATGTGGGGCAGGTTGGTGTGGTTCCCCGTGTTGTACCTGGTGCAGATCTACCAGAGAGAAATGGAGACAGCACAGACTGTTTAACTAAAGAGTTAACTGGATGGAAAAAAGGAAACACGGCTGCATGATTTCTAGGCTTCGGTTTGATTCTTCCCAGTTTTGTGGGAGCCAACAGGTGGCTGTACTCACAGGCCATTTAGTGATGTCATCAGGCCACTCATGAGGAGACACTGAGGCTGGCTCCAGACAGATTCTGTCACACACACACACACACACACACAGAGAGCATGAGATATATGCGTATGTATACAAGAGTGTGTTCAGTGTGTGCATTTATCTGTATGAATGTATGTATGTATGTATGTATGTATGTATGTATGTATGTATGTATGTATGTATGTATGTATGTATGTACTGTATGTATTTGTACATGGGTGTGTGTCTGTGCATGTGTGCGTGCGTGCATATATACGTGTGTGTGAGTATGTGTGTGCGCATGTGTGTGTTTTCTTCAGTGAATTACCTGGGGTCCTGGTGGCACACAGAGCCATACTGACGCACTTTGCCATCCAAGATTGGAGCACTGGGGTGATTAGGCCACTTCACCCACACAGCCAGAGTACTCTAGGGAGAGAGATGGAGATGCTGATTTAGTGTTAAGATCTTTATAATTTATATAAAACATTCTTGGTGTATTGGGCTGTATACAAATACTGGCTGAGTGTTGGGTATTTTAGTGAATTGTGTTGCTTTGTGTGTGTGTGTGCAGGTGTGTGTGTGTGTCACTCACTGAGCACTCCTCCTGTGAGGTCTGCAAGCAGCCGGAGCGGTCGTTCCTCACGCAGCAGGCCGAGTGTCTCTCCTGCTCCCTCTTCTCCTGGATCAGCTCGTGGACCTCCTGGTCCCGCCGCATGCAGGGGGAGAACTTGGCCCCCAGATGGATCAGAGCCTCCTGCAGGACACACACACACCCACACACACACGTCAGGGAAACACTACACACACACACACACACACACACACACACAAACATGTCTGGGAACAACAGACCCCCACTTTCCCACAAGCCAGTTCAAGACAGATGGAGCTTGGGACTAGACAAGCAGGGTTCATGATACTAAAAATAAAAATAAAAATATGAAATGGCTGTAAGTAAGAGACCAGGAGGCGTCCCATCTGCATTCTGTTGGTTTTACTAATTCACTTCTTCTGTGGTGACACAAAATATACTCCCAAACGTTGAAGACTATGCAGAATGGAGAAATGATTGTGATGAAAAATGAAACAGACTACTTACTGAGCTGGGTCCCACCCAGAAGTTCTCTTGTTGAACAAACTTGACATTTTCATAAACCCCTTTGTTTCTTAACACCTATAACAAACATATTGTCAGACATGACACACAACAATGCGTAGATATCCAATAAGGTATAAAAGGCATAAAACTGATGGAACCATTTCTGAAGTTATATTTCACATGTACCATAATATATGCATGACGCGTCATTTATATATCTATTAAAAGGTAAGAAATGCTCATCGTAATTTTCATAACACAGGTCTACATAGTGCTCAGAATTTTTAAGAAACCAGTGGACTGCAGTAACATTACTAGCACTGATTGAAAAGCAATTGCAAATGTACTACAATGTCAGTGGTATTGAACACTGCAAATGCATTAAAATGTCTGTGGTATTGAACACTGCAAATGTACTCAAATGTCGGTGGTATTGAACACTGCAAATGTACTCAAATGTCGGTGGTATTGAACAATGCAAGTGCATTAAAATGTCTGTGGTATTGAACACTGCAAATGTACTAAAATGTCGGTGGTATTGAACACTGCAAATTGACGGGTGATGTGGTAATGGATGAATACTCACAGAGTCCACAGTCTCATGCTGTGAGAAGCCCACGGGAGCGATGCCGTAGATACACACAGACAGGATGGTGATGAGCAGGTGGACAAAAGTGATCCAGTACGTGAAGAAAGGCCTGATATGAACACAGATCGATGTCAGTTTGAGAGCTGGGGCAATACCAGCATGCCTTATGTGAGATCACTGATCTATACTTAACATCAATACAAATAAATGAAAAAAAAAAACACAGCAATTTACTTATTGTAATGGAAATAAAGAACACAAAATTAAAGCTCCATGAACAACTGCTAACAGTGATATCTGCCCAGGAACTAAGTTTATGCAACGGAACGTTCTGTCCACATTTTGTTTTGAACGGTCACTGAACCCTTGTACCTGTGGTCGTCCATGTCCTCGATCTGCCTCTTGACGTAGCTGTCGATGCGCTTGCGGTAGGTGCGGTTGGTGAGCCTGCCCACCATGCCTAGGCCGTAGGGGCGCTTCTCGCGGGCGAACAGCTTCTGCACAGGCACCACGATGCGCTGGCCCCGCCGCTGCTGTCCGCTCAGGCTCACCACCTCCTGCCGTAGGCGCATCTTCGGCTGGACCAGCGGACCCTCCTTACCCTTCCTCCAGCCCCGCTCTAGAGGCCTGAGGAGAGAACACACACACACACACACACACACACACACACAGACACACACACATGAGAGAGAGAAAGAGAGAGAGGAGAGGGGAGAGAGAGAGAGAGAGAGAGAGAGAGAGAGAGAGAGAGAAAGGTTCAGAATTAGCACACAAATTAGGACACAAGTCCACATTTGTGTGTGTGTCCATATTCTATGGACTGAAAAGGTTTGTGTCTGTATGTGAGACACTGTTCTGTGTGTATGTGAGACATTGTACCGTGTGTATGTGAGACACTGTACTGTGTGTATGTGAGACACTGTTCTGTGTGTATGTGAGACACTTTACTGTGTGTATGTGAGACACTGTACTGTGTGTATGTGAGACACTGTTCTGTGTGTATGTGAGACACTTTACTGTGTGTATGTGAGACACTGTACTGTGTGTATGTGTGTTTGAGCTCGTACATCATGAGGTGGCTCCTCTCCAGCTCACTCCTTTCCAGGGCGCTGCCCGTCAGCTCACTCTCCTCCGACACCTTGCTGGCCTCCGCCTCCTTAATGTCCGCCTCCGAGGGCGTCTCAAACACCTCGTCAGCATAGGTGGAGAGTTCCTCCTGCAGCAGGCCGTCCTACGCGCGCACACACACACACACACACACACACACACACACACACACACACACACACACATACATACAGTCTGTCATGACATAGGAGCTGATTTATGTATTTATCATGAGCTCTTAGACCAGATTAATCGCTATAATAAAATGTAATTCCCTGAATTGATGTTAAATCGAATGCAGAGCACAGTATGACATGCGATCAATCAAAATGCAAAATCAGAAAAAAATCAAACTTATTCTGGAAAACAGGGATCATTAAAGATGAGTTAAACCCTCTCATCTTATTGAGCAGCTTTTTTTGTGGACATAGGTCTGCATGGGTCAATAATTAACATGGACAAGGTGAAATTTAAACAATGGCCACAGTGTGGCAGCACTGATCCAAACTCTTCTGGGTCTTGGGTTATCAATATAAAACTAGGAGATTTAAAAACGATCAGAATTATTACCGTACATTTATGCATTTAGGAATATGCTGTATAGTAGGATGTAAAAATACAGCTGCATGGAGGAACCAATAGAGGGACAAAGCCCTCTTCCTTCAGTCAGAGTATATGTCAGAGAGACAGCATGCGTGACAGCCGAACAGGTGCCTGAGATTGAGAAGGTGACATCGGGGGTGACTGGGAGAGCGATGTGCTGCATCTCACCCGTGTGAAGAAGGAGGTGTCCAGCTCATCGGGGAAGTCCACCGTGTCCTCCTCCAGGAAGCTGGCGGGGGTGAAGCTGCGCCGGTGGGTCCGACGATGAGTCCCCTCTCGCAGGGAGCGGCCCTGGGATGGCGAAGTATGACTTTATCACCATCATCAAAATCATCACCAACACTACTACCATCACCATCATCTTCATTGCCACCATCAACATCATCACCAACACCATCGTCTTCATCATCACCAGCATCTTCATCCTCATCATCAATACCATCATCATCACAATCAAGGCTGACACAGTAATCTCACTAATATCACTATTATAATCCTCATCAACTCAGCATAGCTCAGTATACTATGGTTGATGCCCCAACATGGTGTAAAGAACTGTCCAAGGAAATGAAAAGCACATGTATTTTCCTCTCTCTCTCTCTCTCTCTCTCTCTCTCTCTCTCTCTCTCTCTCTTCACATCGAGTAATCTGGAAATGTGTTGAAATATCAAAGCGAATTTATTAAAAAGAAAAAATTCAATGGTGAACTGATCAACATAGGCTCATGTCGCGGACCCCCTGCAATGCCGTCGCGGACCACCAGGGGGCCACGGACCCCCCGTTGAAAACCCCTGTCTTACTCTATAAGTCTCAACCATCACCATTCTTCTGTTTTGGTTTTATTCATGGGAGTTTATAAACAATAACACCATCATCATCACTATCCCAATCATCAGTATCATAAACATAACATTTCCAGCAAACATGTATACGCAGTTAAAGACACACATTCATAAACACACAGTCATAAGTTTGCAGACATAGAGCACATAAACCCAGCCAAAGCCAACGCAAAGTCTATGACATCTATGTTGTATTGGTTCACTGTCCAAAAAAGAGCTGGAGTAGCAGATTACGGATGGACAGTCTGCGTCATCCTACACACACACACACACACACACACACGTACACACATCATCCAGCACCATCATCATCACTCGCCTGCCCCCGTGGCATGACTCTGTACTTATCCCTACAGAAATTAATCATTTGTCCTTTAAAGGTAGGGTGGTTGGGGGGGGGGGTATGTGGATAGAGCAGAAAATCACTTCCCACACCATCCCCTGACTGTGCTGGTGCAGGATTACTGCTCATTCTAGAATATTCTAGCTGACTAACAGCTGAGCATTCCACCAGAATTATGGAGGCCATCTGTTATTGTTATTTCAGGCCCGGGCAGAGGAAAGCAGGCCAAACCCTAAGCCCTTGGTACAAGACATGCCATATATCAGTTTTTACATAACCAATGAAAACAAGAGAGAGACGGTTTTGTACAAGACTGCACAAGTGCAACGGCAGTACAGTAATCTCCTACAATCAGCCTTGGAATTTGGATGTCAAATCACAGCAACCCATTTTTTAATGGAAGTATTCCGCTTAGATTACTCTCTGGATGGATGGCAGATATCTATAACTTGGCTGTCATCATCGGCCATAAGCTGACAGTGAAAACTGTGTGACAGAAGTTAAGGGAGTCGGGGGTCTAGCCTTGCTAACGTCATCACATCACATCAGCAGACGGATAAGTGTAAGCCTTCAGTGAACTGCAGCTCACCCTGGGTGACCTACACAAATGGATGAACCATTTACTATAACAGCATGGCTGTTTCCCTCTGCTCTCTCCCTCTATCAGTAAGTTAATGAAATGTACGCAAATGTACATAACTTACCCTCCAAACCAAAGAAACCAGACTCCCACATCACATCTCGGCAAGGATTGTGTGAAATGCTGATTTTTTTCATTTGCACTTGTTTTCCCTAGGAAGTGAATCTATGTCCTTGGCCTTGCCAGATCCACAAACTATTAACTGAGCTGATGACTATCTATAATATTTCATCTATGATATCCCAGCGAAATAACAGCAACAGCAATAACAATAATGATGAGTAACAGCAGAGGTGTGTGTGTGTGTGTGTGTGTGTGTGTGTGTGTGTGTGTGTGTGTGCGTGTGCGTGCATGCTTACATGTCACAGCAACTCACCTTGACCAGTGCGGCAGCGGCGCGGAAGCTCATCTTGGCGACAGACTCGCGCTTGCGGCGGCGCGGGGGGCGGCCGAAGCCGGAGCGGGAGCTGGTGAAGGAGCAGAGCGAGGCGGCGCCGGGGGTGATGGGAGTCTGAGGCACGCTGAAGCCGTCCACCTCTTCCACCATGCGGAAGGCCCGGCCACGCGCCAGCGGGTCAACAATCTGACCAGAGGAACAACAGTGTGAGACTCTCTGCATATACTGTATATACGTGTACGTGGGTGAGTGTCTGTGTGTGTTGGGGGACACATTATCATATAACAGCTCTTACACATTACACATTTAAAATGTAAATGATAACTTGTATGTTGTACATGAGTGTAATAGACATATTTCTTTTGTCAAAGGGCGTTACCATAGAGGTCTACAATAAGACCCTTTTACATTTCAAAACCAAACTCCACATATTACTAAAATTCTCCACCTACCAGTAAAGCTCATTAGTAAGAGTCCTGTTTCACCAGTGCATCTGCCTGTGTATTACACACCGTCTGTGTACAACACCTAGTGTGGTGTCAAGCTGGGGGATTGGGGCCTTGGGCTATGACCTAGCACCTCAGTAAAACTCTAGATTCTAAATGATATAATTCACACTATGAAAACAAAATGATTTCTTGCAGATGTACCTTAAATCCTAAATGATACGCTTCTAACGGAGACCCCCCTTAGACCACCTTGAAGAGTATTCGCCACATGAATGGAGAGTGTAGATGGTACTGTGTGTGTGTGTGTATGTGTTTGTGTGCCCTACCTTCTGCATGCCATGCTGTGCGGGGGGCACGTAGAGTGGCGGCGGCGTCTCTGTGCTGGTCATGGACAGGTTGTCCTGGCTGGACAGGTCCATCTCACGGATCACCTGCGGCTTCAGCTTCCCGTAACGCAGGCTGCAGTGCCGCAGGCTTTTCCGCTGCCATCGCTGCGTTGCCTCGCCGTCTTTACTGACCCCGAACCAGTCGGCCGTGCCCCTGTCGCCACAGAGGAGAGTCAAAGTAAGACAAGCGCTCACTGATCCTGGGTCTGTGACAGGATGAGAGGGGGGTTTGGATGTCACAGTGACATTGAGACAGAGTGGCAGAGAGCTTCCTAATTACAGTTTAACCAAATAATCTATGTGAGGTCAAGCACAAAATAGCATTTGAAATTCATCTGCATTTAATAAATTAAGCATGTCTAAACTGAAGGAGCTTACTTGACATAATCTATCCTATTAGTGAGGGGTGACACATTGGATGGAATGTCAGGATTATTTAGAGTAGAAGATCTCATTATACTTGATACAGTGTCAGGTCAAAAATCCCAGCAATCAGAATTCTGCTAAAGATAATAGATTCTCCTAAAAACAGATGATGAGCTTCACCCATATCCTGAGATCCAGCTGTGTTCTGTGTATTTCAGTTCAAATTAAACACACGAGAGAGTATTTAGTGGAAAGGCCTACTCTCTATGAATGCTACTAAAGATTTTAGCGTATGCTATTCATAGTCTTGAGATATGGGAACACAGAACCTTCCTTTATAAACAGACCTCTCTAAAAATGATCTGGCGCACCTACATACTGCATGCTATCTGTGGGGCTGATCAGCAACAAGCAGCACAGAAACAACACAGGCCTATGACAGCGCTTTCCTCCCACACGGGCTTTGGGAACGATTCTAAGAAATGTACTTCACAAACACACACAGACACACACACACACAACACACACACACACACACTCACACACACAACACACACACACACACACACACACACACACACACACATACAGACACCACGAGCACGAGATGGAAGGTGGCAGCTGCTGGACCCACAACATCTGTATCTAGTCAGCAGTCATGAGCGTTTACAAGTCACGATTATTATTGTCAGTTTAGGAGCTCCACTCTGACTCTCCCACGGCCTCCCATTGCCCTGTTTGATTTACATGCCACAACTACCCCCAAACCCAACCCCCACCCCCACCACCCACCCCCTGCCGCCTCCATCGTGGGGAGCGTCATCACCGAAACAAACAACAGCGTTAAGAGAGACAAATGCACACATGTCAACTGGTCTTTGAGGGGAGTAGGCAACACTGCCAAGAGTCCAACATGAAAGCACTCACACACACACACACACACACACACACACACACACACACACACACACACACACACACACACACACACACACACTCAAACACACACCCCCCCCATCACAGAGTTAGTCACAGAGTATTGTTTTTCTACAGAAGAGAGGTAGTTTCAGATGGTCTGAGTCATACAACAGCACTCAGAGCTTTGAAATGTCTGGCCATGTTAACGGTTTTGTTTCTTTATTTGTTATTATTTGCTACAGTGATTACTTAGTTTCTAGTTCAATTCATCAGTGACATGTTTCGTAATAAGTAATGCAATTACTGCTCACCCGATCACCTGTGTGTTTTCTAGAAATTCTTTATATGATTAATTTATTTTTGTTGTTATTCCACATAGCCTGCATACCAGTTTGAGCCTAAACTGAACTGAAAGTAGCTTTGTGATTTGACCAAATCTCTCTCTCTGTTTGAGTGGGTGTTTAGTGTGTGTTAAATGAGAGGAGTATTTGTGAGTGAGGAGGTTGTGAGTGTTTAGAGTGGAGAGGGCTCAGCAATAACAGATCAGCCCACAGCCTCATTACACAGGAGGCCAGCATGCAGGGGGGGAAGACCTCTGAGGACGCACACTCCGAGTGTAACGCTCATTGCGTCCCCTCTGTTGTTATGCTGGTTTGTGACATTGTTGGTTTCTGTCATGCTGATATCTCTGACCCCCCAGAAATGACTATAATTTCAGTCCCAAGGCACACGCTGTCAGCACAGCTATAGATCCACTATAATGT
The DNA here is from genome assembly GCF_900700415.2 of Clupea harengus. Classification (NCBI taxonomy): domain Eukaryota; kingdom Metazoa; phylum Chordata; class Actinopteri; order Clupeiformes; family Clupeidae; genus Clupea; species Clupea harengus. The sequence continues at coordinate 11,056,513 of NC_045174.1, read as the reverse complement.
GTAGTTGCACAGCCTACATAGAGTACATTTTATTTACATTTTTGTAATCAAACCTTCTCAGTACCTTGGTTTAAAATCAATTAAACAGCCAAGTACTTTCAGAGATGGCTCTGAAGAGCATTCCAAGAGTCTAATCCAGACATTTGTCTAAAATAATTGTAAAACTTTGTAAACGCGAGGAGTTGTGTGGACTTTAATCTGATGCCAGGTTTACAAAGAGGTGATGGATGGGACCCCTTAGCAGAACTCCTCTGTCCTCGCTCATGATAATTCACTGCAGCAATGGTTTTGCATCTTTTATCATTGATTAGGGTTTTGAGATCAGAGTGAACATGCACAGCAGTTTGGCTACTACCTTTGTCAAGTGTTGCAAACTGAGTGTGGCATGCTTTTTATTTGTTTATTTGGTTGTGGATCAACCTGTTTCTTTACACTGACCTAGATTAAGATTAAGATTACGATCAAACATATTAACTAGTGGAATAACTCCACATCATCATGACGTGATATAGCCAAAGACTGAAAGCTATGAGCCCTTAGAAAATCCAGGCTAGCCTCACAAAACTTCCATAAAAGTGCATAGAGAGACGTCAATCAACAGGGTGAGACCCAATACTTCAAACTAAAATCTAAATCTAAATCTAAGCATATAAACACATTTTGATATGGAGTGGAAACAAACCCCAAATACATTAACACCAAAAATGTCTCTGACAATGATAAACACCAACACCCATTCAGCAACATCTAAACCTTTGATCTGCAGAATGTAGTTAGTGCAATCTAGTGCAGGCTGGCTCTACCATGTTTAAAACACCCTCCAGGCATCTGACCTATCACTGCCTTCCCACCCCACCTCTTTACAGTACCAGAAATCATTCAACAACTGACAACTCAAACAGCTCACTCATAAAGAAAAGCCACATAATTATCCAATCCCAGTTTCAGTACTCAGTCACTCCTTCAGAAGTAATGAAATGGAATGAAAGCCTGAATGCACTGAATTTACAAAGGGAAGATTAATCAAGGGAAGATGAATTAAGGGAAGATTAATTCATTAGCACAACAGGAGAAATCAAACATCCACTCACCTGATTTAAAAAATAAAACTTGAACTTGCTGTACCACATTGCAACGCAACCTGTTAGAATCCTGCTTCACACCAATCCTGCTTGACAATAATGTGCATAAACAACTACAACAAGCAGTCCACGTCCCAAAGTACCCGTCTAAGATCTGCTTGATGATTCGCCTCTAGACGATTCACCTCACTAGGCTGGCGGAACAGCTGACACTTGATGCTGGTTCAGCTCTCCTCCTTTGAGATGCTTCTAAGAAATGAAGAAATGAGAACGCAGCGCAGTGAAAAACCTACCTGTCAAATTCATCCCAGGAGGCTGAGAAGGTCATGCCTGCAGTGAGTCACAAAGGGCCGGTCTCCCTCAAACATAATGCCCTGAGCCTACCGCCCGATAACCCCCATTCATGTACCTTTAGGGGGGGGGGGCTACAAGCAAAGAGGATAAACTCCGACGAGATAAAAAAGACGCCTGAGTTTATTCCCTCAGGAGCTGTTCTCTCTTTAAAGATCTTGCTGATCAGAGCGGCATTGATCTCTGGAGTAAACTAGTTCGTCTTCTCCTCCTTCGCCTCTTATTCTGTGTTCTGTCTCCTATCCTCCCCCTCTGTCTCTTTTTCCCTGTCTTCCCTCTCTTTCGTTCTCTCTCTCTCTCTCTCTCTCTCTCCCTCTCTCTCTCTCTCCCTCTCTCTCTGCTGCTTTTGCTGCTAAACAGCCGTTCCTCCTCATGGACTTGTTTGAAGAGTGTGTGTAAACACCCTCGTACATACCAGATGACACACAAGAAAGAGGGAGGGAGAGGGAGAGAGAGAGAGAAGAAAAAAAGGTGCACATGAACACATGTGGAAGAGAGGCCAAGTGAAGGGATGTGCCTGAACATGAAACCTCGCCTATAGTCCAAATGCTCACTCATCATTCCCAATGTACACAGCGGCAGGGACTTCAGGAGCTGAGAAGAAATATCCCAATATTCCCTCACATTCCTTTCCTCCCCTTACACTGCGCCAGACTTGCCCTCAGGGAAGGATACGGAGACCCTGTAATTACATGCAATTTAGGAAGCAAATATTAACATGGCTGCCATTCAACGGGTGGGGTGGCTCTACTCAATCAGCTCTGAAATCCTTTGAGAATGTGCCGTCTTCCTCTATAGGCCTTATCAGGTTATGGAGCTCACTTTCAGTGCATCTCGTCTGGCAGCTAACCGTTAGTTAACCGTTACTGCCTGCTGACATGGGGGCTTGCTGTGGGGGGGTCACTGTACGAGTGAGTGCCTCTGTTCCCGTTCATGTGTTATAATGGGATAACCTGTGTTTTGCAGGCTCTCGAATAGCTATCTTCAGAACGTGACATGTGACTGCACGCTTCACTCGTGACTATTAATAGAGTGGAGTAAGATAGCTGGGGCTCCAGCAATCAACATGCCAGAGATACAGGAACATAAGGAATCATAATGGCATTCCGACTCAAATGATTTTCTTTCAACCATTTGTCTAAAAGCAACTGAAAACTTTTTTATCATCATGAGATTATATGTGAGAAATGAACAGACATTGTTACGTGACAAATGCAGAGTCTGTGAAACCTATTTCGACACGTTGTTGGCCTTCTGTAAGATGAAATATACACATGTGAGACTTTCCCAGGAAACCATAGCCCTCTGAGTTTACATTAAGAAGCCACCAGAAGCAATACCAGGGAAAGGACAGAAAAACACTTTTTTCATCTACACTGCCACTGTTAGTGCTGCTGCAATTCAGACTACTGTTGTAAATTGAGACTACTGTTGTAAACTGTTACACTGAACTGACCTGAACATGAATCTGAAGCTTCTACACTGACATGAAATTGCTCAGATGTTCCTTTGATGTCAAGCGCATGGTAAGAACTAAAGACCTGATGCATCATATGATGACTGCCTCCAAACACAAGGGGAACCCCATGAAAGGTGGAGAGTCTTTGATGTGGCACAGAGGCCTCCGTGTACTGTATGTACTGAATAGCAGTTAAAGAGCCAGCCAGCATTAATTTGTGTGTGTCTGTGTGTGTGTGTGTGTGTGTGTGTGTGTGCGTGTGTGTGTGCGCTCCAACACACTCTATTGAAGAGACACAAGAAGAAAAATGACAGGGCGTGTTCTTATTTAGTGCCTTAACACGAGGTCTTTGGGTAAATGGGTGGCCGTGGTTTTCAAACTACAACTCGTACTCTCCTGTTATTGAGGTCAACTGATGCCAACCACAGTGTGTATGGATGGTGATTAAACACCTTTATATAATACAGGCATGGCACACTGCCCAGATCGTTTTGACCCAGTATGACTTTGCCAGCCCATATCTTTAGAGTTCTGCATCCAATGGACTTGTATGGGATTATGGTGACTTTTAAATAATCCTCACACATCCTCACACAGGAAATATTTCACACAGCAACAAGGGAATTCAAAATTCAAAGTTAATCTTTAGGCTGCCGCCTTTCTTATTTAGTTTAATCTTGTGCTCTAACAATAAAGTGCAACTGCTAACCTTACGTACGAAATAGGAATTGTAGAGAACTGATTGTAAAGAACTACTGAAAAGGCATAACTGAAAAGTAATTGCATGTGACTTCTCTGTGCTACAATCCCACACACTTCAGATGGCCCTACTAAAAAGAAATTGCATCATCTCAACCTCATATTTGACCCTGACATAACCTGTCTTTAAAGATACAGTCCACAATTCAGGCGGAATGTTGTTGATATTTGAGCTCAGTAGCCAATTAAACTACATCGCTTCCTGCTGTGCTTCTGAAGCAATATATTGATTGGCTGGATTGCTAATGGCTTAGTCTGAGCCACTATGCTTGTTTCCCATTGATAGAGCCAGGAGCAATTAGCTGAATTTGACAAAAAGTGTACTAAATTAGAATTGCGGACTGCACCTTTAAGTTATGTCTTTAGGTGAATCATTTGTAAGTGCAGTCTAAGGCAATGTCCTCCCATTCCCTTCCCTTGGAGTGATGGAGGGTCATGGTGCTCTGTTACGTCTACGGTACCTGAGGACGATTTTGGGCAGGGACTGGCGTCTCCGTGATGGGTAGCGGGTGGCCCGCTGGCCTTTCATGGGCACAGTGTTGACCCGCTCAAAGCGAACCCTTTTCTCACTGGGCATGAGTGGTGGTGAGGGGTTGGGAAAAGTGGTGGTGTCAGAAGGAAGGACAAGCAGCAGGAAGAGACAGAAAAGCAGAAAAGGAAAAGAAAAGGAAAATAAATGGAACAGGGGGAAATAAGAAGAAAAGAGAAAGTACAGTCAGCTCAGCTGGAAAAGGACATTAGTGTCAGAGAAGTGTTAACAAGATAAAAGTTCAAAAGTTAATAAAAGTTTAAAACTGAAGTAAACAGCTCCTATGTGTCCAATCACAGTGTGCCAAGTTAGCAGTGCAAGGATAGGAAACAGCACAGAAAGAGGCAGATGAGGACAGCACAGATTAGAACAGACACAGATTAGAACAGTCATTAGCACATGCTGGTGAGTCAGTGAGGACAGGTGGCCACTACAGCAGACATCAGTCCATCAGTATTCCCAAAATGCAACACATGGACACACCTCATTCATTGGTTTTCATATGACCAATGAGACTCATGATAGAACTACATGCTCTGTGGTGGCAGTACAAGCAGCAGGCTGAATGTCTACAGCTACATGCAGCAGTGGCCACAGAAGCAGCCAATAGGGGATCTCTCTAGGATCTTTACAAGTCCTGTGGATGCCAAACTGAGTCTAAACCGAGGTGTTATTCATGTACTCATAGCATCATTCATTAGATCATGTAGGGGTCACAAGCATCAAGCCCAAAAAGCAAAGCGCTGGGGAACTCAGTGCTAACTCCATGTTAGCCTTGTGCTCTTGGCTGAGTCTGAGCAGAGGCTGCTGCCCGAGGGGATTTGAGACAAATTAACAAGACAGCATTGTGTCACTGCATGAAAGAAATTCCTTTTCCAGGGAGCAGGAGGCCAATTAAATGGCCAAATTATCTTACTGTAAGAAAAGTGGAGATAGCTGACTGCCTTACAGAGACTGTAATCAGAGGGATCAGAGACAGTGCATCCACAATTGAAAATTCTGACATTATCTATTAAGGCTCATGTCAGTGGTCACCCATAAAATATTTGCTAATCGGTCCAGCCACTCATGAGTTATCTTTCACAAGAATGGAATTTTCACTGGAAAAGCATAGAAAAAGACATGTGCTCTATAATAAAACACAGGACTATCTTACTCCTGTTCAGTCAAACAGAAAAAGAAACACAATTAAAGGTTCTATGAGCATGAGGGTGGAAAGATCAGGCAAGTATTTACATTCATGGTGAACTTTTCCCTGGAGCAAAGGAGGTGTGCAGTATCTGCGTTTAATGTTAACTTAATCTGAGTTATCTGAGACACAACCAGTTAGTGTGTTTTATGGGGTAGATATCATATCAATGAGTTTGCTGTATGTGTGTGCCCATGCGTGCGTGTGTGTGTGTGTGTGTGTGTGTGTGTATGTGTGTGTGTGTGTATACTCCTACCTTTTGATGGTCTGTGTAATTGAGGCCTGGCGCTGCAGCGGAGGTCGCCTGGGGTCAGCAGGTTCGTAGGCTGGGTAACCATGGTGAGTGTGCTCTGCTGGCATACTAGCACTACGCGAGAAAGCCCCTCGTTTCACCGGCTGCACAAAGGCCGGGGGCTCGTCCAGGGAGAGCTGTGTGTCGGGGATGTCCAGCTTGAGCCAGGGGGGCTTCTTCCTCTGCAGGCTGCTGCTGCCGCTTCTCTCCGGCTGCTCCGGCTCAGCCATGACCACTCAGCCACCCCTCGCCTGCCAGCTGCACAGAGAGAGAGAGACGGGGAGGGAGAGGGAGAGAGTGAGAATAGAGAGAGGAAGAGAGACGCAGGAAGTAAGAGAGATAGATATAAATGGAGAGGCAGAGAGATGGATGGAGAGGGTCAAAGTCAAAGAGATAAAGAAAAAATAGGGAGATAGAGATAGAATCGGAGGGGAAGGGAGAGACAGAAGAAGAGAGGGAAAAATAAGAGGGGGGGGGGCATTTAATGTATACAAACATACATGACATGCGCACACGAAACATGCTATGATCCCAACTGTTAATAAGATAAGATCTCCTCTCTGACCTAATCCCTAACTTCTATCAGCTCTCTTCCACACACAGTCACAGTCGGAGCATCAGCCCCGCAGCACAATGCTGCCAGATGAGTTTACTATATCAAGGCTAAACAAACACAAACACACACACACACACACACACACACACACACACACACACACACAAAGCTGTACGCATAATACCAGTCCTCTGAGATAATCTCAACATCCATCTGTATGTTGCCCCACAACACTGACTGGCCAACACCACACACTCCACACACCATCTCAGCAAGAAATAAACATGGCTGTGCTTCTGTTAAAGAGCATTAAGATATGGCAACTAATCTGCTTACATGCCTTCCATCATTTTTTACATCACTGGTCACACTAGAAACAACAAATGTTTGCTCATTCCTAGTCCAAACACATATATATGATATATGTATGGGATAATGTATTGTCCGGCGGTCATTATCCAAAAATAAATCCCGACGGGACGAACAGGACCACGGCGCGCAGCGGAGGGTCTTGTTTCGTACTGAAGGGATTTATTTTTGGATAATGACCGCCGGACAATACATTATCCCGCTTATTATACGGTTACTTGCCAAAAACGACAGAAGACATTCCTCCAAAATACCTCTTCTTAATGATTTTGTTGCCGTTTTGTGATTTTCGCTAAGAAAAATTAGTTATTCAAGCAAATAGAACTTTTAAGTTTCAGGTGTTGCGTAGCAACCCATTACTTGCTGACTTCAAATTACAATGAGTCTGTTACGTTAAATGACCGGACTACTTGCAGAATGATGAAAGATGTGAATTAGAAGCACAAAATCCGTTGCCAATGACAGCGGTCAATATCTTTTCGCATCCGTGAATATCAAGAAATATCAGACCTGCGAACGTTGGGGTGGCCCATTCAAATCAACGGAACTTTTTGGAAAATTCTGAAGAGCCGTATAATAAATATATACGTATATACACATACACACAGTATGTCCCCATTGCTGGTAATATCTAAGGCATGTAGATGTCACTACTAGGAAGGTGTGACCTAAGACTAAAGGCTGGTTCTTGAAGTGCATGTCTATTTGGGCCACCAGAGGACACTCTTCTTCCAAAAGAAGTCCTTCTTCAAGCCCTAAGAGAAGAGCCTTAGGCTCTCACCATCTCACTCAATATAAAATATATGGACATACAGCATGCAGATTAAGTCAATCAAGTAGAGCAGCACATATTTCCAGTGAGAATGTACTGTCTATAGAGATGGATAAATAGTTATGGACTGCATTGAGAATGTACTATAGAGATGGATAAATAGCTATGGGTGTACTATAGAGATGGATAAATAGTTATGGACTGGATCAAAATCTCTCATCTCCAGGCTGCTCTTTTAATGGGATGTGTGATCTGACCATACACAGGTAACGTATCATTGATTTACAGGTCTGCCAACACAGTTGGGATCAGTATGTGTGCCAAATCTGTTCAGATGGATTACTGCAACGTTTTCACCAGGCTGATTCTAGATCAGTGCTGGGATGGACACATGGAGAGAGAGAGAGAGATAGAGAGAGAGAGAGATATAGAGAGAGATATATATATATATAGAGAGAGAGAGAGAGAGAGAGAGAGAGAGAGGGGAAACTGGGCCCCACAGTTCCCCTGTCATTCCATTCTGCTCACGTTGAAGGCCATCCTTTGCCATGATTCACTACAAAGCCATATGGGCCGTGTTTGGAGAGGAGTGGCCCCTCCATGGCCAGAGTTTAATTGTGGCTAACAGCGGAGGACCCAAGGGCCACTGTCGGCTCCAGACGGCGGGGATCAAAGCTGGCTGCACCGGGGGATGAGTGACTCACTCGCTAAAGATTAAATGGCCTCAGGGCTTGCACTGTTACGTGGGTTTCACAGAAATGTGTCCAGAAAAAGAACGGGTTGAGAAAGTTGTTCATAGGTAGCTTTACGCTCAAGTTTGTTATGTCAGAACTGTGGCATTGCCAGTAATGATCTTATGCGGTCCTTTTACCAGGGGGCCCAAAACAAACTGCACACTGGCAGTGAAAGCTAGGAATATACTGTGAGATTATAAACCAAGAACAATTGCCGTCTGTCAGGGAGGGACAAGTGTGAAGACTGTCCCACATCAATCAAGCACACTCCCTTAAAGCCCAACAGACACATAAATCACTGAACCGCCAGTTGTACTTACACAAAGACAGCTAATTTAGCTAATAGCTACTGCATTATTAAACAGACAGTAGCAAGCACCAGAGCCTGCAGTTAATGTCAGTCAGTGTTTGACTGGATACTAATGACAGCTGTCTGAATGAATCTGTACAATGGTGTGATTACATTGGAATCTGAACACACTAAATGGCTGTATGTGTTCACATCAAGGTCCAGTGAAGAGAACTAATTCTGGAAACTACATGTACAAAAATGCATTCCCAGGCAGAAATAATGATTTGTTTTTACACCTGTATAAAGGGAGAAAGCCTCAATTCCTTAGTACTGGTAAGATGGAAGTGATACAAGTCCTTTGTATTTGGTAAAAACCTGGATGGTACCATCTGCCTGTATGTCAGGTTGTGAGGCCTTGTGAGGATTAAAATCCCCTGCTGGAGGTGTTCCAACACCTTCTGTAATGTGTGGGAGCAAATGCCACAAGCAGAATGAATGTGGCATGCAGAGAGATAAAAAGCCTCTCTCTTATCAAGCAAGCTCGGAGAGTGAGAAAGAGAGAGTGGCTGTCTGTGTGTGTGTATGTATGTGTGTGTGTGTGTGTGGGTGTGTGTGTGTGTGTGTGTGGGTGTATGTGTGTGTGTGTGTATGTGTGTGTGGGTATGTGTGTGTGGGTGTGTGTGTGTGTGTGTGTGTGGGTGAGTGTATGTGTGTGTGTGTATGTGTGTGCCCAGGCCAAGAGCTTCAGGATGTTATTAGAGTGTGCATGGCTTCTTTTGGATCCTCATCAATTTTTGTTCTCCTCCGCCATCATGCTGCGGACTGCAGCTGCCGTTTGCCCAGGGGAAGAGCTCTATCCTCGAGCACGCCGGAAGGAAAGCTGCTCATTTACGGGACGAGAAATCTGTATGGGGGGAAGGCTTCTGGTAAGGAATTCCTTCAGATAGCCACAGCCCAGAATCAAAGCCTGTGGGCGGGTCGTTTCGCAAGGCCTGTTTCATTTTTGAAACCTGATGATTTTGGTGGTGGAACCCAAAATTGTAGTGGCTCTTTTTTTGGCTCTTTTCCGGCGGCGTCGGCAACAGCAGGGTCATTAGCGAGGTCGCTCGATTCAGTAGATGATGGTTCAAGCGCCCCGGCCAAGCCCAACAATCCACGCTCCATTCAACACAGACTGCACCTCGGGTTTGCCTCTTCTCCCGAGCATAATGGAATATGGTCGAAAGCAGACAAAAAAATAGACAAAAACCCTGCACGAAACCTGCTTTGATGTAAAGACCCGTTTTGTGGTGAAACAGGAACCCAGTGTCCTTTTTTGTTTTCGAGAATGTAAACACGATCCTCTAAATAGCATCCTACTGCAGTCGTCCCACCACATCCTCCAGCGACATTTGCTCCCCAAACCTGTGATTTTAGCCTCCTGGCCAACTTGCGGGCCCAAAACACTGGGAAAACGGAATCCGCTTTTCCAGCAAATACAAAAGGGATGGCCATTGTTCTCCTTCATGCTCAAATGGAATTTGACACGATGCCACACCGATATCCAAGCAAATGAATTCCATGCGCATCCCTCTGATTTCTCCCTGTCAGTTTTTGTTTTGACAACCAGATTTAGGGGATTGGAGGGCAGACCAACTCTAATCCTCTGTGCTGTGAAACACATGACACGTTTCCTGTCAGATGTGTGCCACGCACATCATGGCTGATGAAACACTCTTCCTTCTCTCTCTCTCTCTCTCTCTTTCCAAGCGATAATGGCAGGTTTTAGCACTTTTCAAACACTCAAAGAGTGGTTTACCACAGTAGATAGCCGCCTGGGAGATGCTGTGTGGACAAGACTGAAGTTATTTTGAACTTTCCCACCAGTGTGGTGTGGTTAGACGCACTCTTCCAGCAAGACCTGTACGGCTCCGCTAAGCTCCTGACCTTTGGGGTTGGGTTTAGTTTCCATGTTTTGTTCAAAGCCGCTGAGGCTCGGACAGTGAGGGGGTGTTTGGTACAGTGCTGAACACATATCTGTGGTGAGGTGTGGAGGACACACAAACAAATTGGTCTGGAGGGGGAGGTGGGACTTTCAACCGACATGAACTGAGAGAGGTTCCAAACAGTTTCACCATTTTTACCAAGGGGGTGACTGTTGCTGAAAAATTAACTGGACAGAAATTCCTGGTGGAAACTCTTGAGGAAAAGAGGCCCACCCCTTTCTGTGAGACAGACATGCATAGTCCTCCAGCCTTCTCTAGCCAAGTTTTGCTTCCTCACCTGTGTGACTTTTTTGTTGGAAATCTTCCCAAGGTCAGCTTGGTTTTCAACATGGAGCTTAAGACTGCTGACTTCTCCAGTTGTTACTGCCATCGCAATTATTATTATTACACACACACATACATACACACACATATACATATCTGAACCTTTCAGTATCATCCTTGGTTCTGGAATGTGGGTTGAGCAAGCAAAAATACTGCACAAAGATTGATGGAGATAATTTCCATGCACTATTAATGACTTAAGAATATATGAATCAAGTGCCTTGTATTAATATATTCCTTGTATGAATCATGTGCTTATGAAAGCAGGAACATGGCTTTTCTGTGTTTCTGTGTGTGTGTCTGTAACTTAGATTATTAGGTGCCACTTAGTCTGCATATGTACAAGAGCATGTTTAGACCAGAGGTGATAAGAAGGGTCGAACTGTGCTTCTTCCAATCTTGTGCAAAACTTCCATCCTTGCCTCGGACGTCAGAAATCCACCATGTGGTTTTCCCTGCTGAACGCTAAACTTCTGTCTATATAAACCTTGTGCGATGTGTTTAATATAATAGCCCGATTGCAATTGTTGTTGTTGTTGTTTGTCTAATAAATATACTTATATGCAGCTCCAGAGTCCTGAGGTAACTAGGGTGAATTTTCACCTAACAAAGATCCTCTGTTGATCTTTAGCACTGTCCAACAATGGAGTACCCTGGATCTTTTCCCCATTGTTTCCTTGTACCGTCCTGCCTCTCGACTGTGTGAGGTATGACGTGTGTATGGTCAGTCAAGCTCACCACTTTAATTTGCCTTCACATTCCACACATTCTGACAAACATTCTCTTTTTCTTTCTCGCACTGGTTCTCTCTCGCTCTCCCTCTCTGTCTTCACCCTTCTCTCAACATAACAGTGGACCATCATTTTTTATTGTGTTAACCAACACTTCCTACGACACTCTCCCACACTAAATAACTTGTGAAACAATCGCTCTATTGAAAACAAAGTGCTATTATAGAAACCTGCAAGAAATTAAACTGCCTAGATGCTTACAAACTGCCGTCATGCCCTCACAGCGAATTATTTGTTTTTAAGTACGAAGTGGGAATAAGTATGATTCATCCCAAACACCAGAAGACCATATCATAACAGCTGCGTCTTTGTTCATCTTCATTGTTTATGCAAGAAACTAAATGATAAAAGGACAGTAAATACTGAAACTTTACAAAAAAATTACAGAAAACCCCTTATGGATTATAAAATCAGTGTTTTTTTTTCAAGAAAAAGAGCTTAAGATTCTTAGACACTGAGGGAGAGGGGTAATGCTTGTCTCTGTGTGAGAGTATGTCTGAAAGGTACATATGTGTGTGTGTGCATGGGAGAGAATGCGTCTGGCTGTGTGCATGACAGACACAGACAGGGTGTGTGTGTGTGAATAAGTGTGTGAATAAGTGTGTGTGTGTGTGTGTGTGTGTGTGTGTGTGTGTGTGTACAGAGAACAAGGTCGGTATTTTGACTCAGGCCAGATGTTGCTGTTGGATGCTAAGTCTCACGTGGACAGGGCAGGGGCTCAGGGACAGGGTGTGGAGTGTGTGTGTGTGTGTGTGTGTGTGTGCACACATGTGTGTGTGTGTGTGTGTGTGTGTCTGTGTTGGGGGCCACAGACTGCTCTGTGATGGATGACCTCACTTGACAGTCACTTCCTTCCTGCAAGCCGTGTGGCTGCATCCCTGTGCTTTGAGACTATGGCACACACACACACACACACACACACACACACACACACACACACACACACACACACACACACACACAATGCACCATGCTGCTAGGGCAGACAAATAAATAAACTGATTATAATAAATACTCTTACTGAGAAAGGAAGGAACCACATTTGAGTGGCACAGGACAACCACTCGCATAAACTAATACACCAGCTCTGTCCCTGAGTCAGATCTACTGTGTCCAAAATCTCCCAGTTTCATCAGTAGCTTCAGCAGCACAAGGTATCATAAGGAGTGTCCACACACGGAGTACCTCTTCAGGAGGACCAGTGATTCACCAGTGAATTTCTCCTGTTTTAACATTTGTTTATAGTGACTAACAGTCTCTTTGTGGAGGAATTGTATCACTTCATGAGTCAGTACCATCTTGAATGAAGACCTTTATCCTTAACGTCTCTGCTGAGTTGGTGATAAACACATGATGACCTCCCGGGGTGCTCGATAACCGCCTCCTCAAATGAATTAAACACAGAACTTTTCCATGAACTCCACGAGTTCTGTGGAGTTCAGGTTGAAATTCGGGTGTGTGAGGCGGGATTTACCAAAAAGGCCTGTTGTTCTTCAGAGGGGAACGGGCGGACAGTCCGATACGCCGTGACCGCAGGCATCTGATCTGGAGGCCGCCCAGCGTGACATCAACAGGAGGTCCCCTGCCAAACGGCTATCATTATCGACCTCTGCTTTTTTTTCTACTCCTCTTTCTTAATCTTTTTGCAACTGTTGGGCCTCCCATCTGTCTGCTGCTTTTGCTGCTGTTTTAATTGTTGAGTGTTGAGTGTGTTAAGTGTGTGTTGAGTCTCATTAGCAAAGTTTCATCCAACAGAGAGCAATTAGGAGTCCCCCTGTGAAACGTTCAAAAAGATAAGCCTTCAAAAAGATAAGTTTTTCAGTGCTGTAGTGGCTGTTGTTTCAGGAGAGGTTTTTTTGTGGTCTTTTTCGAAGTAAATCAGGAGGAACAGCTTTCATGCTGGGCTGGAATGCCTTTGGGAGTCTGAGGCACCGATGCTGTTTGCTCTGGAAAAGGTAACAATGTTACATAAGGACAGACAATGACACAGCAAGTCAGCCATCTGCGGAAATGAAGACCCATGTGAAATGAATAGAATAAATAAAAAACAAAGAAAGACTGCCTTTTAGCATCAAAATGTTGGCAGGCTGAAATATAGATGTGTGTATATGTGTCAGTATGTGTGTGTGTGTCTCTGTCTGTGTGTGTCTGCTGTCATTACCAAATGCAAAGTGTATAAAAATCACCTCAGATTTTCATGCATGGCTGCTTGCTAGTCTGGGCACACAGTCTGGGCACGGCGTTCCGCACGGATGCTGGGGAAATACCTCTCATACCACCAGGCAGCCAGCGCCGCTCTGCATCATTTCAGCCCATTCGTCTCCTCTGGAGCCTGGTTTTGAATTAGCGCACGCGCTATGCCAAGACAGACACTGAACAACTCAAACACTGACTCAGGGGACGGGGGACAGTTCCACCGGGGTCACACCTTGCCTTCACAGACACCCTCATCCACTCCATCCTTTTGCGACGGTTGTCCAGATGAGTGCAACACGTGTGCCGTTGTTTTTCATATCCCCATATGGCGGTAGCCAGGCTCCAGGGGCGGGGGCAAGTCTTTGGCAGGAGCTCCACGCCGCATCCATCACCCTCCATCAGGAGCGTGACAGCTGATAATGAGCGTTTACTCGAGTTCATTAAACGACCGATCTATGAAATAAATCCACCGGTCTGCTTCGTGAGATGCCTGCCGTCACGCAAAAGGTTATTGGTAAATAGAGCAGCCTTCTCTTTCAGCTGACTTAATCGACCCCGTCGAGGATGAACCGAGAAGTCTGTAATCACACTCAGGCCGTGCTTGTTTTTCCCGCAAAACAAAAGGTTTCTTTCTCAATCCCCGCAGACGGCACACGGTCTACAAAACTAAAATCCTCAAAGGAATGTTGTCATACTCAATGCATATCAATACCAACAACAAGCAAACATCAAAGCGTTCTTACACTCGCTGTGACGATGAGAGGAAGAAAGCCAAAAAAGCTATTAAGGATTGTGAATACTCTTTACTGTCTTGGCGTGTACCCAGGTTATAGAGTAAAGAGGCTTGTTGGACCCTTGGTGGAATGATTTGACACCACTCTAAGAGGGGTTAGCAGTATTTCAGTATTATAGTTGTGCCATCCCATGAATTTTGTCATACCATCAATACCGGCATATTTTTTAAGAGCATGAAAAAAAGCTTCTGGATTTCCCTGAGTTTTGTCTGTCAGGGAATTCCACATCAGTAACCGGTAGTCTGCTTAAATCTCTTGCGTACAATTACCAAATGAGGTCGATACCAGCAACTGTGTGAAATCGGTTTTAATAAGATTAATGGAACTGATGTACAATATTTTTGGCCACTGGTGGAAATTTGTAAAGCATGGAAAGCACAACAAAATGCCTAGCAAACACCGGTAGGTGACACTCCCCTACACATCCCTACACAGTAGATTAAAACTATGTCTTCGAACTTTGAGGGCTAATGCCCATTATGTTGACTTCTCATAAGGGTGCACGATGCCATGAGGAAACAGATGGACACGTGAGAGGGTCAGTTTTCCTTTTTATGACGCAGCCCACGCTGGTGATGTCAACAGGAAGTAGGTATGTCATGCAAAGTTCTTTAGTGCGCTGCAAAATTGCAATGTGAAGCCAAAACCAACTGTATCAAATGTTTACAGTGTAACAAAAACACTAACCTTGGGTCAGATCTTGTTCTGGATTTTAAGGTGTAAAAACACTCTTAGAGAAACTCTTCAAGCCATGTTTCATGTTTACAATGTATAATAAAAAATAAAAAAATGTCAGACCTTAATCTTGGTTGATCTTTGAAATGTATCTTTTTTTAAAATAAAAACGTTTGAAAGGCATGATTTTAATGCTTGTGCTACTGGAAAGATAAAATAGTATTAAGTGTATAATACCGATACCGTCAATCTAGCTGAAGATACTGTGATAACATTTTAGTCCATATCGTCTACAATCTACAATCTAATAGAGTCAAGAGACTGACCTGTCAAGATGAAACAGGTGAACGGTTATTTTTGATCAAAGCCATTCTCTTCATCTCAATAGAATTTAGCTCTGCCTTGAATGACGCGGGTTATCTGTCACTGAACACATGGAAGTAATTTATGATCCTTGAGTGGTTGGGATCTTGAGAGGGAAAAAAACGCTGAGACGTATGTATATATTTCAAGGTTAAGTCGTCTTTCTTTTTGTGTCAATCATAGAAATCACATGATGTTAAAGGAACTCGATCTTGGAGAATCTACTCAAAGGGAAATATTTATGGCCTCTGCCAAAGAGATTTGCTCTGCTCTAAAATCACCAGTGACGGTGGATTTTATACTCTGGTTTTTGATTAAGTTACACACTAAATGATAACTCAGTGTAGTGAACAACATTATGAACTGCACATAGACATCTAACTTCTGTCAAAAGTAACTCCAACAGAGCGCTGAAGAAATAAATCTGTCTGCTGTCTCGAATGCATTGCAAATGAAAATGACATACTACAGCATATGTACCATGCGTCAATAAATATATAAAGCACAACATATATTTAAAGCAAGCCCCCGTTATCATTTATGTGAGCTTGCAGGCTTCAGATGGAATCAAAGAATTATTATCTGCATACAAAAATAGCACCTGCAGTTGATAAGCGTAGCTCTTTTAAAAATGGTCCTCACAAGGTGCAGGCACCAGTCAGAGCCAGACAGCCTGCAGAGAAGGATGGAGGGATGAAAGAAAAGACACCCAGCAAAAGAAAGAGAGCGAGAGAGGTCTGAGCATATTGTGTGTGAGGGAGGTGCGCATGGCTCTGAGCCCCCCGTTCAATTGGATCGGCCAACAAGCGGCTCTTTGTCTGGCGGAAGTCAGACGCTTCGGCGTTTTGAAGTGGGCCACGGCGTCAGGGCCCCCACCGCATGCTCCGACAACATGTGATCTCCATTTGCATAGTTTCCAGAGCCAACCATGCCTGGAGCGTCTCCCAGCGGGACACCACGGGGCTCGATGTGTGGGCTATCTGATCTGGGTCTACTTTTCCCAAAAACCACTCGGCTGCAGCGACGTTAGCCAGTTAATTGAGAGTGGCATGTTGAGCTCATCTGACAGTCACTGGCTGTAAGAGAAAGCGCTGGAGACCTATTTGGGCATCTGGGTTTCAGTGGGATCTCCATGATGTTTGGGCGGAGCAGTGGGCGGGCCATCCACTGCTATGGCACGAACAGACAACCATTCCAGGTCGTAAATTTCCGAGACGTTCCATAGAATGTATTTCATATTTCTCCCATAAAATAATTTTTCAGAAATACGTTTCTCATTCTTCGCCGCCGCTCACTTCAAAGAGCACGCATACTATGAGCAGACAGAGCATTCTGGAAACTGTCTGTCTGAAGGATTTTTTTTCCAAAGCGATGAGGCTGGTGACAGTAGGCCAAGAGAAAGAGCACTGGAGATGTTATGATCTGTCACGAAGGGTTGCCTGTGGAGACAGGGGAGAGATCTCGCCAACTGGCACCATTTAACACACACACACACACACACACACACACACACACACACACACACACACACACACACACACACACACACTCACACATATGGCACCAGGCTGGGCTGCATGACTGAGCTGCATCACCAACATCGCCATTAGGCGACATCAGGGCCGATGCAAACGTGAGCCACGCAAGTCTCCTTAGTCTCTCTTGAACACACAAACAGCACCAACAGAATCCTCTTTATGGAGAATCCTTAATAAGATCAGGCTGATTAGAGTCTGTGAGAATGAAGTCAATGGCCAGGGAGCTGGCCCTGTCTTGCAGACGTGGCCGGGCTCAGGGCAGATGTAAACCCAGCACTAATCTCCCAGTAAGCCTCATGGATCCAAGTTTCTAATTGTCAACATGGACACACAGGCAACGCATCTTATACGGGACCTTTGCCGGAGCATCAGAGGACAAATCTCAGTGAGGATTTACCATTTTAAGGCTGCCTGCAAACAACTCAAAATGGTAAATGTTTGAACGCTGTTACTTAATTCGTAGTTAATACCTCATGCCTCTCAGTCAATACCAGATCACTCTGGACAGTCCAAACACAAGGCATTGGTGGAACTATCCTGCTTTGTCACGTCAAGAGCCTGATGGTAAGGATTGACACAGAGTCACAGCTATGTAAACAGATTTCATCAGCATGCCACTAATCCTCCCTGGTAAGCCCATCACATCCAATTAACAGGATACTGCAATTTCACCCTACTGTTATTTATTTAATTTCTTCCTTCACAGGAAAAAAGAAAATCCTTCCATTCAACTTGCCTCCCTAAATCTCGAACGAGTCAGGCAACCTCCCACAAGCCCCGAGGCTGGTGTAGAACACTCCTGATCGGTTGGTAATTGCGTCGCTCCACCGGTCTTGGTTCATTTGCTTGATGGGAGAGGCCGGTGATCCTATCAAGAGGGAAAGAACATTCCCATTTGCAGTCAGACTCGCTCCCAGTCTGCTTGACACGCTGCTTGGTGGAAGGACCTTTTGTCTTTGCTGGGTGGTTCATCGCCTTGGTCTGTGAAAGCCCCATTTTGGACAATGCAGCTTATTATGAACTCCTCTCAAGCTGCGAGTTTAGCATAAGAGCTTCCTCTGTTGGCATGCACTGTATGAAAATAGAAAGCCAATTGCCCACAGATGCTTCGCAGACAAGAAAGAAAAACGCAGCCTGAAAAGAATATTTTTTTGCAGCAAGCCCGGGGGTGGGGGGGGTAAAATCTGATAGTTATGGGTCTGTGCATATGAGAGAGGGCACAGTCTCCACAGTCTCGCTAGTATGCACAACCCTGGGAGTTTCACAGCTGATTTTTGTCCTTTGACAGACAAAAGAGCTTGCATTGGAAATCAGACGGCGCTGCATACAGTAGAGGAGTTAAAAAGGTCAGCTTCCATGCTTATAGGGAATGGACACTCTGCATCTTCATTCTGTGGTTTCCTCCAGGAAACTAATGTGCTGCCTCTCATCCATTTCATCTAATATCATATGACATTAATAATAAGCCACAGTGTTTCAGCTGAGAGGAATGCTAAGTATTACATTTCCAGCAATAATGTCCTGATCAAATAAGGCTTTTATTTGACTGCTAGCTACCTCCGTATTTGCACAACCTATGCAATAACATCTCTATGCACTGTATGTTTTAGATGTTACAAAGCACCCTTTATATATGTATTATATATCTGGATTTCAACAAGGGGTGTAACTGTACAAAAAATTCAGCTTGGCATGTACCTTGGTTTTGGGGTCACCGTTTGGTATGTTTTCAGTACAGCAGGGAAAACATAACAAGTGCGGAAATATATTATTAAAATATAAAATTGTACGGTCTCAGACTTTTGGACCTCCCCCAACTCTATACTTTGTATAATCAGTTGTACTACGTCTGTTATAGTGTAGTAGTCCATATAACAACACAATGCAGATGTACGAAGTGTGGTCACATTCAATTAGGCCCTCGACTTCATGTGTACGTTCATGTGTTTGGCTGAAATTGTAAGAGACATCTGTCCTTTAGAAAAGAAATTCTTTAGGAATCAAGCTGCATCAGGAAAGTGTCAAAAATCCACTAATGAATGCAGGGATGTTCACAAATGGCAAGCTGTCTGTAAATGCATATTCGTTTGTCTGTAAATAAATATAACTGCATTTACATTTGTGAATAACGTGACATTTATTTGTGAATTTTAAAACTATTCTAACCCCATAAACCAGACTAAACCAACTAGCATGCTGCAGCTGATAAACTGGTGCACAACCAAAACCTTCCAGGTAAAATGCACTCTCTAAAATGTCAGTTCCGCACGTGGAGTAGTAATGTTAGACATAAATAGACTATTCTGACAGTAATGGTTTAGGTCACAGGGCGTACTGAAACGAGGAAGTCGAAACCAAACCGAATGTCCTGTACCGAATACACATAAGGTTACACCCCTAATTATAAGCATAAGTGATGCATTATTTTAATCAAATGTCTTCCTCCATAATATCCGCCATGTGGGTGTAGATAGTCTGACGCTTATTCACCATGATGGCACAGTAATGCACCTGGCTCCGGTCCTCTGGGCCCAGAGGAAGAGGTGCTGTGGGTGCTGGTCTTTGTCAACAGCATCATAGGAACTCGCAGACAGGCCCGCGGGGTCAAAGGAAGTGCAGGTCGGAGTGTGGTGTGGTGGTAGCGGTGATGGGTCTCCGTTTGCCTGCTTGGATGTGTGTGTGTGTGTGTTTCTCAGAGCTTGTGTGTGTGTGTTTGTGTGGGTGTTTAGTGGCCTAAATATAGCTGAGCGAGCCATACCATCAGTATGCTGATGCAGCTCTCTCTCTTTCTGACTTAACTTCTCTGCCTGAAGTTGTTCAACATCAGACTGCCAGTGAGCCATGGGTGGTAGACACTGGCTGTCATACCGGCAAGAGGCTTTAATTAAATATCGCTGAGTCACGCCCTGCTTGCCAACATCATCAAGGTAAGTGCCATTAGGAGGCAGCGTTCATTAGAATCCCACAGAGGCCAATCACGCAGACTGACAGAGCGAAAGACTGGTGTATATATGTGTGCTGCTGGTGGGGGTTGATTTAAGTCCATTATTCTAAGCTGATGCTGTGCACACTGCAGCTAATTCCTGAGAGAAGGCACACACACACACACACACGCACACGCACACGCACACACACACACACACACACACACACACACACACACACACACACACACACACACACACACACACACGAGTGTGCACACAAACTCAAACAGATACCAGTATATATACAAATGCACATCTGTTATTTTCTTCCATCCATCCGCTGCCATCAGTAGAGTGAAAAGCAAGATGGTCAGGTTCATAACTCTCTGCTAATTATAGATGGACTTCTACAGTGCGATACAGCGACAGACAGACATAGAGTGTGTTTCGTGCGCATGTTCCCGTCAGAGAGCACTGCGAACAGACGAGGCTCCAGCTTCAACAGCTGGCTTCTTTCCCGCCATGTGTGAAAATCTCATTTTCCGGCCGTGGATTTTCTCACGGACGAAACCAAATGGGGAGAAAATGGGAAAATCAAATCAACCAATGTCACAGAGAGACTGCACTGATTACACTAACGACTCCCTGACATCAACATCCACAGAGTCAACCGTGGAGGCAAAAAGGTCCCCAGTATCATATCTTAACACAGGAAGCAAAGAGCACATCTGGCACTGGTCTATCGCTCAGAGTTTCTAAGATTCCTCAGCAAAAAAAAAAAGAGAGATTGAGAGACAGAGAGAGTGATCACTGACTAGACTACACCAATTACACAATTCCTACAGCACCAAGACCAACTCCTATTTCAACTCCTTTCAATAAACAAATGTAATTTAAGGACAAGGACCATTACCTAAAAAAGAGTCAGGAGATCAGCATGCTCTATTTATACTCCTGCAGCCCCGACTTCATGGCCCCCTGTGCTCTCTCTCCCTCTCTCTCTCTCTTCTTCTCTCTCTCTCTCTCTCTCTCTCTCTCTCTCTCTCTCTATCTCTCCCTTTCTCTCTCTCTCTTCTCTCTCTCCCTCTCTCACTCTCTCCCCCTCTCTCTATCTCTCTCTCTCAGGTCACATCACTCGAGCAGACTGAATGAGGCACACTGAAGACTTCCTGTGTGTAACACAGCCGGTTATCCCCCGTCCCAAATCACTATAATCTTCCTCCCTTCCAACCCAGTCTGAGTTGCTTTACACTCTCACTGAAGTCATTCATCCTGGGTCTTTACACATGGAGAGAGCGACTCCCTGAGATGAGCCATGGACTGACGCCGCAGCGCATTAAAGGGACTTTTCACAAGAGACTCTCTCAAGTTCAAGTGCTTTATTTACATGAACATGTAGTGAAATGTTAAAGGGTCTACGCTCCACACTGTGCAAAAAATAAGGAAAGAGTGCTGAATTAAAATGTTTAAAAACTCTCATGTCTGATTTTCTTTTTTCTCACCTCTAAGTGCCATGTATGGAAATCTGTCTGCTTACTGAACCATATACAGATAGTGTAACCTGTCTGCTTTACTGAACCATACACAATCAGCATAATCTGGCCTTGCAGAGAAAACAAAACCTACCGGTAGTCAATGCTACTGTGCATATTGCTTAAGTTGGATCCCTGCACTGATACATACACTGAGGATATAATAAGGAGTGCAAATGAACTTTCCAACCAATATGACCCATGCATTGCAAGAGGATGGGGGTGGGCAG
>NC_045174.1:10947274-11032274 GCF_900700415.2 Clupea harengus | reverse complement strand
ATATCACTATCAAAGATGTCTCCTTTTTAAACTCCTCTGTGATGTTATAGATTAGATAAAGCCCCCTTTGTTTAAAACAAACACAAACATACTGTGTTACATGATCCACTGACTAGTTTTTTCATGAAGAAAAAAGTCAACCAGGATGTGACGTATCTGAGAACGTTGTGTTTCCATCAGATTCCATCCTGCCTGTGTGACACCATCCACACAGGAACTGACTCTCCACACAGATCGGCTGACTGTATGACTCAACCCTGACCCACGATCGCAGCTAAGACATCTCTCCTCCACCAGCCTCCACCAGGTGCCATTCTGAATCCAAAGTCACACTGTCCACATTGTCTCTTCTTGCCTCCACTTGACTTGTACTCTACTCACAAACCACCACAACACTGACAGTTCCTACTCCGAAAGGTGCCTGGCCATCTGACTGAATTGGTTAGAATTACAGCCTCATAGCCTAATAGTATTTATAGTCTTTATAGGCCTAATCAAGCCACAGTACAGAATCGCCAATTTCAGTCCATTTCAGCTGCCTTGAACTTACTATTTCATATAATTGACAATTTCAAAAGTAAAGAATCTAAAAACAATTGCCCTACTATACGTACTCCTATACGTACAGTGTACAGATGCAATTGACTACGGACACATCTGAGGACATAGATGTTCCAGATATTATTGCTTGCACTTACCAGCACACAGTGTGATAGCGTGTAAGGACATGAAACTTAAACACCAATGCATCTTCAGAGACTGACCTAGACCCAAACTATGAGGTCATCGATATGACGCCAGGCCAAAGGTAGCACCACTGACTCAGGGGCTGAAGAATGAATATTGTAGAAACTATCTCGGCAATGGTGGTAAACTACAACAGGAGTTCATGCTAATTGGGCTGATAAGTCCAGACTGTTAGTGCAGTGAATTATTTCCACCTTCCACTCGATGGCCGTGTTGGCCATATCCCCTCAACAAATTTCCTTTTGTTTCTCTATTTGTTGTTACAATGAACTTATTCCTGTTGAGAACCTAAAAAAAACAAGCCATATTTTATGTAACCCACACAGTACTCCAAGTCAAGTAAATTGTTAGATGCATGGCACATGGCCATACGTGGGACCATTTTAGAAATGAATGAGCACATTATGGACATTTTACAAGATGGTGAAATATCATTGTATGAAGGGTGTGTCACTGCCAGCCACTCAGACAATTCAAGAAAGCAGCGGTTGTTCTTGAACGGGAAAGCCCCGCTGGTAGAAGATATGAAAATTGCCCGCTCCTATTAATCAATAATGAGGAGAATGCAGCGCGAGGAGGTTCACCACAGCAGAGTTTATCCATCAGTGTGGTTATCACGAGAAAGCCTGTGGGTGGCATTCTATGTCTGATATACATACATTTTATGAACGCATTTCTAACATATATCCCCCGGTGCTCGTAAAGGTATCAGAGTGAGTAGCGTCAAAATTGCTGCTACCGTAGGCGGTATTTCAAATCGTTTAGAAACTGGATAAACATACTGGCCGTTAGTCCCACTAAGAGATTCAACATATTACCGAAATCACATATCAAAAGGTGAAATTGGTGTTATTCATGTAATGGTAGAAACATTGAAGGCAAAGTGTGCGCTGTAGTCTGTGGGAATTCTTACCTTACTAAGGAATTTCAGGACTGCAGCCACAGGGTCCGTGCATCAACCAGTAGCATATGAATAGACTGTCTTTCCTTCAGATGACACAATGTCAGTTATGTCACTTCATAACTCCACCACGCGTCTGAAAGATAAAGGATGGAAAATATGCATAAAATATCCTTGGAATAGCCACCTTTCCTAAACTGTTCGCTGCAGCTTGTTTTACGCGCTCAATCGCGAGGTGGAATAACAGGTTCAGTAGATAGGATATTTTCCTTAGCGCTTTCCGCTTTCCCGTAGCGACCGGTATATTCCCACAGAGTAGCCCCGTATAGGTCGGCGAGTTTCAGTCGGTCTGTAGTTCAGTTTCTCCGTCTAAATACGCCTACGCGCGAGAATGACAAAGTGTGGGAGGCAACGTCGAAGCGGCTGTCAGACGTCACGACCCAATCGGCTGCTTTCATAGGCGTCGGCTGGCAAGCTTTCATTCATATCCACTTGTTCCAATTCCGAGAGCGGTGTCTGTCAACCTCTGGAAAAAAGAAAACACAGTTGACTCAGCGACCGGTCATGGCGCAGAAAAGATGTTTCTAAGTTTAATGTGGACTCACCAAAAGAAACGGAAATAAGTTATTCAGTCAATAGCTCATCTCCTCTTCAAGGAAAAAGCAAGCAGATGTAATGTGTAGAGGCACCTCTATGTTTTAAAAGGCACTATGCATCGTGCCCTATGCAAAAGGTAGCCTAAATTGTTAACTTTAGTGCACAGACCCTCACCTAACTCAGGATTCAAAGAGGGCCTCCCAAATAAAATGTTCTACCAATTTAGTTTTTTTCAGATAGCTAATGGAGAGCCTTGATCCATCCATCTACATATGTCCCTCTGCTTCCACTTCGTAGCTGACCAACTCAGACTAATCAAGCAGCCAGCCTCCACTTAGACTCCTGCATATCTGAAAAGATGTCCTAATGGTTTTTACGCAACCTCGGCATCAAAAAAAATATGGAGCACGCAGTGCGAGGACCACCATCGTATTTGTCCACAGTGTAAAGTCACACAAGATAGAATAATCCCTTCATGCCAGATGGAGTCGAGTGTGGTGGAGAAATGCCAGCCTCTGTTACATCTATAGAGTCACATTTAGAGTTCCATTTTTCCCTCATCATGTTTATTTATGGGGCATATCGTGTACACTGACTGCAGTGACACAGATGAGATTGGAGATTAAGCAGCCAACAGACACGTTTCTCTTAGCACCGAGGTCCAAACAGATGGGGAAAATCAGTGCCTCGTACAGGATGGAGAGTCGAAGTTAAAGGGTAGTGCGAGACTCAGGTGTGCCCTGCATGGTAGGTCGTGGAATAGGCACCTTAAACGCCACAGTTTAGACCAGAGTATGAATAACCATCGAGGGAACATGGAAAAAAAATCAGCTGGGCACAGTAACCGTGGCAACAGTAATGGGATTTGTGGCCAGGGACAATGAAGTGAGTGAGGGGACTGTGGCATAAATCTCTAGTTACAGGAAGAAAGGGGCGTTTGTCCGTCAAGAAGTCACTCACCACGAGCCCCGAATGGGGTGACACTGTGAATGTAACAAACAAAGACACAAACAGGAAGGCAGAGGAAGGACAGCATTTGATAGAGTACAACCCAAAGTCTGCCCACGTGAGGAAATGTAGGCGCCTCACGGAGTAACATCTGCCTCGATCTGCCGCACTTAATGTTGCATTTCTACATGACCTAATCTCAAATAAAGAAGGGGCGTTCATCGAGGAGAGAGCATTTTGGTTTGCATGAGGCAGCAATACAAAACAGGCCAGAGTTCTTTGGTTCCTGTAAAGGTTCTGCTCCCGTGTGTAGAGGAGGATGAAGAGACAGGGATCTGCCCGAGGACGTCCCGCTCTCCTTCCTGCAAATCAGAAACATTCCTCCTGCAGGACACAAACTTCCGGCAGGGATTTTCCATTGCCAAACCCAGAACCTTTTTTTCAGGAGGTACCAAGGGAAAGGTGACATTTCCATTCCTTTGTCACTGCAGCAGTATCTTTAGGAACCACTTTTGAATCGATGTGAATGGGGAAGCAATGTGGGACACTCACAATGTTCATAATGACAGATTATGGATGGTGTTGCAACTTGTATCTGAAAATGACACTTGTTACTGTGTGGAAGAAAAGATCTTATATCTATCATTTTTAGATAGAGCTCCTTTCCACTCAGATTTATATCAAGGTTTGTTTTCTATTCCTATCTATAGAGGGAAAAGTTAAGAGTGTGGATTCTTCCAGTAACTGCTGATAAGCTCTGTAATTTCACCCATGGAACAGTTCAAACAGCAGCATGAAAACAGAGTCCACTGCCTCGATCAGTTCCACTCACTTTCAAAGGCAAGGCCAGTGGCAATAGGGTTATTGCAGTTACTCTGTGTCCTACAGCCTCACTGCCCAGACAGTAGAGAGTGGGGAGGTTTGATGGCAGACCCCAGTATGAATGTGTGGTAAAAGAAAACCATTCAGTGAAAGGAGAGAAAATGCCCGATGTCTGTAAAATGCCAGATTATGTGAGAACACAAATTATAATACAGACAGAGATTCAGATCCAGTCGTCACTTAATTAATCAGTAGGTTTGTGTGGAGTTGACATGGATTTAAAGCTATATCGTGACAAAGGAAATCAGAAAGTATAAAGAGTATGCATATCGAGAGAGAGAGCAAGAGAAAGAGAGAGAAAGAGAGAGCGAGAGAAAGAGAGAGAGGATGGGATGAAGGATGCCAGTGGCTCGATGGCCATGTGGAAGGCATTAAGACTATGACCTGAGTTTAACCCTCTCTTATCCTCTTAACTCTCCCGTTACAGCTTCACCAAGTGGCCCACAGGATGCGCTGCATGTTCCATGTGATTACCTATATCTATGATCATATCATGTGCTACGAAGGCAACCATATCATGTGCTGACTCAGACAACTGATTAGGTCAGCATTGCTGTGTCGTGTATGTGTCTTGACCTATAATTGTGAATATAGTATGATAATTTAGCATAACATCTATGCCAAGCTTTGTTACTTAAGACGATTTGGCTGTTAACATAAGAATTATGAAATTTGTGGTTTGCGCAGAGCAATCTTTTTAAAAAGTGTGGGTGTTAGCAGGGACTTGTGAGCCTTAGGGGTAAATGCATGCAGCACCATGTCATTATTTTATTTGGCAGCTCATTCATTCATTCAAAGTAATATTCAAAAACGGATTCCTGATAGCATCTTCTTTTTTTAAATGTTTATGTTGCATTGATTAATGCAGCAACATCCCCTACAACCAAACACATGCTTGTGGAAGGAAGTGATTGTTTTTCTCTTTCCCGGACAATGCCTGTTTTTCCTAGATAATAGTCAACATCCCTCCATGTTGGAGTCTGGAACAATACCTGGAACAGCAGCGTGTTAGGAGAGAAGGATGATGGGGGTTTTTTTTCGGGAAAAATCTACTACGCTCTCCAGAAAGTCATCTGACACAGTTGCTTACTGAAAATAGCATGCACCGCTGGGGAAATATCTTTCTCAGATAGAACTCCCCGGTTGTCTTCCTTTGCAAATGAAAATACCAACTAGTGCAGAACAGTAAGCAACAACCCCTTCCACAGAAAGGAACACCTGGCTGCAGTTTATTACACTACGTAACAAAACAAAAAAAGTGTGTGATGATCATTTTCTGGTCTCCTATACTCAGTATTACTTCCATGTCATTGCATTACCATCCTAAAACCACCATGAAATGCCGTATTGAAATAGAGCCCCGAGTGGCTACTCAGACACCGGAGCGGGACAGAGTGACTTCATGGTAATTAATAGCCATGTAAGAGCACCGGGCCTTACAGGGCCCCTGGGCCGCGTGTGTGCATACATGAGTGGGTCCTGTTTACTGATTCAGAGGCTGGTTGCCGACTGGCTGGAACACGACGGTACCCTGGGGACACGTCCAACTGGGGGCAGGGGGGGGATTAAGAGCCGGACCTGGTGTGTGCAAGCATACAGCGGGTCCTAGTTAGAGACTTTAGACTTAGAAATCAGTGACCAGTAAGTCTGAAAACTGAATGCCGGCGGCTCGAGGAATGTTTAACGGCACACAGGGCTGAGAGGGGAAGCAAACGAAAATGGCCATCTGGTGAAGGCATGTGAAGGAGCGTGCCTGCTTTTTTCTGTTTGCATGATGTCTGAGGTTTTGTGTGCGATGTATTTGTGAGGTATCTGGGGTCTGTATGTTGAGAGAAGGTTTTTTCGTTGAACGGTAAACTCTTACCAATCTGTGTTTTATATTTCTCATAAGACGCTCTCCTGAGTCTCAATATTGCGACTTCATGTATCCTCTGGTCTTATATAGAGGAGTAAAGTAAGCAAGGAAGATATGGACAGGGAGAGAGAGGAAGGGAAGCAGAGATGGAGGAGGTGGGAGGAGGAGGTGGGGGGTGGTTGGTGGTGGGGAAGAGTGAACTCTCCGCTCTCCTGTCAGAAGAAGTTCCCGTGGACGTCTGTGATGCAGAGCAGTGGCGGTGCCAGGACTCACACTGAGACAACAGGCCTCTAATCCCTCATCCAGCCCTCCTCTGTCCATCCCTCCCTCTCTCCCTCTACCTCTCTTTCACTTCACCCCCCACCAGCTAGAAGGGACACAGATCTGGCTTCTGTTGCCTGCTACCGAAGCAGTATCCTTGAGTGATAGTCCCGATGCTCTAAATGTATTGTTGTAAAAACAAACAATACAAAATCCCTGTTTAAAGCAAGAACGCCTTCTAATTGTGACTCGAATATTTGATTTTGGTGTCAGGCACTAGGTAAATGTAGCACAGACTATGTGTAGGAGTCCTCTTACGTAGCAGCCATTTATAGCCTTTTAGTTCTGCTTTAGTCCTACTCAATTGTGGGTCACACAAGCAAAAAGAGACTGCCTGAAGGGCCAGAAATGAGATCATTTTAAAGGGCACACCAGCAGTTTGTTGAGTTTCCCATGAGCCTCCAGGGACCTGTGGGGAAACCTGTGGGCTACAGGTGTGAAATCAGGACAGGAAGTGTTTATCAGCGCGCACCACAGGACCATAAACCCCTGGGGCACCTAGGGTCAAACTGAGGGACTTCTCAGAAGCAACTGCTGATGACTCTCTCTCTCTCTTTCTACTCTCTCTCTCTCTCTCTCTCTCTCACTCTCTCTCTCTCTCACTCTCCCTCTCTCTCTCTCTATATCACTCCCTCTCTCTCTCTCTCTCTCTCTCTCTTTCTACTCTTCCTGAGGGAGAAGGCTGAGAAAAGCTGAGCCAAATTGGCTAATATCAATATCCCTGTCTCTCTCGTTCCTTTTCTCCTACCCTCTTTCTGTCTTTATTTGTTCCTGCAGGGGAAAGGCTGAGAAAAACATCAGTGCGAATGGCAATGAATCCCATTAGTACTGTACGGAGCTGACTCTAGAGAGTTCACTGTTCATATCTCCCTCTCACACAAGCACTGACATGAGATCAGAGGAAGTTCTGTTTTTTAACATCAAAGCGCTTACACTGTGCTCCCTTGGACCTGCCCTGGCACACACAATAGCCAAATAACTGGAGAGATGTAATTGTGTCGAAAGTCTCAAAGGAGAGGGCATGTTCTCTTACAACGTGCATTGCATGCAGGATACGCTCTCAGTTCAAGAATTACATTGTTGGTCAGCAGGGCTATTTCAAGAACCAATACATGCAGAATAGATAGTCATTGACTTTTGACCTCATAGACTGGAGCCATTTGACCCTTGCTGCTCTCTTGAAAGGATGAGTGATGGAGTATTGCTTTCGTGAGGTCATGTCCTATTGAGAATGCCAGCGAAGCACGATCTGAGAGCGAGGTCTATTCTCTTAGCTCAGGTAGAGACATTACAAGCTGACAGACAAATGGATAGTCCCATCAAAGGGTTGTATATCGCCTCTACATTCTCATATTGAATGCGACACAACATGCTACATCAAAAACAAGAGACCTGTCAGGCTAAACAAAACAAAAAAAGAATTGCAGTGTTTAGGCTGTCAACTCCTGAACTGGAACAAGCTGGGTTTGCCCTGCTATATGATAGAGTAAGAATCTCAGGAGTTATGATACAAAATGCCTTAGGAAGAAATCTAAAACACATGACCGCCACAATTTATGCAGAACTGTAAAACACGAAGCTCTTCAGTGTTGGCCCTGATCATAATCACTGGCTTATTAAGTTTCACGCTTCCAGCCCCAAAATGCATCTCTGTAATGTGAGGGAAAACATGATATGATACCCTTTCAGATCAAACCCCAAAACAACATTCACAGCATTCCAAAACAACACGTTTCTGTTGGTGGGCAGAATGTCTGTGAAGCAACAAAAGAGTGGGAGGTAAGTACGAAGGGATCCGGAGTTGGAGAGGGCCGTGCACATCTTTCCAAACAGTGACAAAGCGAGTACGAAGGGTTTAGGAAAACCCAATCCATGGAGATGAAATATGGAACAGGCTGTGACAGTCCGACATGCTTTGAGTTATGGGCAGTGGACTGACATACGTGAACCGAGGCGAGGCCCGGGGGAGAGGGGTGGACAGGCTAAGCGCCGGTTCCCCAGGGAGGTTCATCTGTGTCCGTCTGCCTCGGTGCTTAACCCAAAGATCCTGACAATTCTATCCCCGCTAAATCATGCCCAGGCTGTTCCCCTGAGGAGCCGTAGTAGGTGTAAATTTGAGAATTCTGTGCACATTTTTTTGTTTTATCTAAAATATTTCAGTAGTGAGTGCATCTTTGAAAAGCCTCTACATGCATTATACAACTAAAACATTTCAATATGCGATCATTAAAACTTTTCATGTTTCTTGGAGTGTTGTACATCAAGCATAGTGGGTATTTTGGTGCTAGTTCTATTTGAATATGCATTTGAAGATTAATTTATTCTTTTGCCCACAGTAATTCCCACCAGGGACAAAAAAAAAACATTAATTTTTTTAAGCATGCACAAATTCAGATCCAAACATCAGTTACACCACAGGGAGCTAAATAAAATCTGATGTTTTGTACACGATAATAATTCCATCAAGGCCTTAAATTATATTAAACAGGATATACACATGGAGCACAGCGGTAGAATAATATTATCCAAGATATTAAAACGTTATGGTCCCTATGTGAGCGTGGTGAAGGTCTCCTACTGGCACTGCAGTATAATTAGCTTCAGCTGGACTCTGGGCTTGTGTGGGAGATTGAGAGAGTCTATATATGTGAGTATGACCAAAGATGTGACCCGTCTGTCATCGCGTGTTCTTGCGCCTGCACGCTGGATACACCTTAGCCAGTTCTAATGGATTTGGCTCCCTGCTCCTCCTCCTCCCCCTCCGAAAACCACTTTCATGTGCCCGGCCACGCTAAGATGGGCCCGTGACCGTGTTCCCTTCTACTCCATTTTCTAGAGGTGTAATATCAAACTTTGAAGGGGCCAAGCGAGTCAGTGGTCAAAGTTGCTCTTCAAAGGGGGCCATAGCGAGGTGGCAGGTACTACAAGTCCAGGTGCACAAATGACCTACAGAACCTGAGAGCATTCCAGAAGGTCGGACAGAGATCTGCTGTTTGTCAATGTATTTGGTCATTTAGGGACATGTGGCAACATAATGGATGATGGATAGGAAGTGGATAAAAATTGATCCAAATGTTCTTCAGCTCAATTCTTACATGGTGATAAAACCCTTCACATGGTTTTAATGTTATAGAGAACCAATATGACTCTTTTTCTTTTTTCATTTTGGCCTCCCAGTCTTATGTTTGCTATCACTATCATAACACCCAAGGACATATTCAGCAGGGACACGTTGTGAAAAACGAATTCAGAGGGGAGAGGACATATCTTATTATATCATATCTTATCCTATCCAACATTTGCCAAAGTATTAGCTTGGCACAAACCATTACATGTGACATACTGAACACATCATTTTATTGACATATTGCTGCTATATGTAACCCCAAAGTACACAGGCCTAATGCCTCTGACGCCCAGTAGGATCAGTGTCTGATTCTCACCTTGTACTCGCCGCATGCCTTGTCCTCCTCTCTCCCTGTGCCTCCGTGGTGGGCAGCCAAGTCAGAGTGGGCACCATGTGTGGGCTGGCATGGTGCAGCAGGTTCTGTGCCAGTAGCTAGATGCCCATGGATACCACGCAGAGAATGGGCATCTGACCGGATAATCGCTTACTGTCCAGACTGTTATGCAAGTTAGCAGTTTTTGGAACTGGCCAGGCTGTTCAGGGCTCATCCAGTCCAACTTTAAAACAAGCCGTTGCATGATGTCATACTAAATAAAACTCTGGTGAAATGCTTTCAGATAGAACGCTCCTAAATAAGAGCTGTGTAACTAATTATTATTAGTGTTATAAATCCTCAGTCTCTACACCACAATCATATAAGACTATCTACCTAGGATATGCATTGTGGTCTACTGGAAGCTTTACTCAAACACAGGTTCATTTACCGTATGAAAAATACTCTAGATCTGCTAAACGTTGTACTTCCATGACAGAGAATGCTTTGTATCCGTGTTTTTTATCTTCAGAACCAGATCCCCCCGATAGTTGAGATTACCACCAGTCACCAATGTCAGTCTCATATATATTTCCCCACTAGAGGAAAGCCAAAATCCCACCAAAACAACTAGGAAGGGAGAGGCATCAGCTGTTTAAAATGTTTTTTTTCTCACAGCCCCTGTCCAAACAACATTAAAATGTCAGCGGGATGTTTTGAACCTGACCAACACATGTTACAGAGAGAAGGCTGTGCCAAGGCTGGGCCAGGCTAGGGTCAGGGGTCAGTCCCAGATCAAGAAGTTACATTAGAAATGAAAGAAAGGCAGACGGATAAATCTGCCTCAGCACATCAACAAGTTCAGCTCTTGCTCCCCTCCCTGGAGTGAGCAGGGCACTTTGCTAGCCGGCCGATGATTTAAACATGCACTCGTTTTTTCCCATCC
This sequence comes from Clupea harengus, assembly GCF_900700415.2. NCBI lineage: Eukaryota > Metazoa > Chordata > Actinopteri > Clupeiformes > Clupeidae > Clupea > Clupea harengus. Next base: position 11,021,637 of record NC_045174.1, on the reverse strand, counting down.
CTCCCTGTACCTCTCTTCCTCTCATCCACACACCCTCTCTCTCTTTCTCTCTCTCTCTCACTCTTCTACATCATCTCTCTTTCTTATTCACTCTGTAGCTCATTTTCCCTCTCCTCTCTCTCTGCATCCCTTTCTCCTTCACTCCCTCACACCTCTCTCTCTCCTTCTACCTCTCCTCTCTCTCTGCAACCCTTTCTCCTTCACTCCCTTAGACCTCCCTCTCTCCTTCCCTCTCCTCAAACTCATCTGGCAGCTCTCTCTCTCTCTCTATCTCTCTCTCTCTCTCTCTCTCTCTCTCTCTCTCTCTCTCTCTCTCTCTCTCTCTCTCTCACTCGTACTCACCGCAACCACTTCAAAGGCTCACTGGTTTCTCCCAGCAGACCTCAGTGTAGGAAGCAGTTTTGGCAGAGCTTCAGAGGAGCCGGGGTCGACCAGGCGAGCTGTGGGGTGGGGTGTGGTGGGGGGGCTGGGGGGGGGTACGGCAGCTCTCTCCCCCACCAGCCCCAGTGCTGTGATGAGGCCCTGGGGCCGAGAGTGGAGGGGCACGAAGAGGCGCAGGAGCACGCGTCCGTCTGGCCCTGATGACAAGACCATACTGCAGACACCACCGGCAGGCCGTGGCCCAGCGACTGGGTCTGCACCAGGCCTCCAAAGAAACACATGGCTGAGAAAAAGAGGAAGAGAAAAAATGATCGACAATCAAAAACATGATCTCTCCAGTTTACCCTTTCACACATTTAATCTTTCCCTTCATGCTCCCCCACACAGAGAAACAGAGAACCACATACACAAACCCCTAAAGCCCTCTAGCCCGACAGCATGAGAAAGTTCAGGCAAGACGGAAAAGCTTCCCATGGATGATGCCGGGCACAGCCAGGCCCGACCACCGGAGTGCAATACAGTAAACCATCAGAAACAAGAGCGACCTCTATCCCCCCGGGGGGCCTGCAGGGGAAGAGATGAGGAGCGCCGCCAATAGTAGTATCTAAATCGCAGAGCAGACTGTATATCTGTTGCCTTTCCGCCACTGTCACACAACACACAGGGTGAAGTATTTACTGTTCAGCAAACCTGCATGCTTATCTGACCTGCCTGGGTTGGAAAAGGCAGGTGCCAATCGTGAATCTCTCCCCCTGGATCCTGTGGTTCAAATGAAATACACCAGATGATGGAAAGATTTATAGGTGTACCGTGTGGAGAGCACACACTAACCCAAAGCAAGCATCCAAATAAGATGTATGCAACATTTCTAACGGACAGCTTTCAGTTTACTGACGGGGATGCACTGCAGCGTAATGTTTTACTGTGAATAATTTCAGTTTTATGGCTTCATTCAAAAGCACAATGATTCGTTAGGGCTTTGGTTATCATCCAAGAGTTTTATTATATATGTGATTTTAGCTCATTATATAACCATACTCTACACAAGCACACTCATCCGCATGCCACTTATCTGTTTGTATGGCTGTGTAACTGATGTAATGAGTGCAGGATGGATTTGAAAGATTTATCACACTTGACTAATTACGGCAGACTTTAGCTCATTCTAATGAGCTGGTCTAGATGATGAAACACCTTTTGCATACATTTTGCCTGCATACATTTGTAGTGACTGATTATTGCACTAATGTGACGTGACAGAGCGTGCAGCATACAAATTAGTAATGTGCTTCACATGAACTAAAACCTCTTACATTTCATTTGCATCCGGGTGAATGGCTGGGAGGTTGGATTTTCCCAGAAGTTTGAAGACGTTGAACAGCTATCTACAGATAATGTTCATGTTGCTCTTACTGTTATCTAAAACCTACAACAAACACACAGTCAAGTGAAAAGTTTATGGAGACACGAACACACACACACACAACACACACACACACACACACACACACACACACACACAGACACACATGCACACAAGTGCGCACACACACCAAGCTCTTTCCAAGGCAGGCTTCCTCTGTACTGAACCACTGGTCCTGTCTGTTTCTCTCTTTCTCTGTCGCTCTCCGGTGTTTCACTGGCCATGTGGGCTCTGTGCTACGTGCAGGAAATTCAAAGAGCCCTTCCTCTTTGAGTGTCCTGATTACAATGCATGGCCAAACACAAATGGGCTTTTATTGCAATCAGAGAAGAGGAAAAGAGAGATGGGAAAACATGGGAGGAAATGCCTCAGAGCAAAGCAACACCACCCTCACGCAATGACAAAACGAGAGTGCCATCACAGTCCACAAACACACACAAACACACACACACACACAAACACACACACACACACTATGGCATGCAGGCGTTCTAAAGTTCAATTGAAAATTCAACAATCACAGAAAGTTTCTGCATCTCCAGACGCCACCTGCTGAGTCAGGGGGCCTTTCGTTCCCACAGCGCGTGTATTCATCTGTCGGAGTGACATGCAGGGCACTCAAGTCAGTGCAGCTCTCCAAGAAAGCAAAGCCAAGCATACAGTACTGGAAGCATTGTGCTTGCAGCTTGCTTTTGAATGGATGCTGGAGAACGATTCAGAAGGGGGGGGGGGGGTGCATACAGAAAGGTAGTGCTTTCTTCTGCGACCCTCTTCAGAACATTTTCCAATACATTTCGAGACTGCGCCAGACTAAAGGTACTGCGCCAGACTAAATTTCAAAACAAAACCCCCCACAGAATAGAAGTGCTTCACTAAATGGATAGAATCTGGTTAGAATACGGGTGTGGCTCAATGAAGTATTTCAGGCCCTAAGTGCTCATTGAGTAGATATGCCAATAACCAGCTAGAGTTGTTCCCTCCATCAGTCACACTAAGTGCGGACAGAAGACGAGACTGCACACTTACGCTATGGCAGAAGTCTTAAGTCCCACATTAATATAACCCTGCCTCAGCGAAGCCACAGTCACTCAGGGGGATCTAGAAGAATCTAGAAGAATAACGAGGCAGATAAAAATGTAGCGCCGGGCTTAAGGAGTCACCCGGAGGTGATATTCCATTGCGACACAATATATGTGAAGATGTGGGCCTCTTGTGTGTGTGTGTGTGTGTGTACAAATGGTGTTACCCGTGCAAGCACATGCACTTCAAATTATACAGGATTGCAGTTTCACAACTCCGTCACAGCCCTGGGCAGTAGATAAGTGATGGGTGGAAGCAGCTGCTAGCATGCATTGTCTCTTGGTACAACTCACCTCTCTCTTGCCCTGTCATACACACCCAAACCGACACAAGCGATCACACAGACAGACACACACACACACACACATGTTATCGCTCATAAATAAAACATATTTTTTGACTGGGGTTTTCAAGCAGGCACCTTCCTTCATTAGTGTTTTGTTGAATTAGGCCCACGACACCTCCAGAAGACTCAACCTTACACTCATGCCACTACCAGACAACAACAAATACATTTTAAGATACAGCTCAACAATAATTTGCGTATCTCAGTTTTAGTTCAGGTTAATTCACATGTACCCATGTAGTCTGTGAGAGCCTAAGCCACCACCACTAGCTTGCTTTTTCAGTAGCCTCAGACATCACCTTTAAAGCTCCTTCAAGTGACCGAAGTGTTTAGGCTGATTTAACCAGAAAGGCTATGGTGTCGACTTTTCTGCCCCTCTCGCACAAAAGAAATTAAACTGTCCCTGTCATTAGCTGACAAAATGTTGCCCTCAACTTGTTTATTCTCAGAGAAACACGCAAAATATCCAAAAACCCGATCATGTCTCCACGTGTAGCGACCTTGGGTCAAGCTAGTTTTCCATCCAGACAAATCTATGTTTTAATGAGCCAACACATCTGCGGAGTTATTCATATCATAAGTGGCTCCAGCAATGAATTTAATGCAGTAAGCATCCATAGCTTCTCAACACCATGCCATTTCATCCATTGACCTGGTATTGCTTGAGAAGTCACTGCTGTTCATCTAGTTTCCTCTTCTTGCTCGCGAACAAAGCTAGTTACCATCTGTCTGCTCTCCAGCAATGTTGCCTTACCACATGCTTTCCAACTGTCACCTAGCCCAAACCCTGCTCTACCTCTTTGTACCTGCCCAATGATGTCTGTAATGCGTTGTGCATGTTGAACCACTTCTTGTGGATTCCACTTCCTCCCTATTTTTACTGTTGAATGAGTGTTCTTGACTACGGGATCCTTAGCTCGTAAAGAAGTAATCTCCAAATCATGCTATGTTCCAAACTTCCAGAAAAATTGCTTTCTGCACAGAAATATCTATCAAAGTATTTGCCTTTAGACAGGAGACCGACCTTGATGCTACCACACTAAAGAAGAGCTTTCCTTCCACATTAAGAAGATTGATGGGTCAGAATTGGCCTGTGGTCACACTGTTCTTCTCCTTTGGAATGAAAATACCACCTGCCCGACACCACGTCCTTGGAATTGTTTCTTTTTTCCATACAATCACCATGAGCTTCAGAGAAATTTCAAAACATCAGGCGCTTCTTTATAGACCCGATAAGGTACCCCATTACGACTGGGAGACAACGGACCCCTTGTCTTCACCTGGGCAGGCCAAAGTCAAATGGCCAACCTATCTCCCCAAGTGAATGAATGTTTGCCGGCAACACGGGAGCCACATGCCTCTGATTGTCTGTATGTAGCTGTTGACGATAATCCTCTAGGTCCTTTCCTTAAACTCTCAAACTTCCTATTCTCTCTTGAGTGAAAAGCCTTCACAAACTTAAATGGATCCTTGTAGAATGCAGCCTTTTTTCCCCTACTTCGTCTGAGGAGTTCCTCCCTACTTATCGTAGCCAGGGTTAGCAAATGGGTTAGCTATTCCTAAAACTCGGCCAAAACTGTGACACTGCAGTAGTGGAGTAATGGAAAATGAACAACGTATTTGGCACCTTTGACCACAGAGCTAGGCTATTAAACTACGTGAAAAGGACCATTCAGCCATTATCACTGCCCTCTTTAACCAAAAACTTGTGCTAGAGCTGTATGTCCTCCTCGGGAAGGGAATAGAACTCATTGAGCAGGGCTGCTCTGACTGCAAATCTGTTAGCGTTACTCATCCATCGTTCAGGGGTTTCCACTGATGCCTTACAGGAAGTGAAAGACCCATTGAGTGCCTTTTCGTGGACGGCTGATTGTTTTACGGATCGTGAGTCGTGAGAGGTCAAGGCGTTAGGTTGAGGGTCAGCTGCAGGAGTGCAGCATGACCCAACATCCTTCCTGCCTAGCAGAGTGGCTTCCTCCGCAAAGGTCTCAAAGAACTTGGTCTTAATTAAAAGGAGATGCACAGTAATGGCATTTCATTATTTTCAAAGACCAACACTGAACCAGCCTAGAAGCCAAACACAGGGAATAAACCAGCAGTGAATTTGTTGTAATGACTATGGTCTACTATTACCTGAGTTTTAAAATGAGTTTGAAATGGACAATCAAGTTACAGTAAAAGAAAAATAGTGCATAGGCACAGATTGTATTTTAAAATCCATACAAAAGAAGAAAAGTGTTTATTACAGCCTTTTTATTTTTAGATTTGTAACCGATCTGACAACACCCATGCATTTTCTCATGTACTCATGTGTGCCAGTTTTATGCCAGCTTGTGCGTGACCTTTGTGGAAGACATGACACCCACATACCCAGCCTATGAGCGTAACTTGTGCATTTATCCAGTATAAAGCCTCCATTGTTTCATTCATGCATCTACCTCCCTTATGGCTTTGACAGCGCAAATACGGCCTGAATCGGACTTGATTGGGTCGAGCTGCTGAGAGTATGTGTCATCTGACTTGGAGAGGCCAGAGGTGCGGTGGCTAAATCGGGTTACACCGGACAGAAATTGAATCAGGGATCCTGTTCAGTTTCATAACCAGCATCTTTCCTCTTTTGAGATATGGTTTGTAATACAATCAGCTCAGCCCGACAGGGATTCTGATATTTAATTTAGGAATTAATGGGATACAAGACATTTACAGAGCATCATGCTCAGTTGGCCATGACTCATCAATACGTTTCCCTGAGTAACTAGACCAGGCGTGACATTTGCTTTTGGTTTGTGTTTTTTACTCTATGACAACACTGCCCTAGAAAACAACAACACAAAAATAACTAGGCTGCCAACCATTTTAATGGTCTCGTCATCTCTCACATGTAGTATCTTACTCGATATGGAATGAATTGTGGAAGGGCCATTGTGATCCATAAGAACACTCATATCTGCATGCTTTACAGCCTCGTAACAGCTCCACGTGATGTTGAGACCTACTGGTTGCGTGGCGTAAAGGTATCATTAAAGGTCGTTGCCAGTGTTGCTCTTGCTGGAGGTCAGTACCGTTAATGCATTTTGCATGTATGCACTCCCAGCACGGTTATCTGGCTGTGCTGAGTAGCCAGGCTCCTGCTGGGGAAATTACAGTGTGTGTTTTTTAGATATTCCCTGTGTCTGTCATCAGCCGAGAGAACAAGCATCATGTTGATTGCAACTCAAGGTTGTTTACCAGACATCCAAAAATGTTTTGGAACCCAATACCCCATGTTTCCATGCTACGTATTGGATGGTGTTGAATGGGTTTGACTACACATTACTTTGAGCTACAGATGTTGCAGAACACCCTAAGCAACTTTACTTTTGAGACAGTCAGATGTTGTCCACAGACAGCACAGCAAGGCTGTAATACAGTAGTTTTTTGCGGGTGTTCACGGGAAAAGACGTTAAATTCCTTATGCTATTAGTTGGGGACTAACCTAACCAATATAACAACTGCACATCCATAGATCCTGAGCAGTACGATACAACAACAACGCTCAACTGGCTGATAGAAACTGTTTAAAATGTGCCACCTGCTGGACATTTTGCATAATTTACCCGTGCGTGTAAGTGGCATTGAAAAACAGTAAACTACCTAACATAAAACACTCAATATTTATCACTTTAAGAATTCAATTTAGAGAAATGTCAGAGTAAATATACATAGATGTTCAAAGTTCTCATATGTGTTAATCTAAAGGCTGCCTCATTTCTGCAAAACCTGCTGCACAAACACACACAGTCTGACTATAAGTGTCCTCAACTTATTTTACAGAACATTTGCTCTTTTGTGTTCTTTCCAAAGATAGGATGCAGCCTGGGAAACAGAGTCAGTGCAGCTGTAACATCTGTGAATGTCTTATTATTATTATTTCATTATTTATCTGTCTTTTGCATCATCCCTCACCTGTGTTTGCAGGTAGTTGTCCTCGGCCCAGTTGCTGTATCAGACATCAAAGCTGTTTTGCATCTGCTCTACATATGGGAATAATACTTCATCTGAACGGAACGCTGCATTTTTTTTTACACAAAATGAAATACAGAGACAATTTCTATTTTTACCAGAAGTCAACTCTTTTTTACAACACATCTCACAACATGCATTTACAAGCAACAACCACAATGTTTTCAATTTGCTATAGGAAGATTCACACCAGTTGGTGAATATATGTTGAATTGCGCAGTGAAACCCACAATCCAAATCTTAATGAGCTATTCCTTACAACTGAAGGCCTCATGGCCTCGAAATCACACACACACAAATACTTCACATGATATGGCACTCTAAGCGTTGTTATTACGGTATCTGGTATGAATGTGTTAATGAAATGTCCACTAGATGGCGTTGTGAGCCACAAATGTGAACCAACTGTGGGGACATCTCACAGGGTAAGCAAATTAAAATATGACTTTATTTGGGAGACACACGATTCCGATCAGTTAAAGAGTGAGTTCTCTTTTTCAAATGGCCCAAGTCCAATAAAATTAGCAAACAATAACAGTCCAACCAATAACACATTACAGTAAACCATTACACTATCATGAAGTATATTTAAGTCTATTAGCACCTTTGGAATACCTCCACTCCAGTTCTATGTGGCTGTGCACCACAACACCACACATCTGCAGCCTGATGCCAGTCTGTCTGTGTGCGAGTGAAGGACTTCTTAATGGTGGAGCTGCACTTGAAGGGTGGGCCAAGGCCAACCCATTATCCTGAGGGTAGGAGGGCATGTCACGTGGGCATCGCTACGTGTTGCCAGTTACAGCAGATGGCATCATGCCGAGAGAGACAGAGAGACTTAGGAGATGGCGAGGGGCAGGAGGACATGTGAGTGTGCTGCTTGGACTCTTTGTCCTCCAACAACTTCATGAATGTGTTCATATTTTCAGATGCTGTGTGATGGTTGTGTAAAAGTTGTTAACATATACAATTACAGGTTATGAGTATGATACACTCAGTGGCTGAGAGAATAAGCATATCCAAGGTTATTAAAAAAACCTACAATGTACAGAATACAATAAGAAAGAAAACAGCTCTTTTAGTTAGTTCATATCCTTTTTGCAGGTTAAAGATTATGACCTTTAGCAGAGTTAAACTATGCTCTGTGGGTTTGAAAGGGAACCACCTCTGTTAGGCTTCTATGATTCAGCAGGCTCCCTGTACGAGCCCATGTTCCATTGTTAGCAATATGATTATTAAGTGTTTGTGTAAGTTTTGCTTTGTGAGGTTGTGAAAGATTTGTATTTCATTAATGTTCATCCTCTGTCATCACTGTGTTCATTTTAGAAATGATTAGTATTTATGGGTTGAGATTTGATAAAAGTGTACTTTACATTAAAATCCTCTGTTTGAAATCAGGGCTTTTATTTATGATATGGAACTTAAACATGTTGTCAAACCGTTTCCCTCAATTATATAGCCAAATATGTAGGGGAACACTGTCTTGCCTGTGTATTGCACCATATTGAAATTAAGGTTTTACTGACATGTTGACTGACATTCCTCTTTGTCGATCTTTTTAAAAATGCTTTGTTTACTCTGTATAAGAATACATTTTTACCAGTGAAGTCAATATTTGTGTTAAGCTTTGCTGAGTCATGTTGTGGAGCTGAAATGCAGCCACTGGCCTGTCGTGAGTGAAGTCAGGGCAGGGTTGCTCTGAGGGGGGATGATTACTGCAGCAACCGACCTCCACCCTGCTACAGCCTCCATCTTGAACCACTGATAGGGGAGCCCAGGGGGAATCTACCAACTCACACACGTACACACACACACACACACACACACACACAGAAAGGTAAACCATTGCTTGCCGGAGGTCTACAGTCTCTTTTCTACAATATACACTAAATACAGCTCAAATGCATTACTGTACCAGTACTTTGAATACTTTAAGTAAATGTGAATGGAATACATACATGTTTGATGAGAATGTAATAAATCATAACAACCTTAATTATTATGTTTCTTTTCCTTTGTGTGTGAATTAAATAAACCTGGCAGATCTCATTCATACTACAAAGAATCAATTAGATTAACAATCAGTGATGTTGGTCTATATGGACTGACCATCTGGCTTAAACCTTTCCTCTTTCACATTAACAGTACAGTGAGAAAATGTCATGTAAAATGAGTTTTATATGAGGACTGAATGATCAACTTGATACGATTTTTTCCCTTCAAATTATTTAATGGAAGATTGAAGTAATTAATCAGTTCAAAATGTCGTCCTAAAACAAGTGCAAGAGAAGGAAATATGCGACCAAAGGGCAAACAAGGTTAACAGAAATATAGGTCATCTCTTGTCTAAATACTACGGCCAAATAAGGACACAATGCGCCTTCAGAGCACAATAAATCCGTCTATGTTAAAATATGAAACAAAAGCGCATAAATCAAAATGCAGCGCGTTCTGCTACGTAAATGAGTATAAATACGTTTTAAGATGTTTTATACTTTATGGTATAGGGCACCACAGAAATGACGTAAAATCCGTACAATAATTTCAACCTGCGCGTGTTAGTGGTGACCCCACGTGACTCAGCTACGTTCAACCCAAGGATCGAAAACATACGGAGAGACAACGGTGCAAAGGAGCATTTGTTCTTATTTCTTCCAATACAGTAAAATAGTTTTAGCATATACTAGTCCTATTGAAAAAAGGCATCATTATGTATTTGCCATAGTACTTCAGTAGTTATCTGAGAGTTGCTAGAGGCTGGATGTTGCAGTATGGTCGAATAACTTTGAGGTCAAGCACTTACTTCCGAAACGCTCCGTAATTATTTGGACATAAACGTCGTAAATCATACCCACAGAATAGTGCGATGCTTTCAAAGTACGAGAAAGAACTACTTGTTATAATATGGGAGAAAATGATGCCAGTAGCAGAGGATATTGGTTCTGAATCTCTCTTAAGGTAAGGCCATTCTATTGAGAATAATACCTTCCTTCCTAATCATTTCATTTAGTAAATTATTTATCGAGTAGAAATATTCAAAAGGTTGTCCCTTGAGCATATTTGGTCTCACTGTATTTTTTTTTTATAACATTGTCACTATTGCCATGAGAGTTGTTGCATGGATCTTTCCTGCATTCGTGTTTAAAGCCCATTTAAGTAGGCTGAATTTAATAGTACGAAATTAAGCGATCGTCATGTATAAATGACGCAATCGGTGACAAATGAGTGCAAAGAAAGGAGGTACTTGGCAAACAACCGTACATTTATGTTTTGTCTTGTTATTGGTCAACAGAATGTTTACAACATTTCCGAAGACCAAGACCTATTTTGCTCACCTGGACATCAAACCCAGATCGAAACAGATGCTTTCTCACGGGAAGAAGATTGTGTATGCGTTACATGAGGGAGCGAAAAACATCGGCACACTGGCCTCAACGCTGGCCCCGCTGAGCAGGTTCCATGCCTACCAGCTGAGAATAGATCCCACTAATTTCAAGGTTCACACACTTTACAGTGCTGTCATGAGGAATTAGTATTAGTTCTCAAGTACTAGCCATACTTACGTGCCAATTCACCTATAAATATTTGTGACCAGGCCTGATTTCATGCCACCATGTCACAATAATTCCCCCAGGTAGACATAATACAACATAAGAATACCTCTTTGGTATCTCTTGTCTAATTAACTAGATTAAAGTAGACTTGAGACTCGAACTAAGTGTCTGAAATATTGTCCTGTTTCCTAGCTGTTGCCTTGTTGATTTTGAGTGACCTTTTGTTTTCAGCTTCTTTCCCACTGTATCCTGGTAACGCTGGCATGTCACATGAAGGATGAGTTCACCCCAGTTGCACACGCTGCCATGGACAAGTATCTTTCGGCATTTGCCGCTGTGCTGGCGGAAAAGTACAGATGAGGATTTCGCAAGGGACTGCGATTATACATGGGTTAACTGCTCTTTATTACTAATCAGAAGATGTGCTGCCAATTTTTGTAATAAAACGTTTCGAAAGACCTTGGTGTTCTGTGCTTATTTTTTTCCGTGCTTTAAATTTTCTGACCCGAATATGACAATGCTGCAGAAATTTCACTTTGTTTACTGTTGGATGAATACTCACGTGCACTTCCAGTTTACTGATGGCGCCCTCTGCAGGCACGTTAAATACTGAATAAATAAATGTTCTAAGAAGTCACTGGAAAGGTTAAATATAATAGAAGAAGTTATTACGAGACAGACATTGGGGGTCACTATTTTGTTACCAGTTATTTTGTTCTAATCTAATCACCACATTCACTATGGTGTTTTTTCAAGGACCTGGACATGCCTTGAAACTGACTGTAACGATATTATGGCAGATTCAGCTTTATATATTTAATTATTTTGTTCAGGGCATAAAATAAGAATATAAAATAATTCCATGGAAAACCATAAGCCTGCTTGGACCGATGCCAAGCATGCTGGACATACGACAGTTGCTGTATTGTGCAGGTGCCGAATTGATTGATATTTGACTGGCGCTGTCCGCAGTGCTGAAGAGTTCGGTGTCACCTTCTTTCTGTCGTTGCTTCTTTTTTGGAAAACATACATTTTCCCTTATTGCCTCCTTGCAACTAAGTTACACTGATTAAACCCTTGGCTACAAACCCGATAAATATCAATGCTGGTGTTAATATTGACAATGTTACCATTTTCATAAAAAATGACATTTTACGGGTTGAAAATCATCTGATGTTTAAAATCATCAAATTGCTGACATAGATTCGACTAGTTGTAACATATCTACATTGTGATATGCATATGTTTGAATGGACTAAACTCTCTGCCCTTCCCTCTCAGCCCTTTTCCCACCTTTTAAGTTTTTTTTTAATGATGCAGTGGGTGGAGTTTGGCTCAGAGCAGGGGATGAGCTGACATTTTTATTTGATCTACCTTCATTGGCTAGTTGTACAATGCCCCATCTGTAGCCCTTCGGGACTGACACATCTTCTGCCTTCTGGTGGATTATCCGTGCATCGTAGGCAGTAGTGGGCCTTTCAATGCTATATCGCAAATGGTTGTCTTCCTGTAGTAACTGTTAGGATAACATTTATTTTTCTTTTTACTAATAATTCAATATAAAAATGTACTGTATTGAAACTACTAACTACTTAATATTTCAGACTTTTTTATTATAAAATCGTGTTGAAAATGTATGCATCAAATATGAAACCGCAAATATTTAATGATATTTCCTAAACAAAGTTTGGGAGGAGCCATAGGACTGATTGACAGCCGGCACTCACTACACTTCCACTTCCACCATGTCACACGCTTCAAGTATCCCAAGTTTCCCCATTCTCCTCCTTTTCACTAGTAGCTCCAGGCTCACATTACCCCTTATCCATAGGCATCTCAGGACCATGGCCAGCTACCAAGCCAAACATGCTTATTATCAGCACTCTAAATCAAGCATTCCGACAGGCTAACTGGTGAAAGGTAATATATCTTTAAATCTGCAATTCGCGATGTGGACAGAAAGATAACATCTCAGCAACTCTTTGATGACACAAAACTTGGTATATGGACTCAGGATCCCTTCCTGAGGTGGTGCTAAAGGGTTGTATCATTTTACCACTGGGAAAACCTGTTTTGCCTATGACAAGGTGAAATTAAATAGTAAACTAAAAAGGTTACTTTTTGAAATACTATTCCGAAATATTCCAAATGGAATGAATATATGCAGCCCCATGCTGTATGTCTAGTTTAGTTTATGGCTCAAACTTTTCGGAGTGCACTTACACTTTTTTTTTTTTAGGTTAAGACAGGGCCTCATTTTGCCTCACAGTGTAAGAAAAAAGCAGTCAACACAAGAGAAATGAATTTGCATCGTTGAACTTTATTTCATCAAGTACACAAGTATACTGATCAACGGTACTTCTCTGCCAAGGCCAAAGACAGCAGGGCCATGAACTTGTCAACGGCTACATGGACCTGGGGGGTGAAGTCATCCGGAAAGAGCATGCTCAGCACCACCAGAAGACAATTGTTGAAAAGCTGCAGGGGAAGAGCGAAATCAAGTCACTCACCCTTTTCAGAAAGCCAAAGATGACTGATGTAGGCTAATGGAAATGAATCGGTGACGTGTGCGTGGTGCATCTTTTCTCTTTACCTTGAAGTTGACAGGGTCCACTCTGAGCATGAAGGCATGAAGTTCACTCAGGGTCAGCAGTCCAGCTTTGAGATCGTCGATTTTACTGACGGCCTCATAGACACCTCCCATAACGGTGATGCCATGCTTCTTCACAGGAGCTGAATAAGGTGTTGTCTCCTTCCAGTGTGCAAAGTAGGACTTGGTTTGAGGGTACACCACCAGAAGTCTGTTGAATAATTATAAATTTAGAATGGTGCACCAGCAATCTTTAATCGTGTTACAAAGTAAAAGCATTATCGAACATCAACATAGTATGAAAAAATCATTACCTCGTGAGAGACTCATTTCCAATATCGTCGGACCGAGAAACCACCTTCGCGAAGAAGTCCTTCACAGTGTTTTTCTCTTTATCTGACAGACTCATTCTTGCAACTTCTTCGCGAGGATGCTGTAGGCGGTTCGAGCTCTTGGGGGAACATGCTGGAAGCTCTGTCCGAGGGTTCTATATATTGACAGAGTTTCCCACATTGTTAGGATGCTCCACCTCTGTTCTCCGCCTCAATTGGTCGTATTTTGATAATCATCTTTGAGGAGAGGGGTGAATAAAGGAGATTTCTGTGAAAGGGCGGAGAGCTCGCCTATCAACCACAGCTAAATATAGTTCACCCCCTGGTGATAAAAAGATAACTCACTGAAGTCAGTCGAGTTCAGTTTATAAACGCACAATCAGCAGTTTTGGTGTTGTTTCGAACAGCTGCGCAAAAGTAGATATCGTTGGATTTGCCTATGTATAATTGGTGTCAGTCACGAGCTATATATCGTTAGAGTAGCCTATACTCTAACCCAAGGTAATCCAATTATGGAAAGTGGAATAAAATCTGTTCTAAAATGTGAGCACTAAAATATAGGCCTACTGTATATCACAAGTCATGGAGACATTTACGTTTAGCTACTACATGTGAAAGTAAATATGTACTAGCCACTGGATTCTTCACAAATCAATTTAGATAGGCAACAATTTCACACAAACAAATAAAAGCGCAGAATAAATAGGGCTCGAGTCAATGGGTTCAAGGTTGATGCAGAAACAAAACCCATTAAGGTATTAATAACTAGAAAATGGCCAGTATATCCATCAAGTCGTTTTCTAGAATGCTCGATCTTAGAATGAGCCTGGTGCACCAAGCATTGTTGATATTTGTATGAAATCAACATAAGCTGTGTTTGCCCCCAGTCAACAGTGGGTCTATGCTTCTTCTTTTAAGAAAGTGTCTGGATGCACCCCATAGATGATTAAAGGTACAGTAAGAGGTTTGTTGTGAAAAACTGAGGTAGCCTTCAAGACCTTGGATTATTCTAATGATGCTTTTCAGAAGGACAGCTGATCCTTAGTTTGAGGTGTTTTTAGGTGCAATTTGCTGACAATTTAGCAAGTTTCCAAATGTAAACAATACCGACCTAGGCTCTAGGACCGAAAAAAAGTGTGAAACTCATCATCATTATAGGTCAAAAAGTATTTTACTACTATGCCCTTTAAGTGACCTGCTAAAACACAATAGGCAATTTAAAGGCATAATCCACGATTTTGGCTAAAGGTTGTTGATATTTTAGCTTAAAAGCCAATGAAGTTGCACTTCTTCCTTACATGCTCGTTGAGCAATGTTATGATTGACTAGAATTGTTTATCCCTCTTTTTAAGGGATACGTTTCACATTTACAGTATCAGGACTGATGGATTACGAACGTCTTTCACAAAGTAAACGGATAGCTAGAGGACCATGAGGAGCAATTAGCTGAAACTGACTAAAGGTGTAGCCTATTGGATTAGAATCGCATACTGCAACTTTATTCATTTATAATTAAAAGGCTTGACTGGGCAGATAAAGCTACCTCCCCATTAATTAAGCGTTTGACCACCATGCCTCTTAACTGGACTCAGAATAGCGCAATATGATGTATGGTCTATGGCTACTTGCAAATTGCGATGCCGTTAGAAGCGATAGAAGAGTTGATTTTGCACATTTACAAACTGCATTCATTAGCCTAGGCCTGCCTATATGTGAATTAGGAGCTAGAATCAGCTGTTTGTAGAAATAGATAGTGAATAGTCTGTGTGGCTAATGAGATCGACTAGACTCCAATGGCAGAAGAAAGATGCCTAGAAATGTAATAACACAATGGGTGACTGAGCAGTTTTCTGCGTGGCCCCCAAATAGCTTTTGCATGCGCTATTTAACACTGACTGAGTGACCACCAGCAGATGACGGTCTCAGTTTATGATAGTGTGAATTATGTTATATGTTATGTATTATCTTATCTTATTATCATCGACATTCATTGAATGAATCATCATTGTCATCATGGCATGGCACACACACTATGTCCACGCTCCTTCCCTCTCTGCTGGAAAAATAACCCAGCTTGACCCGTTTACGATCATTAATATGGCTGACCAGCTGGTTTAACCAGCAGAAGTTTTCGCATGATTTTTGATGGTGGTCATACCAGGTACGGCCAGCTAAAACCACCTACCAGTGTAAACTGGATTTCATCTGATTTATCAGCAGCTACCATGTTAACATGGCTGACCAGTTATTTTGAACAGTTTATAGTATGTTTTCGTATGATTTTAAAACCAGCACATTTGGCGGCATTAGGAAAATGCCCGGTATGCCAGATGATCAGTCCACCTCTGGCCATGTGTCAGCACTCACAAAAAACCTCCCCATATGTCCACACTACGTTTACAAAGTGTATTGCAGGCTATTTTTGTTCTGGTTTTGTAAATGCAATCAATACACAGTATACAGGAAGATTTTGGTTAATGCCACCTTTATTGGTTTCAATGGTAAGGACAACGCATTTAGTTATGCCTGGGGAGAAAACATTTAGTGGTACTGTCGGCCCAAAGCGGAGACCACAACGGAAAGGAATTTCTGCCACGCAGCCTGGATCTCAGGTGTGAAGTTGGTGCCCATCTTCCCAGCAATTACAACAGACAGACAGTCGGCAAGCAGCTGTGAAAAAGGACAATAATTAGGTTTCTCAGGTTAGTTACACAGACATCTTATTCACACGTGACTAATATTAGTTTTGGTGACAGAACTCACTTTGAAGTTGTCAGGATCCACATGCAGTTTCTCGGAGTGCAGCACGCTCAGCTCAGCATAAGTTTGCTTAATGTCATCCATGTTCTTCATGGCCCTGTCCAGACCGTGGAGCACAACGATGCCGTGTGCTGCAACCATGGGGTTGGACAGAATTGCCTCTGCATTGTACAGGTTCCCGAACCCTCCAAAGTACCGCTGGCACCAAGGGTAAACGATCAAGCACCTGTAAGGGTAAAGATGAATATACATGATTTTGGGAAAAAATATTCACAGGTCAGGTTTAGTCTTTGTCGCAAGGTGAGTTAAATGTGGTGATTATTCTTTATTTAAAAGTAATTCTGAATAATTTCTATGGAAAATAAATCAGCAAGAATGAATTACTGAGGCTCAACACAATATTGTCTCAGAAGCCTGCACTAGGATGCATCAGCTCCACTGGCTCTCTTTTTAGGTGAAAATCAGACGATTGATAATGCTGGAAGCGTTGACATCTGTTTTTGTTTACCTCTGCAGGGCTTTGGGACCAACATCTTCGTAATCAAGTGAGTTGAAAATGTCCTGGATAGCTGCGCGCTCTTCGGCTGTCCACTCAACCATGTTGACGTCAGATGATTTCTCGTTTTCAGAAACTATGAATCATACCTTCACACGCTTGCTATCCTATTTATGCAATTACCTGACTCCTCCCAGAAGGCAAAAAGTTGGATCTATTGGATGATGCTCTCCTCTTAGGTGTGAATGTCGAACGTGAGGTCACGCCTTTACGAGGGGGGTTTGGGGCAGATGTTTGGATGTAATCGTATTTTTTAGGTTAACAATTTGTGACTAAGCACATTTTACACCCTATAGTGTAACAACTCGTGGTATGGCCTGCTGCATAAGGTCAATCGATGAACGATGAATGTCAAAGTTGGATTTGTCAAAGCATTTATTTTTAATGTAGCCTAGCTCTAATAAAGCCTGCATAGTATAATGCACTACCAGTGGGCTGCAGTGTGTAATTATATTGAAAATAGTTGACATGAAATGCAAAGATAGCTATCAAAAAAATACATCTGTGAAGACTTTCACAGCAACATGACATGATAACTCTATTGCTTTATATTTTGAAGAGTGGGCCATACTACGTCTAAATGGAGTCTTGAGCCTTAATGTGGGGGAAACAATGTCTTCTGTGATATGATTTATACAGTTGTTTCATCGCTTCAATGGTTTTCCCACAAGTGGCATCCTTTTAAATGGCAATTAAATGATGGGCTTTTTACATTTACTAGATTATTTATATATATATTTATATATTATATCCATCTATATTCAGTGAGAAAACTTGCTTAATGTTTCGCTTTTTACTTTTCAATTATTGCCGTCATTTGTTATCGGTGATCCACGAATATCATTTAAGTTGTAAAAATGTCTAATAGACGGTCCTGAATTTCAAAAGACAAATCAGAGTGGGTTAGTGAATAGCCCTAGGCCTTGGAAGAACGTAAGCAATATTTAATCTTTGGCTGACGTGAATACAACAAACGTGCTGGGCAATTCCTCTGCGCAGCTTATCTCTCCCACACACGCACTCCTGTTATCTTCACTCACGAAACCTCCACCCATTAAGGCTTCACATGAAGAGTTTAATATAGACGCAATTAAAATATTTACCTGATTTGAGGGCGTTTTCTGTGTCAATTTGTGATTTTTTTATAGAGCTATTTGATTGAAAGACCCAATTAATTCAAATAGCCTATGATATTTGGAATTAAAATACGTTTAATTGACTATGGCTTGACAGTCTGTTTCAGTTAAATGTAATTTAAGCCTTAAGTTGAAAGGTAGCCTAGCACATATTTTCGCCAGGCGTCACCTCACCCCATGATGAACATGCAACCACATACAACGTTATGATCATACATTTGAATCAGTTAAACTGTATGCATTTACCATCATAGAGACGTTGTTTCATTGCAATTAACAGGTTGCAATTTTTACTGATGGGTCATTTTAACATATATTTTTTGATGAACCCTCATGTTGTGTTAGTAACATTGATGCAATTGTTCTGTTCCTGTCGGAATGGACAGCCTTTTCGTTTGGATCTATTCTAATTCAAACCTTTCTAAAGGTGCAACTAATTGTGTCTATGGCAGTATTTTTTAACAATTACGTTGTTCCACTCGGTTTTATTCAAAATAAGGGAAATTCACAAAATATTTTAACATACATACAACTAGTGCAAATCTTGTATTTGTGTATTTGTGTAACAGTGTATTTAATAATAACAACAATAATACAAATATGTATTAAATATAAATAATGAAATCTGTAATTTTACAACATAGTAACACTTGTTGTGTCTTCGGTCAAAAATGACCGGTGTGACCGGTCACTAATGCAACTCTAAGTATTACAGTTTTGGACATTCATTTTAAAGGCCCGGTCAATTCTGACCAGAGGCACAGCAAATGTAACAACGTTAAAGTGGGTAGGGTGAAGGATGTCATGAATCCTCGTGGGTTTAAGATGAAAGAATTTGTTTTATTATTATAGACTATTCGCAATTATTCAATCTTTATTTACTCTTTGCTAGGCACCATACCTATTATAAATCAACCGATGCTTCAAGAACTGAGAATTAAGTGTTATCTCAATCATTACACGATTGGGAGGATGCCTAAAATGTTTGTTTAGCTGGCACAGGTTCAATCTTACATGTGGCCTTGGGTGTGTCTTCGTGCCAACCACGTATAAAAAGGGTGCCAATGTCTGGTTATGGGCAGAATTTTGGAACAGTCCAAAGGAACCATCCAATATGAGTCTTTCTGCTAAAGAGAAGAAGGTGGTGAAGGAGTTTTGGGCCAAGGTTTCTCCCAAGGCTGCTGCCATTGGCAATGAAACTCTCTCCAGGTATACTTTTATCTGAGCCACCGCTATAGCCACGTCAATTTCTTTACGTTAGTTGGACTAGTGATTAAGACTTAAATAATTCGATGTTCTCTTCTTTTTCCAGAATGATAGTCGTCTACCCTCAGACCAAGACTTACTTTTCTCACTGGCCAGACCTGGCCCCCGGCTCTGCACACGTGAGGGCGCACGGTAAGAAGGTGATGTCAGGAATTGGCCTGGCTGTGGCCAACATTGACGACCTGCTCGGTGGCCTCCTCACTCTGAGCGAGCGCCATGCCTTTCAGTTGAGGGTGGATCCAGCAAATTTCAAGGTAAAGTATTTCAGGACATATTCTAATGTCAGTGACAAAATACAAGGGTTGTGCAGGCTGTTTTGGGGATAACACCAAAAGATACATTTACAACGTTTCCCTCTCATCCCACAGATCCTTTTCCACAACTTCCTGGTGGTGCTGGCTAACAGGTTCCCCAACGAATTCACCCCAGACGTGCACGTTGCCATAGACAAATTCCTCTCCAATGTTGCCTTGGCTTTGTCTGATAAATATCGCTAGAGTGTAGTGATTTGTATCTTGACCAGAGACATTCAAAGTCTATCATGGAATAAAACATGGAAAATAATTCAACGTGGATTTTGTTGTTGTTTTTATATGGATGGTTGTGTGTGGTAATAATGGTATTATTATATCATGAGGTAATTGAATTTTGCAAATACAAAACACACGCCTAATCTGGGATGGCCTAGTAAATGTTGGCATGGTTGTTATGCAGACTTGATCATTCTTTGATTCTGGCGTCCGCTTGTACACTGCACGGTGACTTTTGTGATCTGAAGAGAACAAGACCCAAAACCTAAACATGAGTTTAGTAGGCATTGGCCTGTCTGTTAAAATTGGGAACCCATCTCTTAAAAGTTTGGTTTCGGAATATCATAAATACGATATAATATTATATCAATATGAAATACCTTTCAAATGCTTTCCTATAGACTTGTGTGGAATATGCATTTAGTTATCTTTACTTACGGAATATTAATTTAGTGACTGAATTGGGAGAAAATGAATTGGGCTAACTTAAGTTAAATTTAAGCCTACTGAATCAGTGTTCCGTTTTTTCTTTTCTTTCGTGCGTAAAGGTACTTGGAGACGTGCATAAGTCGCAGAGATAACAATTGGGCTGCCAGAGATAAGCAGCTGGCATAAACTGAAATCAAAGAGGCTACGTGAGCTACGTGCCAGGGTACCGTCACTACGTTTTCTGAGGCGTCAGTCGATGTAGTGGCAAATAGTAGCCTGACGTTGTCATACTCATAATTCTAGTCAGAATATGAACTTCCCGACCTCAAATGTTGTGGGCGGGGCTAAGTCCGGCTGGCACCAAGGCTAGGCAAATAGCTGTAGACGTTTGCATCTGACCACACGTCACCCCTCCTGCTCTCTTTATCACCACGCGCTCACTTGCTGTTTAGGGATGCAAGGGGATAAAGAGACACACACCGTAATTTCCTCATGGTTTTACCCAACATTTAATTTAATTAGGTGTAATGCAATAGAATAGATGTTTGGGTTAAAATAGGTCACACTCGTAAAGATATTTTGGTCAATGAATATGAATAGTTAGCTCTAATGGGTGTTAGTATATGGTATATTTATATTGTCTTAATATTCGAATTCTCCACAACTTGGCAGGAAGGCAATATGCACGGAATAACATCTTGTTTTGTAGACTGTAATTGCTGTCATCCGCGGGAGCTTGACCAATACACTTTGATCACATTTCGGAATGTTTGTTGTCGGTATTGTTTGATTTTAATTTCTCATAAAGGCGGATAAATGATCAATCATTTATTTTTTCGGTTTTATTGAACATTCTGAGGGTGGCTTCTAATAGGCTTATTCGGGGCTGTGGAAAATCCTATAAACACTTGTTGGGAGGGCTTGCGGAAAGGACTAGTATGAGAATATCAGAGTATCACAGAATATATTAGTCCATTCAGTCCATTTTAAAGTAACACTTTTTATAATGGTATAAAACTTCGTGGAGTAGAAGACTAGAATGACTGGCCTTATTTCAGCCTGCCTTAAACGTTGATGTTGAAAAACGTTTGCTGACATCTATGGGTAATATAATGCAGTAACTTTGTCATAAAAGGGTTGTTAACCTTATCTTGGTAAAAATGAGCTTTCCATAGCTGCACGAAATATGCCAAGACTTGAAATATGAACCATAGCAGAACCAGAAATGTATCTTTAATTTATTCATTTTGAGCACATCCATAACAAACAAATACACAAACGTGTCTGGTCCACACTAGCTTGGAATTATATGACTTGATTTTTTGTTATTGCAAGGTATATATATTTTTTTGTGATAGGTTACTCATCTGTTGCTTCTAACATGTTGAATATGAAAAACACATGATTCTGGTTAGCAGTACTTGCAGTGTTCTGTTCATGTTCTCTACAAAACACATGATTCTGATTAGTGGTACTTGCAGTGTTCTGTTCATGTTCTCTACAAAACACCTGATACTGCACTGTCCTGATCACCAACATGAGCAGTGCTTGGCTTAATTATTTGTGAAATAAATTAGTGAGTGGTAGAAACATTCAGTCAAGTCAGCATTTTCCTGTGCCAGCTATTTAAATGAGTAACCAGGAATCACCAAGCAGATATCTGCTTTCACCAGTCTTGAGGTGCCTATTGGTTAATGTCTGGAGAATTGCCAGGGGTGGAAAATAAATAAGTATACACGATCACAAAAGGATTGCTGTTAGATTCTCACACCACAACACTGAGAAAATGCAGACACACACACACAGACACAATACAAACAATACAAAAAGCTGTTTTTGTACAAAATGCATTTTTAATAAATGACTAATGAGTGTCATTTCAAGATAAGCCGTATCTTCTCATCGCCAAGGACAAGCCTAGGAAATACAAATACAAATTACTACGTAGACCAATTTGTTCATTAAGAAGCAATTTGACATCATATCATTGCCTATTGCTCATTCAGTCATTACATTGTACGGTGATTTACACTCTTAATGGTATATTTCGCTGGAATATCTGAAGAAAATGACAGAGTAACACTCACCTCACTAAGGCTGCAGCCAGTAATCCACCTGTGATTGGTCCAACCCAATACACCCAGTGGTAGCTCCAGTAGCCAGCCATCACCGCAGGTCCAAACGCTCTGGCTGGGTTCAGACAGGTCCCAGACACATCACCTCTGCAATAGTAACATAAACGGCTTGAGAAACTTCTAGAGCAATGCAGAAGATAATTAAATTATATCCATCACGACACTGACACATACAGTTGTGATTTAGAGTTGCAAGTCGGAGGTGTCAGAACTCTTATTCGCCATGTCCTATTCCACACAGAGGCTTTGCTTTTGCATTGCAAAAGTATACTTAAAATAATAAATATACTTTTAAGCTGTCAGCAGCAGTGTAGTACCTGAACAGTGCAGTTCCCCATACCGTGCATTGTGAAGCAGGTCCTCGAACTTACCCCGCCAGAATATTGATGATGACTGTGCAGCCCACCAGAAACGGGGCCAGTGGACTTTTGGTTTTCTGATTGACAGCAGCAAGCAGCACCACCATGGTGACCAGGCAGGTCATGAAAATCTCCCCGCACAGAGCCCCCTGAAGCTGGTCATCTGATTTGAGGATGTCAAAGGCTGCTCCGGTTGCATTCACATAGTTGCCAGGAGATACCATCAGCTGTGAAAAATGCATTCATACCATTACGTTTACATGGTACATTAACAATTGGAAACATGTAGTGGATAACTTTATGATTATTTCTTCCAATGGAATTAACTGTGCATGATATGAACCATTGTTTTGTTTGACAAACCTTGGACATTCCAGCCCCAAGGAGCCCTCCGATCAACTGACTGATCAGGTAAGGAAACACCATTGTAAGCTGCATGCCACCGCACAAGTATATGGCAATGGTGAAGGGGGGGTTGAAGTGAGATCCGCTGTGGAAAACAAATAGATACATCTGTTTACTCACATGCACAGATCAGACAAAATGTCAAAGCCAAACGTCTGTACCAACACATGCTCTTTTGACTGAGCCCATGCATGCATATGATAGTCCATCTTTTAAGAAGCACTTGGTGTGGGTGTGTGTGAGTAGGCATGGGATGCATTTGTTTCCCTTCCTACCTGATATTATCCATGCATGCCACCATGACTGCCACTGCTAAGCCATGCACAAGCGCCGGCTGCACCCTGCCCGCGGCGGGCACATTCTCGATCACGGAGACACATCCGATGAAGACAAAGAAAGTAGTTCCAATCACTTCAGCGAGGCATGGCTGGATCAGTCTTTCGTACATGGTCGGAGTTCTTGCTGGCTTTTTAGCGTCATCATGCATCAAGGCTCTGTCTACATCTCTGAGTTCCAGCTTCTCCTCTGCCATGGTTCAGTGCTGTCTACCTGTGTTGTCAAGACATCAGCGTTTGCCCGACTGATGCAAAGACCAATACAACGTCACATTTATAGGCTACTGCGAAGACACAGCCTCATCATCACCATGACCTCAATTGACCAGGGAGACCAGTTCAAACCAGAGATTCAGCTGTGATCTAGCCAATGTCTTGCCTTGCAAGTCTGCATTAATTCACCTCCTTCCATGGACAGAAAGTAATAAAACGCTGCTGCCCTTTTCAACTCTGCTGAACTTTGAGCCTTTATAAATTACCTCTTGATAGGTTGGCAACTTTTATCTGCATGAAGAAAAGTGGGGTTATTGGAGTACATTTTCCATCAGCAGTTAGTCTGAGTCACCATGTTAGTTTGCCATCTCTCCATTAATCATTCATTCATCAACAATTTACTTGCACATACTCCTACCCACACAAGCACACACTAACATGTTTGATGATCTTATTTAAAGTTTAATTCTAATTCCTAATTAGTGCATAGAATAGGACTTATATGTGGTAGAGCAGAAAGGTTGCATCTGTCTCTGGCTATGTGGGATGATTCCATGACCATTACAATCTGACCTTCATATGAGGTCACAGAGAGTGTTATCTGTCAAGGATTACATGACCTTCAAATACATTTTATTGCCAAACTTTTCCCATGATCTTTTTTTCACATTCAAATATTTATTTTCAGTAACATATTTATTTAAATGTGCAATCAATTCCAAACAAACTCCAAACATAGGGTAATGTTACATTTAAAGTTACTTTCAAAACAAAACTCAACACTGATATCTCAATTACAACTATTAAAATGTTGGCTTACCAAGCCAATGCTTTACATAGTACTTATCCACTTAAACCATCAAGACAGTATGCATTAATATAAGCTATCATTCCCTGGACTTTTGTATAAAAACTGAAATATAAAAAAATGAAATTATTTTTAATATAATACACTGTTTTTAAAAATACACATTTGAGATAGTGGTCCATCCAGGTTCTATTAGATTATTTCAGAATGACGCGTCTCTTCTGGTCACCCATCAGCAATCTAAGAGGGAGCAAAACGGTCAAATGTGAACAAAAGAAAATATTTGCCAAAAAAATCAACCTCGGTATATTTTATTTGATGTATTTAACATATGCCTATGCCGTTTTTTTATTTTCGGTAGTAATTGTAACCAATTTATGTGACTTGCGATTAATATTGCATAAAACAAATACACATTCTAGGTATAACCTATCCTACCTCACAAAAGTGACAGTCAACAGAGCGCCAGCCAGCGGTCCAACCCAGTAAATCCAGTGATAGGTCCAATAGTTCGCTGCTACAGCTGGGCCGAAAGCTCTGGCTGGATTCATACAAGCTCCAGAAACGGCTCCCCTGAAGAAACACAACGTGCATTTTTATCATAGGCTACAATTGCTTAACTAATAATCAAATCAAATAGACTACAGCACATAACCCAAGTCAGCACATAACCCAAGTATGGAGACAACGTGACAGATGTCCTGGAACGAAAACGTATTGTAGTGTAGTATAAAGTCTAAGAGTCATACAAGGACATGGTCTGAGTTCAGAAGTGAGTTGAGATTTCCAATCTGAAGCTCTAGCGCCCCCCAGAGGACTTGGCTATGACTTACCCAGCGAGGATGTTGGCAGTCACCGTAAGGCCAATGCAGAAAGGAGCGAAGTGACTCCGGGTCTTCTCGTTGATAGCGCTCATGCAGACCACCAAGGTCAGGATTAAAGTCATTAACATCTCAGCGACCGTTGCAGCCCCAATGCCTGTGTTGGTCTGAACAGCATTAAAAGCGGCTCCAGCGGCAGACTGAAAAGTCTCGTCAGGGAAGATTAACTGGATGCAGAGAACATGTAGACATCTCATTACTCTTGGTACAAATTATTTTTTATTTGAAAAATAAGATTATAAATTGGGGTTATGAAGAAGGATGTGGATTAATGAGGTTTCATTACAGGTCCATGACTGACTATAAAATAGTAAACAGGCCTGCTAACATTGAAAACTTTATCTTTTTAAGATTTATCCACATTACTAGACACGATTTTAATTCCCAAACTTCCCCATTTTGGCTCTACAAGCAAAGACTAATATATACCTACATATCTGTATCAAAACATAAAAATAGTCTGATAGCCTGCTGTTAGTTATTGATAGTTGTGTCCAAAACACAGCAGTTATGTCCAAAACAAAGTAACTCAATGTTATGAAGAAATAAGGTCATACCAAATATAAAACCCAAATCTATAATCCTGTGTTGCTACATGCTACATTTTCATATGGTTAAGAGTAGCAGCATGGCGGTGTAACACAGATGCAGGCACCTCTGAAAATGAATGTTGAAGCCAAAAA
Source organism: Clupea harengus (assembly GCF_900700415.2). Taxonomy (NCBI): domain Eukaryota; kingdom Metazoa; phylum Chordata; class Actinopteri; order Clupeiformes; family Clupeidae; genus Clupea; species Clupea harengus. The sequence continues at coordinate 10,995,433 of NC_045174.1, read as the reverse complement.
TAACCCATTTTGTTTACCTTTGCTAAACCAGCTCCAATCATCCCTCCACATATCTGGGCGATAATGTAAGGTGCCAGCAGGATCAACTCCATTCCCCCTACCAGGTAGACGCTCAGGGACACAGCTGGGTTAAAGTGCCCACCACTACAGAATCACATCCATTAGAGAGATGAGCAGCTGTTATTGGACTTTAGATCACAGAATGTCAGAGACATAACATACATTTAAATTGAAAGCCTTTATTGTCATTGTATTTGCATATAATGACATTTGGAGCGCTGCTCCTGTTGGTGCCACGAGGGACAACATATAACAACACAACAATACAATAAACTAAAGAGTACAACAAAGTGATAAAGGGTAAAGGGATATTTTCCCGACAGGGAAGGCACAGTTCTTGTGGTAAATCACATTAAGAATGGACATTTGTAACTGAATAAATGACACAAATCAGGGCATCAGCCTGTAGTAAATGAGTTTACCTTTAGTCATGTCAACACCTAATGATTTAGGATTCGTAATGAGAAAGCAGTGCAGTACTTGCATTAATTGGGTAGTCAAAATAATCAGTAGGACATTTTTTTTTTTACATAATTTGAATACATTTTAACGATCAGACAAGCATTTATTACTTGATCTGTATAGTATCTATATTCTACTGAAGGTTTATGAGTTACCCGATATCACATAAAGTTAGCCTTTTCACAGCCCTTTTTGGGATAAAAGGTGAATCTTACCTGATCTCCCCAAAGATAGCAATGGCAATAGCAAGTGCCAGTCCATGTGCAAGAGCAGGCTGGACGCTGCCGCTGATGCCAACATTCCCGATGACAGAGGAGCAGCCCGCAAAGATGAAGAGAGCTGAGCCCAGCAGCTCAGCCAGACAGGGCTGGACGTAGAGCTCAAATATGCTTACAATATTATTCTTCCCTCTATTCCTGTCCTTAGCTTCTGTGTTGGACATGTCAAATATCTCTGTCTTAGACTCGGTCACAGACATGTTGTCCTGCGGTGAGGGCTGCTGGGTTTGTGTACAAGTGTCAAACTGAGGCCGACACCTGGGGGCCAGCACTGATAAAGTTGCACCAGAGGGGGGAGGGCAGCTCTGGGTGAAGCATGGTTGGAGTTTAGCCCGCCTATTGCCCTCAGCCCAGTTGGGTCTGCTTATCCCAGGAAAGCAGGAGTGGTCTCTTCCCAAACCTTTATCCACTGTTGTTAAATTAAGATAGCAATCAGTGATATCAGTGAGATGAGTGAATAGTGATACTTTATCGTCTTATCCTAATGACTGATAGCATTTATATTGCATTATGGAGGTGCGATTGCAGTATTACAGCCAACAACTATTTATGCCCCATCATTAACACCCTTATGTAAACTCCAGCTGTAAAAATGAGCTATATCAAAACACTAAATTCAATATTAAATGGCAAACATAAGTGAGGTTAGACTATACCATACAGTACTCTACTACTGCATCATGTACCAATAACACAGTACTTAACATGGTTGTGAAACCTCTAAAATGTCTTTATGTTGTTTTGTTCTGTGTTGCTGTTTTATTTTTGTCCTCTTCTGTTCTGTGTTGCTGTTTTATGTGCGTGCCCTTTGTGCTCACTAGTGAATTGATCCTGTGCCATTACATTCTAGAGCTCTGCTCTGTCATTTGGTTAATGCACACAGACTGTCAAACAGTATGACAGTGATCAATTTACTGGCCTGAATTTGACTCTGACAGCAGGCTCAACACTCAATATGTGACTGAAAGGAAATCCAAACAGACACGCTCTTCGACAGGCTAACAGATGAAGCCGAAATTGTAAAAAAAAAAAAAAGTGCTGGAGGTATATAATAGTAATTGTAGTTTTCAGTGGTCTTCAGTGAAACTCTGAGTGAGCCTTTTTGCCTTCATCTATTGCTGAAAGAACAACCTGCCATTCATATAATTACCATTAGAAATCACTTATTTTCCTTACTTATCACTTATATGATTCCTTAAGTTCCAGAACTGAAGTTTTGCAATATAAAAACATGCTTTATGTAAGAGTATGCATGGCTATACATACAACAGGACAGTACAATGCAGACAGTAATTACAAAAAGATAACTGGGAAGAACACGTGTTTATTGCCCTCTGGGGAAGCTAAAGGAGTGACTTCATAATTGTTCACATAGGATAACCCAGGCAACGAAATGTAAATAAATCCCTATTTAGGGATATTGTCTGTTTCTGAGTTGTATTTATCTGAGCAATTCATTTATTTCTGTGTTGGCATATCCCATGAAATGCTGAAACCAAATGACCTCCATATCACCCAATGTAGATACCCACATTACTATGGAGTACACACAAAACTGTAGTTTGCTTATAATATCATTATAGCTTTATGTATATTTTTAAAGTCAGCATACCTTTTAAAAAATGATTGGGACAGTGAGGGGAGATATCAGTAATTCCAGCCATGCTTTAGTCAATACTTTAATTAGCAATGGTAGTTATTCATATATTGAACTGTATCCACAGAATAGCAATTCCATGCCACAACCCATAAAATAAAATTGGAGCATTCGACAATCAAATAATAACACCGGATGTCTGAAAAAACATACTGTTTTCTAGATAACCCAAACACTACAAATAAATAGCAACATAATAAGAACACTTTCATGAGCCTGAAACTGTCTCTAAATGAACTAGTAATGAATGAATGTTCCAGTAGTAGAAATACTATGCAGTTGACTTCAGTGCGATGACTGCTTTGATCTGAGATATGGTTGGATCCAATCTCATTCAATGTGAAAACAACACGAAAAATCCATGGGTGTGGAAAGCAAAAGGCGACGTCAACAACAGAGAAGACAGAGAAAAAAAACCCCACTAAACTGCTGAGGGTGGTGGTTTCCATGTTTTAGTGTCGCTGTTAAGAGGAAACCTATTGTTCAGACGACTTCCCTCTTCCTCTCCTCCAGCGCGTGTCGAGAATGGCACTTTGAGACATCTTCACAGCTGTTCGGCCCGCGGTCATCAGAAGGCGACCTGGGAGAGTCCTGCAGGAGAAAGGGAACGTTTACGTTGGCGTAAATGACCCGCAGTAAAAACGCAGACGGCTACGCTGCCACGCAATCCGAACAATGGATACAATTCCGTGCAGACTGTTAGCTGGCGTCACTGGGGAGCCCTTGATAGCGTACTTAACACACATTTTCCACGCCAGCCAGACGGTAATTACATAAAGTAGCGCAGGCTGCCAGCATTCTGTCATTTAGACTGGACCTCACCTAGCCTGAGCTTGTCCTTGGATGCCCAGCAGATGCTGTAGTGTTGAAGGAGCTGCTGGAGGAGTTCCTTTTCGTCCAAAAACTCCAAATGTTCCATTCTACAAATTGATAGCATAAGAACGCAATTGCTGGGTCACCACAGAACAAAGCAATTGAGCAAAGCTCTCTGAAAGAATATGTTAAAATGTGAAGAGAGAATAATACAGTCTTCCAGATGCTCTGACAGAGTATTTATCCATTGGTTGGCCTTTTGACCAGTACTCTCTGATATGTATGCTGTACCTGGCTATGTCAACCTGTGGCAAAATACTGTAGATCGTCATCATGTCTAGAGCTTCGGCATTCTCCCATCCATTTGACAGAAAGCGCTCCTTCTGCAAAAGTTCACATTCACGCCAATTACAGACATACAATTAAGAAAGGCCAAACACACAAAAAGCACTAGTGATCACATGCCACCCCCCCCCCCCCTGGAGCCTTGAGAGAAACCCTGAGATTCAACACAGGTGCTGCAAATACAGAGCTGGACTCTAATCTGCTCTCTAACACCAACAGTCACACGAAACCAGGGGCGTAACTATAGGGGGTGCAGCAGGTGCGGCTGCACCTGGGCCAATGGGGTTTCGGGGCCCGTAGCCGGGCCCAAAGATGTAAACGCGACGTCCGACGGGCCCCCCTCAGTTTCAGTATAGCGTCTAATTTTCTCGGATATGCTTATGTTCAATTACGCGCTATTTTAAAACTGGTGGCAGTGTCAAATGCTATATATACACTTGAAAAAGGAAACGTATCTCAGTCATGGTTGTTAATATGTTTTGGGGAAAAGCAGGAATTTATAACAAAACCATACGCTTATCCTACATACACTATAGAAACTATCAAAATACTATTCAATTAAATGAATACGTTTTTCTTTTCGTTGGTATTTTTGTGATTAGCAATGATGATTGCTGGGTAATATGTATGTTGTTGTCCAATGTCAAGTCTCTATTTGATCATGTGACAATACAATACGCTATAGTTAAACCAACTCTGATAACCTAGGTCTGAAGGTCTGATAACCTAGTTCATTGAGCACTGCACAGCACAACTTTACTCGTAGCAATGCCTTTTAAGCACAAGAGTGGAAGTAGAAAAGGGCAAGAGAAAAAAGAACAGGAGGAGAAGGCGGCAAAGCGGCCTAAATTAGATTATTTTGGCTTTTTAACTAGCCCGTCAACTATAGTCGCCAGCCCACGGAGTCAGCAGTGCAGCAGTTCAGCTGGGATCAGTATCGCTGCTTCTGCCCTCAGTGGTGTGTCAGCAACCATGCAACAGTTAACAATTTTTACAGTAAGAAATGTTCCTGCTGAGAGTCAAACAAGACTTACTTCATTGTGTACACACCCGTCGCTTCTGATATGTGTAAGTTTGATTAATTAAACACTATTTATATTGATAACAAACACCTTTGATTAGCGGGTTTTTTTAGACGCGGTTGCGGAAGTAGGGAACGCTACGATTTAAAACATTTTTTTTTTAAGCGTTCACTAGGGGGGCCCGTCATAATATCTTGCACCTGGGCCCGTCGTTACTACGTTACGCCACTGCACGAAACGCTTCCTCAAAAACAGTGAACTTCAATGTTGTGTGCTTTGCGTGCAAAATATAGTAATTTTGATGTGTAACTGGACACAAGAAATGCTAGCAGTTGTGGAAGATGGAAATTTCATTCAACACCCACAGTGTAGTGTCAGTGTAGTCACAGTGCATGTGCACAGGAACAGTGTCTCTTTTCACAGTGAGTGGCTAAAGTAAATCCAATGAGAGTTTACATATCTATACCGAGAAACTCGATATCTGCCTAGTGGCCAAACACTGTCCCTTTTGCTGTCGACTATAATGGTTTTTGGCACGTTGGCAGAACATAACATGTGCTTGAAAAGGTTCAAAAAGCTCAAAGCATACTGTAAACCTTTAAATTCATATTGAAAGTACATTGGATGATATTGTAATGCAAAACATGGGAAAGAATTGGACAGTATACTTTGTCGGTTATAAGGTTTTGACCAGCCTACAGGTGGGTATCTTACCTGTGTCTCCAGAGACTGGCACACCTGAACTCCTGCCAGTGTGCACTGGCGCCTCAGCAGGTTCTCCACCATCACCTGGCCAAAGCGGTCAGCCATGTTCACCTGCACAGAGCTATAAGGTTAGCCTCACATCAACCACATGGTACATTTGTTATGTAGCAAGTTCTGGATTTTCCAGAATACAATATTCCAGAATATATTAATAGCACGAACAGACACATTTTACTGTGCACAAAAATATCCTTTGCAGTGGGCACATTTTCTAGCAAGACATGTTTAATCTTAAAAAGTTTTGAAATACAATCTATCACTGGACAGGAGGAATGCTCTGACCTGTTCGTAGTTGATGAACATAGCCGTGTGAAACGTGTCTGACACCCAGTTCACCAGCTTTGACGACTGCTCCGGTGTCATGTAGACCAACACACACTCTGACAAAAACACTGTAGGTAATCTGCAGGTGACAGATGAAGTAGTGTAGATGGGTATCTTTATATTCACAAGGTCATATCAAATGTATAAACCATGAAGTTGAGAAAACTGCAACTTGCAATAGAATCTGTGAGAAACAAGTTTTTACATGTAACTGAGTAACTACTGATCACAGTTATGTGTTGATGACTGTCTACCTAACCAGATTCTGCTTAAATATAGGCTATGCTGACTGATTTGTAGCTGCAGGAAATACAAATCAAAAGTAAATGTACGTGTAAGTGCGTGTTTTTAAAATGGTCAGATTGCATCGGCATTTATATAACAGAACTGTTGGCCCGATGTTATGCAATCTGATGTACCTAGAAATTAAAAGGGCTTAATCATCTACATCTACTACCCTCTGTGACAGGATATGCTACAGGCCTGATTATGGCTTTAAGATAACATCTTACAATGAAAGCCCAGGCAGCACAAAGCTCTGTTTGCTAAATACATCTCCCCCTGACTTGGCATGGTTAGGTACTGGACATGCGTACAACATGCAAAGGTAAATCCCCAGCTCCCAGAAATAAGGCTCGGGAAGCGGGCTGGAACTCACAGGAAGCATCTAAAATAAATGATACGCCTTGCGAGGCTAGGGAGGCATAAGCCCCCTTCCTAGTCTCATCAGGGCATATGAAAGTCAACGTCTGACGCAGAAAGGGCTACTTCACAGCATTCCCAGGCGATTCATTGTCGTCATCACGAAACAATAAGCCATATCATAAACATCACTCGCGCGCGCAGTGACTGCCAAGCCTGCTATCCGTAACACATCCTGCATACTTAATGTAGGTACCTTGGTTATTCTAGAGATTAACAGACTATCCATCAAAGCAACTGGACCAAAGCTACTGTAGGAGCAATGTTTAACCAAACACTATAAAGTATAGAGAGAGGCTATTTCATTAAAGCTATCAAACGCGCTCATAAGATATTCTTAGTTTTTCTATTCAAGCACTGGACATTGTACATATTACTTGGCTAAAAATATTTTCTGGCCGATAAAAAATCTCAATCCAACACAAAATTCTATTCTTTCTATATACTTTTACCTTTGTTCCTTTGTTTTCACAGAAATAAATGAACCAACAATGATGACACCATTCTGAGTGCACCATGATACTGCTGCCTACAATTCCCAATTTCCCAATATTCCAAACAAGATGCACTGCTGTGTGTGCGGACTCTACTGTGCTGTACAGATTGCCCAAGGAGAGTCACTGACTTAAGTCTAAAATACTTTTTCATTTCTGCGCAACAACAATCTCATACAACACCTTTGAAAAGGTTCATGATTTACTACTATGGTTGATGCAAAAAGTTAACGGACACTTATAATATAGCCTAATAACATGTCTTGCTACACTTAGCTGAAACATTCAGCTTAACAGCTGAAGACACACATGGTTACAACTCCACAGCTTTTGGGAGGTAGAATGGTCTTAACAGGAAACATCTCAACAGAATGCCTTGTAGAGTAAACTGGCTTGTCGTCTTTTCCTACCCTGATCATGATGAAAGGTGGCTTTTGACACACAAATGGGCATTACCAGCTAATGTTTTTAGTCATCACTGGGAATGGACCATGGTACTCTACCATATAATGAAACCCGACACAGGAATAGAATATGCAATCTGTCTGCCAAAGTCAATGGCCCTCATTCTCGAACATTTTCTGAAGTTTCTTCTGAAATGTTTCTTACGGGCTTCGGAAAAACAACGTAAGCAAAAGACATCCGCCAAATTCATGCACGCTTGAAAATGCGGTCCTACGCAGCAGAAGTTTTCTGGGCTGTGCTCCCCCGGAAGAGTTTTCTTAAATTGAAAGCGCGTTCTCGTGCTCCTGAATTTGCATACATACATGCCCTGCCAGCTCCTTATAAGGGCACGCAACCGTAGTGACGTGTGCAGTCGGAATGACCGAATCTACACGAAAGCAACTCGTAAACGAGTCATGTCAAAGCGGTTTCGTGTACATTACATTTAGTCATTTAGCAGACACTTTTGTCCAAAGCGACGTACAAGGGATAGAACAGTCAAGCTACGAGCAATAGAGACCTAGTGTAACAATAAATACTACTTTACATAAGAAATAGAAAAACGAAATAGGAAATAAAAACGAAGTGCAGGAATGTAACTGCTATAAGTGCAAGTTAAGCACTAGTCGAAGTGCCAGTTAGGAAGGGAGGTGCTCTCTGAAGAGTTGGGTCTTCAAAAGCTTCTTAAAGGTAGATAGGGACGCGCCTGTTCTGGTAGTGCTAGGCAGTTCGTTCCACCAACGTGGAACTACTTGAAAATTCTGGATTGCCGTACTTGCACAGACGGCAGTGCCAAACGACGCTCACTAGACGAGCGCAGCATTCCGGTGTAGTCCTTTTATTTATTTTATGACATCACGGTGCCTCGTAGAATCATGACTATAGGCCTACATGTGAAACGTAATTGTTAATGATACTTTAATCCGAGGATCTGTAGAGTTGATGTGAACGCAATCACCAACGATTTCTCACAAATTCATTAACACGGAGAGTTTTCTTAAATGCGATTCCTCAAAAAACCACAAGATGGCCCATGGGGCCATCTTGTGGTTTTTTAAGGAATCGCATTTGAGAAAACTCTGGCCGAGTTACGACTGCTATTTCGAGTTCGGAAAGTCTTCTGAAGTTCAGAGCAAATCCCAGATGAGAAAACTTTCATGAATGCCGAATGTTGTCCTAAATCCAATTCCTCTTGAATTCCTCTTAAATTCCTCTTAAATTCTTCTTAACTGCGTTCGAGAATGAGGCCCAATATCCATATCATGCCAATCTGCTGGGAAAAAAAATGGAGGAGGATACGCGAAAGGTGATTATTGCACGCAAGCTTTTCCAAATAAGAGGCCAATGCTGGTAGATGATGAAAAAAACTTAACAAAAGAGGAAATGAAAGGGGTGTGTAGGTGTCCTTTGATGTCATTATAATATATTATCCAGCCAGCTACTATTGTGATTTAGCCTTCTGTGTTAATGACATTTTTTTCGTAGGACCTGGAAGGCCAAACTGTTCTCAAGGTTTACAATATTCAAGCTTGAATTAAACAAATCCATCAATCACCTATAACAGACCTAAAGCAAAAAATACCAGAATAAGGTATCAAATTTAATTTATATGTGGTTCAAATTTGTAATAAAAAAGATGACTGGTGTTGCTTTTAGCTTCTTTAACTTACTCAGCGTTCATCTGAAACTTCTTCAACTTGTCCTCTAGGTCTGGAAGGTCCCTAAGATCAGCGCCGATGATACAATATCGATCAGAGTCCAGGCAGTGGCCATCTACCAAAGCACAAGCACCAAAGGCTGTTTTGTGAAAGGCTCAATAATAACACATATAGGGCTTGCAATGCCAAGTTTGAACAGTTGAAGCCATTTACCAAACAGAAGAGAGTCGGTTGAGTGAGTCTCAATAAGTGGTTTGGATAAAGGCGGTTTTGTCCTGGGGAAAAAATAGATAGAATTGATTGATTCAATAGATAGAACCAGAAGCCAGGTAGAAGCCTTCTAACTGGGGAGGTTAGATGTTTTCACAGACAATCAATAGCTAGTCACTGAAATAGTAAATACAAAATGTATATATTTATATAGACTTCTATATCCTTACACAAGCTAGTTACATAAATCTAACATTCAGTCATGCGGATATGAAAAACACTGCCTATGCAGGGAACATGGCTGAAAATGGGCTGTTTAGAAAGGAGATTTGTGATCATATTTGTCCAAATAAAATAAAATCCTCAAGACGAAGAACTGTCAAAGGTTAACTATAAGGCTAAATAAAATATGATCATTGATCATATCATTTTGTAGGAAACTTATAACATTAATGATTACCAACTTTGATACACATGTTTTCTAATACTACTTTTTCAGTGGCAAACATTACATCAGTTTGTAAATGTATGTGTTGCCCCCTGCAGGCATGAATCCCCTATGACATGCAATGAAGAAACTATCCAACAACAATCTGGATGTGTAGTTGCTGTACACCACACTGCAAAGACTGAAGTGCTATACCCTTTAACATAAAAGCTAAATGAAGATTTTTTTTTACAAACTGTTTTTTTTTTTTACAAAAAAATGGCATACCAGTAATATGAAAGCTTAAAAACTTACTTGATGTTGTGTATCTTCCTAGCTACAATCATTGGGAAATCAACTTCAAAATACTTCTTTGGCATCATGTTTATACCCTGAGCAAACAGACACACGCAAAGAAAACAAATGTTACCATCAGTATCGGAATTGCCAGCAATAACCAATAAAGCCTGAATCTTACTTACTAAACTACTACACTAAATCGTGTTTTTTTTTTATTTCCTCTAGCAGTATAACACAACACAATTAAAGCCACAGTGAAAAAATCTAAAATCTTAGAGACCTTTATGTTCAGTACCTTTAATCTCCAGAAGGTGGTGTCTAGCCCTGCTCCAAGATTCACCACCTGGCAGTTACACTCACACTTTCTGAGAAAAGCATCCAGCAGTTGGTTCATTCCGTGAACTCGGGCATAATAACCTGGGAAAGACATGTACATTTACATTTAGTCATGTAAACATAGAGACTGGCAGAAACGCTAAACTCGTTCCTCCAACTTTATGTAAACCATCAGAAAGCACAGGAGTACAGCTGTGTGTTGTGGCAGTATTACTAATAGACAGCTTATAGAAGCATAGTTGGATGGAGAGTGCATAATTAAATGACTGCTGTTGAAATACTGCCCGCGCCTTAAGACGGGAAAAGGGAAAACTGCAACATTCATTACCTCATACATACATTACTGAATGCATTCTTTTCTGACCGGCTTCAATCTATGCAACTTGGTGTAGACCACATGTATAAGACATAGCCAAGACATTGACTTGCCTCGGTTGATCTCGGGAGCTTTTCGTTCACCTGTCTGCCTCACAAAATACTGGATATAAGGATCTGTCCAATAGCCTTTACTGGTTGCAAATCTGTAAGTCATAAATGCATACATGGAAATACGTTGTATCAGGAAAAACGTTTCACAAAAAAGATTTAGACGGGTCGACATAATATATGCATTATGTGTCAATAATATGTGGCAATGTAAATATGAAGATTGCTATTGTGGAAACCTTTCGTTTGTTTTGATTCATTTTGCAGGTTTCAAAACGTTAATCGTTAACGTTTAGGGTCCTTTACTCTTACAGCACCTAACGTTGTGCTGTAAAGCAGCAACAGACAAGTAAGACATTGAGTATGTGTAATGGGACATGTTCATTTGAGTGGCAAGTCACATTCAGCTCGGGTAAGACTGCTACCTTTTACACGTTGATGCGTCGTCGCAAGTTGCCCGAACTGCTTCATCTGCAGTATCGGAATCTGTGAAAGGCTGCCGAGATGCCATGTGCTCATGCGATAAAAAAAAGTCTTGAATAAATGTACAGTAAATGTATACGTTTCAGATAGCTGGCTAACTGACTAGTTGCATAGCTATACCAGGCTATATCTTTGTAATTCACTCTTTAGCTAACTGTACCCAGCAGTTACCACTGGCTGTGATGGAATGCTAGCAAATTCCGAATGGCTAGCTACAACTCCAGAGCAAGGTGCAATATTTTATTCAGTGTATGATAGAAGTTTTTAAAAAAACAAGGCAAGTATTCTCAGACACAACCCAAACCGAGACTCTAATCAACCCTGCTACATACACAAGCTGCACATCACATGTACACATCCGCTTCCTGTGATTTCCCACAATGCAAAGCGCCTGGCCGTGTTCGTTAAGGCATAGCGGGAAAAAAACTCGCTAGCCATGTGTTTGGCGAAAGAGGCTTTAAATAACCCTAGCACAGGGGCAGGCTCCTTATAACCATATACAGCGTGTAGACTACATCGGTATGTTATCCAAGTCTTCGTGTGCAAACTCTTTACGACAATTACAACGCCATTCCACAAGAAAAACTCTAGTTAATAATGAGTTGGGCCAATGGTAACCTGTAGTCCTTCGAGACTGACTTGATACATTTGAGTATGAGCTTATACAGAAAATACAACATACAAATGGAAAAGTCCATACTTTACAGGTTATGAGGAAGACGCAGTGTTTAGTGAATAAAATCAGACATAGGAAGGGATCAAACCCACATACTGCTTAGGTGATGCTTCATCAGATGCCCGTGAACAGGTCCAGTCTCGTAGAAAAGTCCTTTTGAACACAATGTTGGCTTTAAAAGTCATGATTGCACACCATCGCAATACGTGGAGTTTTCTCTAACTTAGAAAAGGGCTACCCATTTTTTGTCTGAAGTTATTAATATTGTTGTTAAATATCTCAAATTGCACATCTATTTTCATGAATCTGTGTTAAACTTGATGCTATATGTGTTTGCTCATATGCCTATTTCTCGTATGCACTGTGATGTCTCAGCAGAATCAAAATGATGGCAATTCTCAGATGGTACAATGACCTAATTGTGATAATTAGGCCATTATGTTGTACTGCGTAACATATCTAGGACACAATCCCTTATATCCGAAGGAGTATTTACTTTGTGTCTATAAATCAACTAAATGTCTCTTTATATATTTGATCAACCCATGCATAGTCAAAGCTTTGATTATTTGTTTGTTATGACCATGGATGTGTAAACTGCTCCACTACTCATTCCACTTTCACTCATAAGGATGATGCATTGTCCAGTTAAGGGCATATGCAATAGGTTTGATTGAAACATAACGTATAAAATATGCATTACTCTCACCTCTCTGAGTTCCCTAACTACGACAATAGCAACAGCGCTTTATAACTACCCACAACAGTCTGCGAGGGAGGTGGATGCTACGTATACTTCCTGCAGGCATACGCCATCAGCTTTGTACTCTGCGGTAAGGTAGGAATTGTTGGGAGAAAGGGCGATTTGTTTAAGTGAATTAGCTGGCCAATTTACTGCATGGACGGACTCACTGGCCTTATTACTGGTAGAATACGGATTAATTCTGACAATTTTCGGAACAGATAACTACTGCAAGTACGACATGAATAAACCCGAAGATGTCATCCAGATAACTTTTTTCATCGTTTCTTGTTAGCTAGCTTGAAGTAGGCTAAGCTAATTATCGGAAAAGTTTAATGTGATTAGCTAGCTAGCAACCTGAACACCTTCATGATCAATCAAATGATTCCCTGCTGATGAGGCATATCGCTGGATAGTCTTTTTCACTTTTTCACTGAGTGTAATCAACCGTGGGACTCAAAATGAAGAAACAGTTCAATCGGATGAAACAACTGGCCAACCAGACAGTTGGCAGGCAAGTATTCATTTCTTTAATATAACTGACAATAACTAGCTTGCCATGTAGCTAACAATAGCTAATTTTGATCTTGTGTATTGTGAAGTTAACGTTAGTTTTGATTGCGCCTCGGTGGATTGCGTTGATTTTCATATCGACACATACGTTATCTATTTGCTACGTTCATTTGGTAGCTAGGTTGCAAGGATATCCAGCTGTTGATGACTAAGTCAGGTTAACTTAAATGGAAGGTATTTTTCACACTCTGTCCAATGCAATACGTTGAATGCTAGTCACCTTAGCTGGCTAGTTATTCATTGAGTTTACCAGCTGTTCTTGATGTGGAGCGTTATTCGTTTTTTACCAATCAACGTGGACGGTGGCCAACGGTACATTAGTTACACATATTTCCATTTAGTGATACCTCACTAGTTGGGACATGTAACGTTGTGCCTAGCATTTATCTTGTCGCAGCATAGTTCTGACAGCTGTTCGAACTCTTGAAAAGCGTGCTGTTGATCTCTTGCGAGCTATATTGCCATCCATGAATTACATGGCAGGGAATTCTCTGCTCAAAGCTAACGGTATCTGGCTATGTGTCCCTGGCCTCTGATTTCGGGTTTTCCTGTTATTATATAGTATCTTAACTTGAGCATTGTATTTATTGACTCTCTCACTCATGATATTAATTAGGAAATCAACAAGTGTTTTGTATGTCCGTGACATTTCTTTTGAAACAGCTGTTTCTTTTGACAATTTTGTCGTTGCATAAGTCTGCAGATAGTGTCACCACTGCAAAAAGGTTTTGACAGTCCGTGGGTATGCTTTCAGTGGCCTTAAGAGCAGCCTAGATGAGTCATCAATGGCCCCCTTGATTTGCCAGCCCTTTCAGCCGTTACTGCAGACTTCCACCCCCAAGATAATGTCGTCTGTGTCTTAATGAATGCAAAATGGTTTTCATCCATTGTAGAACCCTGGCCTACATTAGAAATTCTGCGAGGACTTGTCTGTGGTGCTATTTCGGAATAAATTCATTGCCAACAGGGTGTGTAAGGTTGTGTCTACTGTCATAGTAAAGTCACTGAAACACACCCGTTTGAATAGAGCCAAACTGGCCCTTGTAATTTCTTTGCTCCTTTGTAAGTGTATCCACAGGAAGATGTTTGTTCAGCTATACATTACTGCCAGACATTGCTTCCTTCTGGATTTACTGCTGTGTTTATGAAGATGACCTATCATCAGATCAAGTCTAGTCATTGGAGGATATGGTGTCTGTAAGTTAGAATTGTTTAAATGAAATTAGCTTTGTGTGTTGACAGTGGTGAGGCTGGAGCAGGGTGTTCCCTACCCCTGGATGGCATAGTTTTCTTTTCTGATGTTTTCATGGGGGTCATACAGAGAAGTGCCAGAAATGATCTGCCATTCGCCATGAGAGAGGGGATTCCAGTTTGGTACACATCTACTCTAAAACTAAGGCTAATTAGTTTCAACTCATATATTTTATATGACAGCTGAGGCATTGGCTCAAATCTGTGGAACACAAACAGCAGTCTGGAGAGGGTCAGTGAGCCAAGTGCTCTAGATACTATCTGGAATTATAAATAGAGTTACTATTCCAGCCCCCAATACTTAAGGCTGATGCTCGGATATCTGTTTCTCAGAAGTAAATATGTGATAATGTACAGCCATTAAGTACAAATATTTTGAGTATAACACTACGTCAGTAACACTAAATCCATTACCTTCCAAGTGCACAGCAAAGTGAGTTTCTGAAGTACCGGTGCCCATTTTGTCATGATTTTTAAAAAGTTCAAATCTTGAAAGCCCCAATCTTATGGCCTCCCTGTGTTTGCAGCCTTGGCTGGGTTTTGGTGCAGAGAGGCATCACTGGAATTCTCATCATTTCCTTTATGTATTTTACTAACCATAAATCAGAGGCTTGTGATGCAGAAAGCAGACCTGAGTGTCCATGGGGCAGAAGGAGGCTGTAGGGAGGGGGGTGAGGGGTAGGTCACAAGAGGGGGTCCAGAGGCAGGACGCAGGCCTCAGCTGGTCTCCGAGTTCCTGTGATTGTAAAGTGACGGAACATCGTGTTCAGCATGCAGCTCCTCAAAGGAAATCGCTCCTTATTCGCCTTTTTTAAACAGGAAATAGTTCTGGCTGAGGAAGTTTGATTTCTAGGAATGAAATCAAAGATGGGTAGAAAGGTATGTCAATGGCTGTTTGAAATGTGAAAAGGGTTCCCCAGAGCATGCCATGTTTGGTCTTTTTTTATTTGTATTATTCATGGATGTTTTTACTGGACTAGCAAAATGTTCCAAAAACATACAGGGAAGATGTTGGAGTGTCAAGTTATTTTCAATAAACCTGCGCTACTTTTTTTTGGCTTCCTATTTATGCAGAGGAGTTGTTTGGGCCTGTCTGTGTAGGCCAGAGCTTGCATCAGTGAAGAATTCAGGTGAAAGTATGGAATAGGCCTGCACCCATTCTTTTCCTATCAGCTGTCATACTGCATAGCTTTATGCGGCTGTTGAAATAGGGCCTCTGCTCCTGTTCAGGCCTCGTTGTGATTCTGGCATTTTCTCAGTGTTTTGTCATTTAACCTGAGGATATTTCATTACACAACAGCTCCAAATCAGCAGAGCAATGCGATGAGTCATAGCCTGTTTAGGGAAAGATGTGTGTGGATATCGTTAGCAAAACTAAATCCACAAATTCAGGAAGAGTATTAAAGTTTTCAATTTGGATTGCACCACCCTTTGCTTCTTGAGATCAGCTGTGCAAGGCCATGATTGTCATCTGTGCTAATATCACAGTTGCTTATCGAAAGCAAGTCAACAAACAGATTGTTTGAAGATCACAAGTGTTTTTTGACAGGAAAATGTTGCCATGGACACAACTGTTTATCGTGTGCTTTTTTTTTTTTGTCTGTGTGTCTGTGTGTGGTTTTTCCCATCCACCGCTAAAATGCCAACTTGCCCTTGTTTTTCATCCAAACTTTCACAACTCAAGGCTACTTTTTGTGGGTGGGCTTGCTGAGGTGGCCAGCCGCATGGTCTGTTGAGTGTATGGAGCAGTTTAAAAGATGTGGTGGGTGGACGGCAAAGAAAGATTGACAGAGCAGTTTCTTATTTATATCAACAGTATCAAACAGCCCTTATGTCTCTGAAGTAAACCTGCTGTTTCTGTCCCAAAGCAACTCTGGGTAAGCCTGTGTGAGCTTCCTGGAAATGCTGATCTACACACTGTCTTCTCAGAATCTTGGCTTTGTTTGTGTCTGTTTCAGCGTGTTGGTGGTAAGCTCTGGTGTTGACTCTTGAGTACTTGTGAGGCATTAATTGTAAAGTTGCCCTGAATACAGTGATAAGCGCTGTGTAAATGCAGCTTTGTTTATTGTACCATTCCATTGACATTGGATCAGCTGGAGTGTTGTGATGTTGCCTTGTACCATTACAAACCAAATCCATTATGAGAGCCTTTGACTTTTAACCCCGATGTTGGGGAGATGGGTTGAGCATAATATTTCGTACTTCATCAAGAGAGGGTGGTATGGTCCATCAAGCCTTTGCCAGTCAGTCCATTGCCTTTGTGAATAGCCTAGTTCAGCACATTTTCGTCCAGGCTTGCAGTGCAGCGAATGGGCACATGGTTATGTTTCACACTGTGATGCAGGAAACAGCCTTAATGGCCAGCCTCATGAAATGGAGCCACTGAAATCTGTATTCCTTTGATTGGCTCTTCTCAAGGCAAACCACAGTTCATCATAGGAGGAGTGCCATCATAGCCAGGCCCATGCACTGCGGCTCTCGCTCTTGCTCTCCCAAAAGCACACGTGACCTCACCAGCTTGGCCTAGGCCTTGTTCCAGAAAGAACTGGAAAGAGAAAAAAAAGCTTTTGAATTCTCTCTGGACTTGGTTGCAACTTCTCTTTCTTTTTCCTTACACCCCCCCCCCCCCTTTTACTTCTCTCTCTCTCACTCACTCTCTCTCCTTCTGTTAATTGGAAGCAGCTGTCACAAGGTTACTGCAGTGCAGGGAGGTTTGGTTTTGGCAGTGGAGGAAAATGGCAGGCAGAGAGGGGACTGGTAGATGGGTATGGGAGAGGGATCACTAGCCTAAATATGTCCTGTAATTTAATGATCTCATAATTGTCTGTCAGACGACTGTGGGAACCCGTCTGCTGGAGATAAGCTTAAATGTGCTTACCCGTAGAACGTGGTTTATTCACCAGTAAAATCTCCCCCCAAAGATGCAGCTGTAAAATCATTAGGCTATCTCCAGGACAAACCTGATCTTATTAGCATCAAAAGGCAGGAGCAGATCATTGCTAATGAGTAGCCTTTTTGCCCTCTCGGTGTAGTAACAAATGAAATGGACCTGATTTGATTACCAATGGTATGATTCATGGAGGGGTTACGATGAGGAGGGGCGTGATGAGAACCTTGCGTTTTGCTACTTCAGGAATCCATTTGCGAGAGACTCTTGCTCCACCCCATACCCTTGTAGCGTGAGACGCCAACCAGGGCTTGCCATGGCCACACTGTTGCCATAACAATAAACAGGAGAAATGAATGGGGGGGGGGGGGCAGAATTTGCGTTATTTTGATAAGTAATATCGTAAACCAGCGGGGCTATATTTTATTGCCATAATAAATGCAATGGTATGGAACTGAGCTGAAGAGGTAGCAGGAATACATGGAGGTAAAAAAATAATCTTATTACAGAACATAACATGACTACCAATTACATTTGGGTTTCGAGAGCTGTTGTGTCACTGATTAATTACCATTATGCCAGTTTACACAGATGCTTCAGCCGTTACCAGGCAATAGTAAGAAAAGCTCATTTTAAATATCAGACACACTGGGAGACTTATTTCACACATAAAATTGGAAATGTGGTGCTGCAATTGTGTAGGACGTATCATGCTGAAGATAAGACACCAATGTCAGGGCATAATAAACTAAGCTGATTACTGTGTGCTCGGTGTAGCTCCACAGTAGCAACTCTGAGGAATAGGTGTTGATAAGCCCTGTGAACTAAGCCTGTGTTTCCCACTCGCAAGGTTTTTCGAGAACCTAATCGGAATGCCTGTCAGAGTGTTTTGTTGGTTTGCTATTAATAGGGCCTGAACCGTGTGGATGCAGGGTTGGCCCTGAGAGTGGATGGGTGGCGTATGGGAGAGCTGTGGGAAAGTGGAAGGGCCCAGGGCTCCGGCCTACAGACAGCTGTCCAACTCGACAGTCTAGTCTAGTCAGCTGTCAGGTGGCCCTCGAGCAATGTCTGACGGATTCTTTCAGTGCTGTGCTAGCATTTTTGCTGCACTAATACCACATGCAAGGCCTGTTTCAGTTGGGATTTCTTGAATGCTGTAACACATGCATATTTATCATGACAAAACAGTGACATTAGCTGATGTGCTATTCATGATATGGAAAATGTAGAATGTTGTTCATTTAGACCAATCGGACCAAATTATTAACGTATACAGATACAGATCATCACAGGGTGCAGGGGTATGATGGTTAAATAGCTGGAGTAACAATGAATTAGCTGTCTGTTTTGAGCGTATAGGCAAGTGGAGATGTAGCCTTTCCTCTGTTTGTTTATTCAAGATATGTAAATACCATCGCCTAAATCTTATCTATTGTTATGTCAATTTTCTCTTATGCTTAAAACAACTGAGTGCGTTAGGCTCTTTCCGTCAGGAATAATATTAAAACAAGAACGTGACCCTGACCGTGTTCGGGTAGCTTCTTGAACACCGTGCTCTTCCCACAGTGACTCACTGAGGAAGGCTGTATGTCAAAACGTTTACTGTGATGTTTACTGTTGCTAAAAACAAAATCATAAAAAAGAAAAAAAAACAAGAATGTTGGAGTGCGGCCTTTCTGTCACTACCTTGCCGGTGTTGGAATGGTGCTGATTTAGAGTGTGTCTTTGAACAGAGTCTTAACAATCTGCCCCACCCATCTAACCTCTTATTGTTATTCTTCATTTGCAGGGCTGAGAAAACAGAAGTCCTAAGTGATGACCTTTTACAGGTGAGAGCTTATCTTTGTGGTGATCTCCTGGTGCGTCACTAGTGCAGCTGGGTTTCCAACCAACTCAAGAGCGATTGTGTGCACATTTCCATGTGCTGTGTTATGTGAATTAATGGGAAACTACCCTAATGAAGGGAGGAGTTGTGAACAGCTGTGGGTTAAAAACTTTAATGGAGGATGTAATAAATGCGATTTGATGTGAATAAACCCGTTTCCGTCAAACTTCGTCACATTATACTCTATGCGAAGCGGGAATTAATCCACCCCCTCTTGCAAATTAATTTCTTATTTGATTTACAAGAAATTATGGGAATTTCAAGTGTTTCCAGTTAGGATTTCCTATTCGAATGGTCAAAATTTGCATTATAAAGTTGGATGGAAACCCAGCTAGCGTCTGTACTTGTACATGTGTGCTGTGTATAGCCGCTCTAGGGCTGTTGAGGCAATGCTAACTGACATTAGTGAGAGTCAAGGCTGATTTATACACCGATAAAGGACACTAGTAAATGTTTGCCTGGTCGACGGAACTGTAATCCTGGTTGAGTACAGTGGTGGGAACCATATGAGTCATCGCGCTTGAGCAGGTGGAGCCTGACTTCACGCTGCTAGGCAAACAC
This sequence comes from Clupea harengus, assembly GCF_900700415.2. NCBI lineage: Eukaryota > Metazoa > Chordata > Actinopteri > Clupeiformes > Clupeidae > Clupea > Clupea harengus. The sequence continues at coordinate 10,975,652 of NC_045174.1, read as the reverse complement.
ATTCCTAACGCCTTATTTAGATGGCCCAAGAATGTGTCCAGTTGCATGAATGAAGTGTTAAAAAAACAACCCGAGGTGTTGCATCTGCCATGCTGTGTTAGTTGTTCAGCACAACACAGGCCGAGATTACTGTGTACATAACAGAAATAGGGTGGGGGAGTATAGGCTGAACCTTTAATGAAGTTCACTATATAAAGACCTTTTAAGCATCGTTTGTCTCTTACAGCGGTTCTTTTAAGTGATTTGCTGTTAAAAATGTGCAGTGTCAATAAAAAGTAATAATTAATCCTTAATATTCCCTAATACTGTTCATGCCCTTTTATCCCAGTTATCAGTGGTGGGGGGACACCACTGATAACTGGGATATGAGTAGAGTAAACTCTGGTAGAGTATGGGGCAAAGGCCATTCCCAGGGAGTCTTCCCAATACTAAAAATAAAATAAAATACATGTGAAATGTAGCTGGGGTTTGTATGGGAGAGTGTTGAGAATGAGATGGTGGAGATGACTACGAGGCAACATCAACCCACTGCACCTGACCAGTCTGGTCTCTAATGGTAGCATGCTGGCTCATAGCTCTCTCAAGAGTCCTTGTGATGTGTTATTTGGCTCTGCTTCCCCCCTTCAGGCACATATCTCTCAGGAACATCTTCTGATGTGGCACACAAGGTGGGATTTTCAAGGCTTTGGGGGTGTTTTTATTCATAGCTCTGTCTTCCACCTGGTTGTGTTGATGACAGTCCCAGCTGTCTGTTTGTGTGTATAGCACAGTTCCTCAAGGATTGACGCAGTTATTCAAAATTCTTGTCTCCGTGCCAGAAAGATCCAGACATCCACTTTCATGGGCCATGGTATGTTCTGTTGACAAGACGGCATCATCAAAACATGCTGGGCCAAACAAGAAATGGAAACGATAAATGTGCTCCGGCAAATTATTGTCTGAGATCTCTGATTAGATTTCACATCCCCAATCTGTAGGGTCTTGTGACAAGACCAAGATCCACACCCATTTTGAACAGAGTCCAAGCAGTTCTACAGCAGTCATTCTCACAAGACCACGTGCATGTCTGGACATGTTCACCTCGCTGAAGTTTGGCTGAGTTGGAGCTCCACTCCTACCTAGCAGTGGGATTTCCCTGCTCAGAATCAGTGAAGGCCAGGGCGTTGATCTGCTTCCCCTTCCCCCAAAGCTAAGAATTGTTTGGGCTACGTACCGTCTGGCCAGTGATTTTTTTTTTTTTTTTTTTTTTTTTTTTTTTTCATATGAGGGAAACAAAAAGGAAGCCCACCAATTGCTCACCATCCATGCCAGTTCCCTTTAATCCAAACACTTCTCCTAGGACAGGATCTCCCTGCGCAGCAGAAGGGGTCAGTGGATTCCCCTTGTTCCTGTGCCAGGTACTGCTGCTGCCTGTCTGCTCCCATGCAGGAGAGGAGAGGAGAGGGGAGTGGGGTTGCCTGGATGGAATGCCTGTTTGACCCAGCTGCTGAGGGAAGGGGCGGTAGGGCTGGAGTGACGTAATGGAGGCCAAGAGGTGCGCCGAGGCGGTTATCTCCACTTCCAGCCTGTTGGAATTCTTGAACTGTGGGGCTGTTTTTGGAACACAATCACTTTTTCTTTTTTTTCACTTCTTCCCCTTCCTTTTTTTTTTTGTTCAAAGTTCCTTTGTGAGTTTGAACTCTCCACGTCATCCCCTCCGTGCCTGTTCAAACACACACGGGCATGTTGCGCTGACTTTTTTTTGTCATGTTATTTCTTTCCCTATTGCGCATGGCTGTCTTTCTGTGTGAGTGAATTTGTTTTCCAGTTTTTGGAAACACCCCCTCCTTTCATGCTGAAGTTGTACCTGTGTGCAGATGTTCACGAATGGACAAGTAAATAGTCCTCAGGCTTATCATGTCATATGTATCAACTGTGGGTGATCGAGGCTGTTTCTGTTTGGTTGGTTTCCTAAGCGTAAACATAAACATGTATACCGGTATGTGTGACGGAAATTCTAATACTGTACACACTGTTTCTTGAAACCCAGGGAGAATATACTGTAAAATATGCGAAGCATTTCCAGGACAAGGCCAGGAGTCATGGCCTAATGTTCTTGATGTCAACAGTGGGGTATGAGTCATAAGTCTTTAAAAAGCACATCCTTCTGCATCTCTCCTTTGGGAGTGGTGTTATCAATCATACTTGAACTTACCCCACCCCTTAGAGACTTCCAAAACCATACATAGTTGCCCTCCAGGCTGCTCGTGTCAGCTAATTTCTGTGTTGTACCGAAAGGGCTTTCAAAACAGGAAAGAAAACACCTCTTTTTAATAGTTACTATGGAGATAGTTACTATGGAGAGGGGAAACAAAGGCCTTATTTGCTGCTCATCCGTACATATGCACCAACACAGCTCGAAGAATTCCTCCTCCACGGTGTCATGGGTTCTGCAGTAATTGCATAACGGGTCTCAAAAAGTTTGTCTTTGTTATTTGTTCGCTGTTAGTTCAGCAGTGTGAACAAGTCAGACTCAGTCAGGGGTGAGAAATGATGACGGGCTTTAGAGCACTTCGGTGATATTGATTCTCCTCCCCCCCCTTCCCTTGTTGTTTGTGCAGATCGAGCGACGTATGGAAATGGTGCGTGTGGTGTCCCACAACATGCACAAGAGGATGGTCTCGTGCCTGCAGGGACACATCGGCACCGACGGTGAAAAGAGACATGTACGCGACCTGTGTGCGCCGACACAAATAGCCCCCTCATTGCACATCCACTCCAACACCCTTTACGACACTGCAGCTGTCACAGTATGCTCTGCATCCACTGTCAGCCACTAACATAGCCCTTGACACGGGTCAGGAATTCAACATCAGGCTTATGCAAGACTATTGAGAACATGCCACTGCAAATGTTTAAGTGATGTCTGCTCACTCTCCCTCCCCCTCTCTGTTCCCACACAGAAAAAGCTCCCGCTATTCGGCCTGTCACAGTCAATGCAGGATGGAGGTGGTCAGATGGGGGAGGAGTCGCTCATAGGGTGCGTCTAAGGCCCTTGCACTGTTTCTACTCTCTGCCTATGAATTATGCTGAGTCGTCAGCCGTTTGGTGTCGACCTAATTCTGAAGTTATGACTCATGTATAGGATAAAATTGCGCCAGTATGAAGGCTTGATGGCCAATGGAGATAAAGTCCTCTGGAGAGCACTGAATAGTTTAATTGATATTTGAAGGGCTATATGTAATGGTGTCTTTAATGGGTTTGTTTTCTTGTGTGAATGTGTCTGTAGGAAAATGTTGGAGGTCTGCGGCGATGCTGAGAACCGGCTAGCCTCAGAGCTCATGCAGCATGAGGTGCAGATTGAGAAGGATATTTTAGACCCCCTCAATCAATTAGCAGAGGTGAGGCCTTCATGTTCACACTGCCCATGGCAGTGTAGCACATGTCCCTTTATGGTAGCTCCCTTGGAAAAAAAATATAGATTCTGAAATTCGAATGTGTCCCTTATCTACCATCATGCAGAAAAGCTCTTGAACTAGCATCTGCTTCCTCTCAGGTGGATATTCCCAACATTCTGAAGCAGAGGAAGCAGTTGGCCAAGCTGGTATTGGACTACGACTCAGCAAAAGCAAGGTAAGGTTTTGACAGATGACATACACAAGGGCACTCTGGTGAGATACCAGCGGGGCACATCAAAGTAATTTAATTGTAACATGGTGCCCCAGAGCACTTTGAGGACAAAGCTTTTTGATGGATAGGTAGACTGGAAATGCTTTGTAAAATAGTAGGTCATAGTAGGTTAGCCAAAAAGGAGAGGTGTAACCTGAGGAGTGAGATACATAGCCCTGCAATAAAGTCGAACTTGCACCCCTTGGACACCAGAAGCAAAGGTGCTAACAAGGATACTTGAACCCATGGGAGCTAGTCTGTCACTAGAAGATCTCTTAACACATGAGGGAGTGAGGTTTGCTCACTGCACAGCCTTACCTGCTGGTCGCTGTTAGACCCATTAGTTGAACAAGAGGTTCTCACCAAAATCACAAGTAGTCAACCAAGGGCTGGCCAGAGTTATATCCGAACCATAGATGTTCTAACAGATTCCCTTTACAATAATTATTGTTATGCCTGATTGTAAAACAGACATACTAGCTAGCTGTTCATTATGTGCGTCATCATATCAGCACCATTACTCTGCATTTAAAAAACACCAAAACCTCTGCAAACACCAAAAACATTTACATGCAATGAAAGTGTTATAGCTCATAGAGGCTGAGGTTGTACTTGCTGAAAAATCTGCAGACCACTGCAGTAAGATATTCCTGCTCAGTCAAGGAAATGGAAGGAAACGGCCTGCTGTGCCATTTAGCCTCAGCAATAGTACGTGCCACAACACCGAATGCAGTAAATCATCATTTGAAACGTACAACAAACAACATGATCTTGTGTGCCACAATTTAGTATTCCATTGAATTTGTGTAATCGGTCTTTGACTTGTCTCTTCAGGTGGTTGCAGGCAACCAAGTCGATAATCTCAGGAACTAACACTCAAGCGCTTACAGCCAAGGCCGATTCACTCAAAGAAGAGGTGGATGAAGCCATGAACAAAGTGGAGCAGTGCAAGGTAGTACACTCTCCAGAACACTTGACATCATTCAGTCACCACGTGTTTTACAGTAGGGTAAAGTTGTTTTAAAAGTAATTATTTGGTCATTGAACAATGGTGCCTATAGCTTTTAGGCAGGCTTTAACAGTCACTATGTAAAAAAAGAAAAACCTGACAGAATTGTTTATAAATGCTAAACTATGAAATGCAGAGCTATTTGTTTAATTTGTGGGTCATGCAGTCAAGCCTGAGGGACAGAAACTCTTACCATAAAAACATTTATTTTCTAAATGCACTCATAAGGCATCAAACACTGTGAAACAGTCACTTGCATGCTCGGTGTAACGGTGTGCCGAGCTTCCCTTGTGGCCTGGGTTGACGGCCGTAAAGTGGAAACTTGCCGTCAGCAGAGCTCACGTCCCACTGGTCCACAGCGCTAGGCTCCATTGTGTTTTGGCGTGGAGTCATTTATCTGCAAGCAGCAGCAGCACAGAATACAGGAAGCCCAGGGCCCAGCTTTCCCTTAGTAAGCTCTTTTCCCTGCGCCAAGCTGGGAGTCGTTGACCAGACAATGAAAGATTAATGAGTTACAAGGGAGAACCTAATGGATGTAAAGTGTGCCAAAGACTAATGCTCACCATACCCTAGAAGACTTTGAAAAGACTTTTAAAAGTCTGACACCCTCTCACATCTGAAGGCAATGTGTCAGAGTTTTTAGTCATGACTATGATCTTGCAAAGACTCAGGGTCACTATTTGCAAGACTGCAACTAGATTCCTGTTGAGATTATTTCCCGTTATGCTCCTGGTGGAAATTTACAAGAAGAAAAAAAGTTTAACAATGGAGCAGAAACAGAAGCAGCTTTTGACCACAGCTGACCTTGTGTGTGTGTGTGTGTGTGTGTGTGTGTGTGTGTGTGTGTGTGTGTGTGGTACAAATGGGAAGACCCGTTAAAAACCCTCTTGATCCCTCCACAACTCCACCGGTTTCACCTCCTTTTGCACGGTCCAACAGAACCACGGTTCCGAGGCCTCCCCGGAGTCTCCTCCATCTACCTACCAGAAATGTTACTGTACCCGTTTTCTGTGCGGTGCTGGAGAGAACTCATCAATTGATTGTTGACAATGCCCACGTCACTATTTGCATGAGCCAAAACTAAAAAATTATGATAATATTAAATGTATTATGCTGACTTTATCGGAAGGTCAAGGCGGGAAAAAGACACACTTAAGACGGCTCAGATAACCACCTTACACCGAACCATCGATATGAGAGGAGCGCCACAGCTCTCACAACTACAGCAAAACTCATGATTTCATCCAGACATTGGAGATTTGTCTGCGACAGTGAATTCGCTTTTAAAAGTCAATTGGTGTAAGGCCGGTATAAGTCGTTTACCAGAAATTTTTTAGATGGCTGCACCGATGTGTCAGTGGGTTTTGAGGCACGGTTTTGAGTGTTGTTAAAGTGCTAACGTAAGTATATTTTGTTTTGACATTTTCAGGATCAACTTGCTGCAGATATGTACAACTTCTCTTCAAAGGAGGGAGACTACGCACGATATTATGTATTGGTAAGTGAATGAAAAAGTGTGTGCGTGTGCTCATGGTCTCAGTCGACAGATTTTTTCCTGACTGTAAAGTTCTGTTTATTTTGCTTCTGGCTGCACTCTCTCTAATGGTCCATGTGTTCCAATGTGGGCTGTTTCCAGCTATTAGAAGCACAAGCGGATTACCACCGCAGATCACTTACAGTGCTTGAGAGTGTCCTGCCAACCATCCAAGCACAGCAAGGTAACTATTGGACTTACGGCTGCAATATCTTCTGCAGTAAACGTGTATTCATAAATATCACTGCTGTGTGACCGTCAGGAAGCTTCCATGCTACGCCTCCTGCCAAACAAGTAATTTCGGAAAAATATATGTGCATTGTAGATACTTTTAAAGATGTTTCAGTCCACATATTAGTGTTTCAGTGTAATAATGTCCAAAATGAAGCTCCTGTACCGAATGCCCTTCTTTTCCCCCCTTTTTGTAAGTTTTTACTTTGTGTATTGTGCTTCATGCCACATGTTTTGCAAGAAACAAACAGGCCCACTCTTTCTCCCAGCATGTGGCCTATGACTCACTTTCCCCACCGCTCACACCTGGTCTCCCTACCCCTCCTTCACACAGACATCACAGGCACACTCGATTCTCAGACCTCACACTTGATCAGAGAAATTGGTGGAAATTGAAACCTCCTTTATCTCCAAACACTTCCAGATTCTGCCCCTTTTGTAATGTTCAACAAGCACAGGAAAATGTGTTTGTGCCATTTCTTTGATGCAGTCTGTAATTTTAGGGAGAGTTCATGCCAATCTACCCTGTGCCCCACAGACTCCTGGACTGAGAAGCCAGCGTTTGGAACGGGCTTAGAAGAGCACTTAAAAAGGAGTAACCGAGAAATCGCCCTGCCCCTTGAGGCCTGTGTGATGATGCTGCTGGAGACGGGCATGAAAGAGGAGGTACGTCAGGAGAGGGGGAGAACAGCAGAGGGCACAGGGCCAGATGCAAAGGTCAAGGGGTGACGCAGTCGCTCTGTAACAGGGCAACGGCTTCATTCCAACTGGGCGATGGGACGTGAAATTGAAAACCAGAAAACCTCAACCTCGGTCAGATGCAATGCAATCTAAAATTAAGTTGGGGGGGATGTTTTTGTTTAACTGCCATGTAAGATTGCCAAGAATAACTTCACAAAAAGTTGAGTTCCTAATGTTGAATTCTTGCAGTTTACCGGGTTGTTTTTTTTTTTTCTTTTCTTTTTAGAATCCCATTTCTCTTTACAAAAATGACATAACAAATTACATTTGCAGTACATTGGAAGGATTAGGCAATACAAAAAAACATTTCCATCTTTCCTGTATAAAACAGTGTAGAAGCGACTGAAATGGATTAATCTTTATTCTTGAAAGATATTGAGCCATAGAAATTCTTTGGGCAATGTTACCTTTGTTAGTACCTTACCTTGCTTGATGGTTAGAACACTGACCACATTACCCATTTGGTTAAATCTCATTGCAGGGCCTCTTCCGGATCGCTGCAGGAGCTTCGAAGTTGAAGAAGCTTAAGGCAGCTCTGGACTGCTCCACATCTCAGCTGGAGGAGTTCTACTCCGATCCCCATGCAGTCGCCGGTGTGCTCTTATGCTAATGACTGGAGTGTGGTAGTTTCTTAATTTCTAATCAGAACTCAACAATGCCTAATGGTTTTTGGTCCTGTTATTAGGAGCTTTGAAATCCTACCTGAGAGAACTACCAGAGCCTTTGATGACCTACCAGCTATATGAGGAGTGGACCCAAGCATCCAAGTAAGCTCAGTGAGATTGGACAGCACTGTTCACTTGGAGAAAGACTATTGGAATCCCACCACTAAAGCTAAACTGTTTCTCCTGACAGTGTCTCTGATCCTGACAAAAGACTGCAAGCACTGTGGGTGGTATGCGATCAGTTACCAAAGAACCACAAAGCAAACTTGAGGTAAGCTACAGTGAGACGTGGGATTCCTTTGCAGAAGTCACCAACGGCTCTGAATCATGAGTTAACCTAATGTTGTCGCTATGGTTTTACTGTGTCATGGATTGTTCGTCCGATGAATGTGTGCATGGATGGATACGTAATTATGTCAAATCCATGATTCTACAAATTTAGAATTATAGTGAGTTGTTTTATCAGTTCACTTTGATTGTTTTTCACATCTCATTTTGCAGGTACTTGGTTAAGTTTCTTGCTAAACTGGCTCAAGACAGTGAGATCAACAAGATGACCCCCAGTAACATAGCTATTGTCCTGGGACCCAATTTACTGTGGGCCAAAACTGAAGGGTAAGGACACTCACTACCCTCAACCAGTGCACTCAACAATACCCTCTTCACACGAGATGTTCAGTCTAACCAGTGTCCACTCTTTTCTTAGGAGTCTGGCAGAAATGGCTGCAGTGACTTCAGTCCATGTGGTGACCATCATTGAACCCATCATTCAGCATGCGGACTGGTTTTTCCCTGAAGGTATGAATCTTCTCTTTAGGAACTTCACTCTCTTTTTTGGTGACCTCTAAATGCTGACGAGAATCTTACAAAAAATATATATTGTGTTTTCTCACAGAGGTGGACTTCAATGTATCAGGGATGTTTACTAAGCCAACGCCCATTACAAACCACATTAACCACCTGACCACACCAGACTATGATTCAGGCACCATAGAAAGGAAACGGCCGGGTAGTATGGTGGGACCAGATTCAGATATTCCTCGCAGAGACAGGTACCTTTCCTCTAGTAAATGTCCAATACTGGGTTCACGAGGACTTTCATAGCTCTTCAGTGATGTCCAAAATGTTTACTCATCTCTGCAATAGTGATTTTCTAACTGCTCGAATTAAAATAGGCTTATTTTTTTCTCTACTAATATAATCAAGTAATGTCTAATTATGCCAAATCATACCTTTGTCAAAAGTGTGTCACCCTTAATTTCACGTGGGATGTTGGTAACTGGTATGTTTTAGCAAGCCTGTGCCCTGTCCTAGTTGGAGCCTTGAGTTTTCCCTTTTATTTTGCTGTAAACTATAAAACCCAGGTAGCTACAAAACGTCACAAACGTTTTGATCTCCTAGCTGAAATCCGCAAGCCAACAAAATGGCAAATGGTGCATTGCACCTTCAATAGAAGAAACTATGGATAATATAATTTGGCCCACTCTGCCAAAATGCAAAGGGGAAAATAATGTGTCCAAGAAAGGGGCCCCTAGAAGGGCACAAGAACTGCTTATGGAGAACTGCTGAGCACATATTTCCCCTCGCAAAAGGCATACTGAGCCCCCTGAGATTTGCGAGGGAACACATGGGAACACACTTGTGCGCAAGTGTGGCAATACTCAAGGTTTCCAGCTGGGACAAGGCCTTGGGTCCTCTCAAATCAATCTAAACCCACTTACTGTGGATGTGGCGTATGCTGTCATTGTTGGAGGATGGGTGTCGGGGGGGGGGGGGGGGGCTGTTCTTTTGGGGAAGTTTTTTTAGCTTGGCGCTGGGTCTGTGTTCACTATCCACTCTCTCTGTGCTGTAGCGCCGCTAACAAATTACTGGACCACATTCCGCGTAGAGGCAATACTCTAACTAGAAAGCAGCACGCTTCGCCTGCCTTCCAGCCCCCTCTGCCTCCGGTAGAGGCTGCGGGGGCTGTGGTGGGGCAGCCTGCCGCCGAGCTCCAGCCCCAACTGCCTGTGCCGGGGGGCCAGGGCTTAGAGGCCTGCCAGCCTAGCTTGGCGCTGGGGATAGCTGCCCTGGCGGCCGCGCAGCAGCTTCTAGTCCAGCCCAGTGAGGAGAGCAGGTAAGAGCCAAACGGGCTCCTCCGACTCAGCCGCCCTGTTTGATTGGCTGAGGCAGATGTGTGCATGATCAATGTTCTTCTCTAAGGAGGTTGCTTAGCAACAGTCATCCAGTATAGGTAGTGACAGATTGTTTGCAGCGTGTGCAGCGAATTAACTATAATTGGAATATTCAACAAGCATGTGGTTTTAATTTGACAGACAGGCACAGAATGGTTTGTGCCAAAAGTATTTCATGCATGCATACAGTGGCTGAACCTTAATTAAATATTTTCCCCCAATTAACTTGAGTTTTGAATATAAGTATGGTGCTGAATTTGAAATACTGAAATTGTCAGAGCACTTTGGACACTAAACTTTCCTCCAAAGATCGTATACTTGCAGGCAGATCACAATGCAGCCCACCTCTTCTGGGTCTGGCTCAATATGGCTCTGAGTGCAAGCCTTTGTTACATGGAGCTGTAGACGCCTCTGTGCCCGTGCTAAGACGCACGACTCAGCCTTGTGGGCAGAAAACAATCCAATATATTGAGCCGTTATCTATGCCCAGTAGATTCCAACAGAGAAGTTCCAACATGTGTGCTTAAGGGGGTTGCTTCTCAGATAAGAAAGGTGAAAGGTTAATCTCATGGTTTAGTGGTTGCTTTGCATGGAACTTGACCATGGTCATGACCTCTTGTATTGTAAGGTAAAAAAGCTCAGTGTTGACTTTCTCTGGCTCCAGCTCCAGATCCAGGGAGTCTGCATCCACCCCCCCACCCCAGAGGAACGGCTCTGCAGGATCAGGCCAGCTGAATGTGGGGTCCCCAGTGGCAGGAACCACAGGCCCCAGTCCTCACATGACACGCAGAGGTAAGAGACGATGACGAAACGTCTTGTTACCCTCGAGTGCTCTTGAGTTGAAGATGGAGTCTGGAATTGGGATACAGTGATATTTCTGTGTTCTAAATTCCATATTTCGATACTGTTTCATTCCCTAGGCACCAAAAAGCCAGCCCCTGCCCCTCCAAAACCAGCCAACCCCCCTCCAGGTCAGCCCGGCCCTCAGCCAGGCCAGTATCCCACCGCAGGCACCCCTCTGTCCCTCCCTCACACACCAAGACCCCTCTCCAGCCACTCTCCCACAGCACAGACACCCACTCTGACGGTGGCCCAGCCTGCCACTACACCTCGCCGTCACTCCAGCAACCAGACGCTCATCCAGGCACCCAACCACCCACCCCCACAACCTCCCACGCAGGTCACCCCTCCTCCCCATGGCCAGACTGAGTCTGGAGCGGACCCTTCCCCGCCCAGCACTCCAACCCCACCCAACACCCCTCCACCGACCATGACTCACCCGGATGGTGCCGGAACCCCCATCTTTTCGCCGTACCCAACAGGTTCTTTACCCCGGCCGCGACCCGTGCCCAAACCACGGAACCGGCCCAGTGTCCCTCCACCGCCACAGCCTCCAGGCTCAGGTCCAGGCACGGACACCAACGGCATCTGTAGCTCTGCATACAAAATGATGGGTAAGCCCCATGCTCTCATCCACATGTGTTCAGTAGATAAAAGTGATGACATTGATTTTAGGAAATATTGATTTTAGCATATATATGTCATTATAATGTACAATGGGGTATTAAGCTAAACACTGCGTTCAGATGGGGTAGACCATAAACAAGCAGGTGTTTAACTGCAAGTGATAGAGTAATGCAAAGTGAGTTGTTTCTGGTCAGGCTTAGTAGTCTGCTCAATTGGACTAATAAGGGCTTGACAAAATCAAGTTTTTTTTTTTGTTGCTCTGTTTAAGTTTGGAATACAAATCACTAACAGTAATGTACGATGATGCATTCACAGGTTGAAGAGATTTCACTCGCAGAGGTTTGTTTTTTCAGGGATGATTATTTAATGACACTGTTGCTCTACCATCATCATCATCATCATCATCATCATCATCATCATCATCATTATAACCATGCACTCATACTGCGTGTCTGTGGACTTCATTATTGGCAACATTATAACATTCACAAGACATCCCCCAGCTTCATTTATTTACATTCTTGCATTATCTCTCTCTGTGTCTGTGTGTGGGCTTTCAGAATACATGGAAAAATGGTTAAGGAAGTGTGTTTGCAAACGAGTGTGAACTCATTTCCTTCCATGTTCTTTCTTAATGGAACATTCTGAGCGCATACTAGATCTCTGTTTGCCTCATTAGAAGCCAACTGTTGATTATGAATCATACAGTAGTTCTGGCAAGTTTCCTTCAACTCCCTGTTATAAAAACACCAGAACCAAAGGCTGCATAGGAATATTGGCCCACAATCTATCCACTGTTAATGTAGAATAGCATAATTACTAGAAGCATTTTTGACACCTCCCAAACATGCTTACAATTAAGTTAATCAAGCAGGAAGGTAGGGGTGTTCAATCATTTATAGCTATTCATCAGTAAAGTATGTATTTATTTATCTCTACACCTGTATAATTTGCTGTTTCACAACATAAATTGTAATTTTAGTCTGGCCTTTGAGCAACACCTCTACAAACTTGTAATAACATATTAGATCAAACATATACAAATCCTGAAGACTGGAATTACTTTCCATGTTTGATCCAAGTTGGATTGAAGTGAGAGACGCCACTTCAGTTATTTGTACACCGCTGTTTTCGTTTTGATACAGGGCACATACATATTTAAAGTTTGATTGTGTTTCTTGTGCCCTGTGTAGTGACGTAATGTGTTTATCAATTAAATCAGCCTATGGTAGGGTGGGATAAAATTATATCAGTATGTTTCCTGTGTTTGGGGTAGACAGAGATTGTATTTAGGCTCTTTTTGAAGCATGTTTTTTTTCTATATGCAATTTAGTATTGTTATCATCTTCAGATTCATTTTCATGGTATATGAAACACACCTGTTGTTCCAGCCAGCCGCCTAAGCTATACAGTTCTGTGGTCTGGGTCGGACACCCTCTGAAAATGTTTAACTAAACCAAAAAACCTGATTTGGCATGCTAGCAAGTTACTTATCAGTGCCAACTGTGCTGTTCTTAGTGTTTTGTAAGGATTTTGCCTGCCTTCAGTAGTTACTAAGATTTCTTTTTTTTTGACCAAAACACCTTACTGCTCCTTTAAGACCAACTGTTTTTTTTTAATTATTATTATTATTATTATTATTATTATTGAATGAACTTTGCTTAGTTTTGCAACCCCACTCAATTGCCACAGTGTCTTATTCCATGCAAAACATTTCAACAAAAACAATTTAGTAAGATCAGACATTTTAAGATTAAACTAAAGCATTTGTCTTATCACCAATGGCATTGCTTGGATTCAAAACTGATAAAAAAATATTACATATATATTATAAATAATGAAATGAAACAAATAATCCTAGGGTTTCTTGGCAGTTTAGTACAAATTCCAACCCAATCCACTGAAAAACAAGCAATTGCTGAGGCTTAGAATGAACATACAAAGACTGCAAAAATTATTATATTTAGTGCTGGGGGCCAAACTTCGCTATAACTAAAAAAGGTCTTTGGAGCAGAACTACAGGGTTTTGCAAGGTCCATAAGTTTAATAGAAGTTTTCACATTATGTTTTTCAAGAAAATCCATGACATGAACTGAGAGGTCCTAGGTGAGTTGGTATGGAATGACCTCACCGCTAACTACAGACTGTATTGCATGGTGTGCCTAACAAGGATATTTGAATCTATTTTTAATTAAGTGTTTTATACTGCCACATCTGTATTTAATTAGTATTTTATATGGCCACATCTGTATTTGCATAGGCAAGCGCAGGATAACACACTTTAAATGCCGTGTCATAATGTATCGTCTCACGGATGTGTCCTTTTTCTCTGCCTAGATTCGGGGTTGATGTTCAAGGGGCTGAGCCGGGCTTACGTCCCTGACCTGTTTGTGGAGCCGCAGCCCAAGGACAGCGAGCTTGACTCAGAGAGCACCGTCCTCTGAGAGGGGTCAGCCTTCGCTTCGGAGCGTCCACAAACCCTTCGCAATCCCCCAGCATCCTCCCCTCCTCCTCCTTTGGCCCCACGGATCGGTAACCCACTGCTGCTCTCTCCCCTCTAGTTACCAAAGTGTATACCGACCTGGCAGCCTTCAGCCGCCAGCTACTTTCTTCTTAAGTGCCCAAGCTTTAGACAATCAAACTCTCCCAGTGGCAGAGGAGGACTGTGCCAGAGGAGCTTCAAACTCCAGAAAAACTGAGCATCTTTACGTGGAGCTGCCAGGGGTTGATGGATTATATGGCAGTAAAAACAACGACCTTAAACGTTTGAGATTGCTTGAGATGCTAAAAACCCACAGGAGTTGTAAAAGCTAGGTGATGGGTTGACTTTTTATAGACAACATGAGAAAGAAATATATATTGGTTTGAGGTATGAACGGGTGTATGTGTTTGATGTGTGGGGTTGAGTGTGTGGTTATGTGTACATTTGTTATTGAAGTGACCTTTGCTGACATGAGATGATAAAAGAGGAAAGTTTTGCAGGACGTACAGGAGGTTTGGTTGAAACCCAAAGCACCGCTTAAAAACAAAACACAAAACAAAACAAATGTAGCTGGTGACTGCAGGTTTGCAGTCCATTCACAGACTTAAACGGACCCTTTTTTACTGCTTTTGTATGAGAACTGTCTCCTACTTGCTCTATTTATTACCCATCATCAACACATTCCTGTGGCAAAAGGGTTTGTCTTTGTTTTTAAGAAGCCTTATCAGCGCCCCCTTGCATATTCATAGGGGCTAATTCTGTTCATTGGCCATGAGGTGTATCTAAGCCATGATTTATTTGCTGCCTTTCTTTCCTCCCCTGTTTTTATATTGATGGGGCATTACTGTGACTGGTCAAGTAAACTGAATGTGGTATGACATACCAATTGCTCCCCGATCCAAGTACAATAACTCTAAATGCATTGCAATTGCACTTACAGCTAGGCAAGTCACAAGAGCTGTCCTTGCTGTTCCTGTGAAGATCAGGCATATTATCAGAAAAGCTATGAAGATACAGGAGTGAAGTGGTGACACGTGGTACTGGGGATTGATGGGCCACAGAACTGTCATCTCTTCTAACTTTTATTCAGTACTTTTGTTGTATTTGAGAGTAAGGCCATGATCTTGTAAAGAACCATAGATGGTACCTTTTTCATTGGCAAAACTATGTGCAAAGTCAGTGACACCTGATGTCAGTGTTACAATATACTTACTTTCCAGAACATAAGGTCTCTCATCTTAAACCAGCTTTTCTGCTACCTTGCTGCCTTATTCCTCAACACTAAGGAACCATTTTTTTTTTTTTTTAAACACAGGTTTAGAGAATACACTACACTTATGAAACAGGAATTGTTGATGGTGCATTTGAAGCTCAAAAGTTAAATAATACAAGGGACTGGTGAGCTCCAAAATGAATCTGGAAAAAAAGACTGCTTGGTAATACTCATTTTCAATAAAAAGTTAAATGATCATTAACTTGTGTGAACTCCTTTTGTATACATCCGCCTCTGTTCACAGTGTATGTCATAAGGAATGCTTATCGTCTTTATTTAATTTGTAGTGTAAACTTACAAGGAATATAATTTTGTCCCTGGACACTTCCTTCTGGGATTGCTGTCTACCAGTAGAGTCGACTATGGGTTGGCCACACAATTTCTGGTGATGGGGAAGGCAGATGACGATCAGAGAATGTTTCCCTACTCCACTACAAAACTGCACTACGCAAGCCCTAATCCTTAAATGTTATAAAAAATTGACTGTTATTGTGCTCAACCAAATAAGATTGTATGGGGATAATATTGGCAAAAGTCAACTGTACTGGTGGAAAGATCTCCCAAGACCCGGACTGATACCCAGCACTCTCCACCTACCTGAGTCCATGAGGATATGGATGGGCTTTCTGTAGGCCCGCAGGAACTCAGAGGGCGAACGCAGGACAGAACTCTGACATAGGTTACGCACTGCTTCCAACACCATCAAGAGAGCCCGCTCTGCCACCAGGTCTGAAGAGGTGTCCTATTGGAATAAAGAAAGTAGCTGACCAACAGAAACAATGTGGCTTAAAGTTAACCTTATTCTATGACGTTTACCTATACACGTAAAGTGTGAGGTTGTATTTTGTATCACACAACAATGTATTATTTTACCACAAATACAGGTGGACTGACATTGATCACTCCAGAATTTAAGCCTTTATTTTAGGAAGTTTTTAATTCTGCTGTTGGGATGTGGTAGTCATTTACCTGGGTTCTCTCGATCAAAGTGCAGAGTTTGTAAATCTGGGCAAGCAATTCTTCAGGCTCAGTTTGTGACGTGCTATCCTGCAGACTCAGCGTTACGGTGAGGATTTGTGTAGCCCAGGAGGTGAAGATACGGCTGAGCAAACAGTGTGAGACCACCAGCACCCGTACATCTTTCAACAGAGGGCTGGACATGCAGGAAAATCCATCAATTCATCCTCAATTAATAAACACGAAATATTTGATTCAGACCAAAACAATGCCTAAGCCTAGTAGTAGGGATTGTATTTGAAAACTCAGTCTTTGCATTTCATATAGGTAACATCAGACATGAGTATGAAAACAGTCCTCACTTGGCACTTTTCTCCATTTCACACAGATCTTTCAAAATTAGTGTCAGAACCTCTGATGATGTCTGTTGTATAAAGATGATAAGCAATGCGTTATTAATAAAGAGAATGAGAAAATTATAAGGTTATAGTTTAGGTCATAGTTGAGACTACTTTAATAATGCTTTCGCTTTTTACCTCAATCAAATGAACAACGCAGTCAGGGTACATAAACATATGACCAGTGATCCCTTCAGCTTGGGTATTTTTCTGTATCTTAGATACAAATTGCTCATAGTGACCTAATAAGCAAATAAACATATATGATTGGTATGTTTCAAAGATTCATAAAGAGTGAGATGATTACAATGTCATATTTTGCCTTTCCCTTACCTGCAAGTGCATTATGCTCATCACCCGCTAGGGAACTGTTTATCTTTGCTATATACACCAACCTATGAATGAAACATTTCTACCAAACATGAACAAAAAGAAAAACACGAGTTAACGCTTCGCAAAACAGCCACCAATTTTGAGCCCTCCACACTTCTGTTATAATATCGTCCAACTGTCAATGTTAGCGAAATTATCTAGCTATGGAAGGTTAGGGCTGTGTTCGCTAGCTGAGAGTTAATTCGTTAGGCTAAGCTATAAATTAGGCCTACTGTCTTTTCTTACTAGTTGAAAAGATTAATAAAATTGGCTGTATAGCAATAAATCCATTCCGCAGTATTGAATACTAACCAGAAGTTACGTATTTACCTTGTGTGATGATTTTTGTCTTTCTACTTCAGCAAAAAGCGAGTTTTTATATGTATTAAAATATGAACTAACGCCGGATGGCAAACTGTTTGCAAGCCGATTTCCAGCCATGGGTTAATCTTAGTTGCATAGGAACAGTGTGACGCGCGATGTCGTGTCTGGGTCAAGTCGTCTGCTTCAGGGCAAGCATTGGTACAGTAAAACAAAATGTGTAATATGTTTAGTCCTATGGATTCATGACTGTTATGGAACAAATCTCCCACACAAAACTTCAGATTGGTGGCCTTGGTCTGTAATGAAAGAATTGCCTCAAACATTTACCACTGCGAGGATATCACATGCAAATTATAGATCCGAGTCATTTATGGGTCAGCAAAAGCAATTTTATTCTCACAATATAAAACACATAGATCAAGCGGCATAAGTCTATGGCCCACATACTGAAGCCAGTAGCTGTACTACAGAACAGTGATACTGATATACAGTACATTGTAACATAAAAAACATATAAATTACATAATTTAATACACAACACAAATAAATAAAGGGTATTGACATCACAGTAGCCGTAGGCTATTTTGTCACAAGCAAATAGTTATAATGAATCTGTGACAGAATCTGTGAGGCTGTTTTGACATTTGTGATTCACGTTCAGCAATAGGGCCTATCATAAACCAAGCTACACCAGTGGAAGGGGGAAAAGACAGAAGCACATGTGATAAACGAAACAAACAAACAAAGTAACAACAACTCATCTGTGTTCAATACATACAATAAACAGAAATATGTTCTGACGCTGCCACCTCTGATCAAGAAGACAATAACATATTGACTCCACCAGTAATAAAGAAATGATAAAGTTAAGAGAAACAGGACAGCGACTGCTTTACAAGTAATTATACCAACAGTGCCGGAATATCTTTTTCTTTTTGTCAATACTCAGCTTTGAGAGGACTGAAACACACAGCTGTTCCCTATACCACATGCTAGGCTAATCACTGGTCTTACCAAAATGTGCTGGATATGTCATAATGAACTGGTAAAAATAGATTAGAACATATTTTGGAATTGTTTTCCAAGCCAAATCTCACATGGATTAAATTACACTGTATTACTATAACGTCAGGACATATAGCGTTTCAATACTGAATCTTTTGTAAAATCATGATCATTTTGGAATTTTCATGTGATCCATTAAAATAGCATGTATGTATCTTTACCATGTACTGGTGTGTTTTTCTGCATGGCTGCAATGTGTATTTTACTACCATGGACCAAAAACCATGGATGCGAAGGGGGAAGCAAACAAAACAGAGATAAGTCCTGGCCACATCTATCTGAACATCATTCTTACCAAACAACAATAATAAATAATACATATTCTGGATACATTCTTTGCCACTGGCATTCAGAGATCATTGATAGGTCCATACACATGCTCCACAATTCCATTGTCAAATATAATCAAACACTGTATAAAATATATATATATATATTTATATCTCCTGAACATCTCCTGAACTATGACATTTTTTTTTAAATAAGAGTCTGAATCAGCTCAGATACCCTTAAGCATAAATTAAGTTTGGCCATACTGCCTGAATAAATTCCATACAATGTTTTTACTTTCCACAGTCGTCCCTGTGCAAGCTGTTGGCACATTGGTCGAGAGTCGTTGATATGCCCGCCTCTCACCAAGCCAGAGGAGAAGTCATGCGTGGGCTTCGGGGGTTTTCAATGGCCTGGGTCTCGTGTAACGCACGCTGCAAAACACCAACACAGTACTTTAGAGACCTCAAGAATGTTTGCTGCAACTGCCACAGGCGAAACATCATATACCATACAATAAGTGCAAGACGTCAGAATGGGAATGTCTTTGTGTTTCTGTTTCTAGAGTCACACAGTTCCCATCCCTGCACAAAACAGCCGAAAGTCTTCTAAAAGGTGCTCAGAAATAAACTTCAGCTGCATATATTTTGTCTCACCTCAAACTTGGAGGTGAATTCTGCAAAGATGGCGAAGAAGGCCTCGGTGGAGGTGGCCTTGCTGTCCTCCCCGAAGAAGGAGGCCACCTTGCTGAACTCCTCCATGGCCCTCTGCTGGAGTGAGTCTAGGGACTGCATCGCCGGGTGGCTGTTCTCCAGAAAGCTCTGATACCACACAGTCAAGGGGTCAAACCACAGAAATCAGAGCGCTTCAACCACGATCTTCGATTTTATACTTTACATAATTAAGAGGAACTCGTGAATTTGTGATGGGAATATGTTGTGGAATGTGCTTTAATGGCATTCTGTTTGGGGGAACTTAATGAGAAATTATTGAGGACAGTCAACTCTGCCCTCTGTCTCACCCATAGAGTTCAATGAGAATTTGGCTTGAGCAAATGAAGAAGGCATGGAGGCTGAGAAAAGGTTTTCTACTACTGGAGCTCACAGTCTCAGTATCCTCCCTTGGTTACTCTTTTAAGGAGGCAAAATCTTTGAAATATTAACAACCACGAGCTAGCTGCAGCCTGCAAAGGGGAAAAGGCAATCTCTCGATGCCTGGCTCTGTGATCAATACTGTGACTGTATCTATAACTCTGTGAATACATATATTTTTAAAAGTAAAAAAGGGTGAATGTGGGTTGGGTTGTTGCTGTATGTATTGGATCCATATGTGGATATGGGTATGGATTGGTTGTTGTATGAAAGCACTGTAGATGGAAAAGGATACACTCATGATGACTGCAAAGCGATCCTCGGCCGTGGCTGGGATCTTCAGACAGGCCGTCCGGATGTCTTCAATGGTTGAGTGGAGGTCTGTGAGGTCTGCAGTGATAGTTCTCTGGTTGACTGTATAGGAGGAACAGCATATTGTAAAAAATAACAACAACAGGGACTGTTGCTTCACGTTTTCCATGGCATAGTCATATCCCCATTCAAATAAGGTTGATTTAAAATGATATTCTGAAAATGGAAATAATCTGAATATGTTTCCATAATGTTTCCATAAATCTAACGTACCTTTAGCAGCAAGTGGCACGGTTGTGAGGTCCCTGTTAAAGTTTATAAGCTCTGGGAAATGTTGGCATAGTGATTTGGCAAGAACATGAAGAAAGGTTGACTTCCCATCAACAGTTTTTGTTGTGCTGAGCTTTAAAAGACAATAACATTTCAACATAAAAACAGGACCCACATAACAGCAAAACACATACATGTGAAAACCAAAATAGCATACTGTACATACCTCAGTGAGAAAGTTAATTTTAAATCCAGTTGTTTTATTTGTTTTAGGTTGACCATTGTTCAGGTAATTCCCCATTGCCAACACAAACTGTCAACAGAAACAATTATCAGTAAGACGGCTCTATATAAATAAACAAGCTTGTAGAATTAGGACAATAATTAGCAAGCCAGTCATGGTGGCATAACTTTTTTATTATAAAGCCTCCATAATCATGGTACTGTTACATAAGGGTGGCTGCCTATGACAGGTATATAATAGTGATGACAAAGCCTTGGGAAGCTAAAAGTACTCCTCTGGCCCCTGAGCTGCCTGAATAGTACATGAATACACTTGCCAGTCTGTGAATTTCACATCAGAAGTTTTTTTTAAGTCTGTAAGACAGTGTAACTGTGGGGTTAGTTGGTATTCACACTGCTTGGATCTCTGGCAGTGGAAATGATTTTACCTCCAGGATCTTTGCCAGCTTTTTGCTACTCTTAAGCTCCAGGGAGGCTTTGTAGATGCACTCATAGCCAGCCCTCATTTCCTCCACCTTCTCCTGCAGAGTAGTCTTAAAATGGAGACTCCGTAGTCTGGTCTTATACTCAGGAACCAATAACATCTGCAGTAAACACACACACACACATTCATGTTTCATGTAATACTTCACATTACATGTTATCCTCTCATGCATTTATCTTTACCCCAGTGAACATTACATAAATGTTACATTTAAACAGACATTCATTTATACAGACACGTACACACGCACACATACACACAAAACATGCTGAAAGTCATCTATCATTACCTGGAGGACAAACTTATCCGGCTCGCTGAGTTTGGAGGGGTCCTGGTCATACTGCGCGTACTGCTTGACCTCCTCGTCGTCGGGGGCGTAGAGCAGCAGCTGCTTGATGTGGGTGGGCTCCAGGCGGTGCTCCGTGCTCATGGTCATGAGGACCTGCCGCAGCTCGGCGGGGGACAGCTTCAGGTGCGCTATCAAGATGGCTGTGCACAAGAACCAGGCTGCTGAGGCTCAACTGTCATGATGCTAGCACCACCAACATAGTAGCCCCTATGTCTACTGATTTCACATGGTACTGATTAGATATAGAGTGGTTTAGTTCTAAGTAATTGTGATGTTAATATGCATGTTTGCACCACTATGTTCTATTGTTCTACTATGTAAGTCACCTGAGAAGAAGACAAGAATGTTATATTATTTTCTCTGTGCCTCTTACGATATTGAAAGAAACTCCTATGAGTTAACGATTGTGAAGGAAGAAACTTGGAAAGTTGGAAGAAAATACAAGTCCAACAGACTCATCAGGGAGAAAAACAAAAAAACATGACAGGGTTAGCCAGGGAAGTCTATTTGGTCAACATCATGCACCTTCTACGTCATGTCATGTCATGTCTGTATCCCTGACTGACCTATGCCCATCCAGTCCCACGCACACTGCCCCTTTTATTGTACCTGGTTCAAAATGCAGCTAAATGCAGCAAAATGCAGCTATGACTCTTAAGAGTGGAATACATTTACAACATCCATACTCCAGCTCTATATGTCTCGATGTATGAAATGCACTGAAGTATTGACCTGTACCCTCCAACTTGTTCATCTCTTTATAACCACTGCGGTGTGTGAATAATCACTATATAGCCCCCAGTCTAATCCCACGGCTGCATGCAGAGGCAACTGCAACTGCCCTCCCACAACACCTCTGCTTCCTCTGCGTAACCTGTCGGGTAAGCACACCGCCCACACACACACCCCGTCATCACACTCACAAGCATTGTAGGCCTTCTTGTGGGAGAGGATCTCGATCACGTCTTTCTTTTTAAAGCTCTCCAGGAGGAAGGTGGGCTCTGGAAGAGAGACTGACACATTAAAACCACAGTGTGAGCATTCGTTCTCCAGGCACTGGCTGTGGGCACATTTATAAGAGGAGGATTCTTAAATGGAGATGGACGGAGATGCCGGGATGCCAGTGAGTGGAGAACGTATGACAGAGGGGAACTGATTCACACATGTCCATTGGATATAGAGGGCATGAGGACGCTGAAAGAGTCCAGAAACAGACAGACAGATATGAGCCACACAATGCAGACAACATGGTGGGATCTGTCTATGATCAATTATTGTAAAATTGCAAAATGAGCATTTAAAGAGAGGAAAACATGTTCATTTTACCACAATTCATGTCTGTTTTGATTTATTACTGAAAACAAGAAAAGCAGTGCTGAAATAATACAGTAGAAGTGTACTTAATGTAGATGTTTAATGTAAATAATGTACTGCATGCAATGAATGTCTGTGTAATAACTGATCTATCGTATTATATTTCACATAAATACGCACCCAATGTAGGTGTTCAATTACTTAAAGATCTTACCTAGAGGGTGAAGCTGTTTCTGTAACATAACTGCCTGCTCTGATAAATACTAACCATGAATACAAAACAGCAGAATGGTTCTATATATGTGCAGTAAAAGGACAGGCACATGACGATGCTTCTGGGATTATATGAGAGTATGATGGGAGTACGATGAACATGCATCACATGATCATGTAGATGAACACCACCAAACTTACTGGAACTTCTCTGTGTACCAAAATGCAACTCCAAATCGAGGTACTTCACCATGTCACTTAGTTTATCATAATCTGGGTCTTCCCCAAGCTAGTGAAAAAAGAACAACAGTTACTCTACTGCAAGGCCAGTACATTCACAAAACCTACATATTTAGCAGCCTGTCTTACACTGTATAATAAGACTGAGGAAGACTTACAGTTGGACATCTACTCGATGCAAACATATAAACAAAAATTAACTCTGGGTCAAAGAGGCATATCCACAACTACGCCATCCAGCAGCATTAGCCCCAGGTCAGAACCTCAAGCCTCTTCTCACCTGTCCCCAGATGGTGCCCTCGGAGTTCTCCACCTGTTCCCAACGCAGCCTCTTCACACTCATTTGGTTGGCGTCGGCGCCACTCGGGGAGGACTTGGGAAGGGGCGGGGGCTCGCACGGGGGTAGCGGAGGAGGGGGCGGCGGGGGCACCTTCTGCAAGAGGGCGCTCTCGTAGGTCTGGCTGGTGGGCAGGGAGACGTGGGCCTGCTGGGGCCGGGCCGAGGGGCTGCTCTGCCGGGCATGGAAGGAGGAGAGCTGGAGCTGCAGGGAGTTGGGGAGGATGGGGTGCGGGGCGTGTGGCAGCGAAGGCTGTGAGGCGCGCGGCGGCTGGGGGGAGTTCTGGGGCGAGGGGAGCATTGCCGTCTGGCTCCTGTGGTGGGGGTGGTGGAGCTGGTGGCTGGAGGGCAGGGATCGGGGCTGGGGGGAGGTGTGAGCCACCGCGTTGGACTGGGGTTGCTGCTGCTGCTGCTGCTGCTGCTGCTGGGTATGATGGTAGCGGTGCTGGTGGCGGCGGCGCCCCTGCAGATCATCCCTGGAGAGTACCTTGTTGAGTGGCGGCCGGCCGCCCAGGAAGGGGCACGGGGGAGGTGGGGGTGGAACCGGAATGATGGGGTGGTGCTGGAAGGCCAGAGGCGGCTGCGGCAGATGCTCTAGGGGCAGCGAGATGGGCGGAGGGGGGTCGGTGAACTGTGCAGGGGGAGGGGGAGGCGGGGGGCTTTGGGGTGGCGGTGGGATGTGGTCAGAACCGGAGGAGTAGGTGAGGGAGTTGGTGTCGTCGCTGCTGCTGTGCATGTCACTGCTGGCACTGCTTAGCTGCCGACGCAAAGTGTTCGCCTCCTGCTCGTCCTGGAAACTCATCTGCAGAAACACAAACATCGAAGCTCACCTACCATTCAGGACAGACTAGGCTAGAATAGGGATGTGTCTAGAAATATTTTCACTGTAATAATTAAAGCTGATGTTATCAACACTTACACTTTAAGAATACTTAAGATGGCTACAATTACACTCTGATCACTAATGGTCGCGGAAAATTGTGGGATCCTCCAAAGCTGTTCAATCATAGAAATTATACTAAAGAACAGTGTGAATGCATTAATACACAAAGAAAGAAAAGGAGAGCACTATAGAGTCGACTAAGAACTACAACTAAGAAGTTGGCGAGAACCGACTATGTTGTTTACCTGTTTGTGTTTGTATGTGTGAGTGTGTACATGTGAGACACATGCCTCCTCATAGTCGTTCTCTCCGGCCACAAAGTCGTCGACGATGGTAACACGGTGGCCGAGCTGCTCGCTAAGCGCGTCCAGGAACTTGTCAGTGTCGCGGCTACGAGGCGGCCTGGAGAAGGTGAAGAGCTTGCGGCGGCGCGAGAGCGGACTGGGCAGCTCGTCAACCAGTGGGTAGTTGGGCGAGGGCAGGGGGCTGTCCAGGGTCACGTATGGGTTGGACTCCACGCTGCCCGGCGACGGGTCGGGAGAGGTCTGGTAGAACTCGAAATGGGAGCTGGGTTCCTTCCATGTAAGGGAGAGGCCAGGTTTACGGGTCCCTTTTGAAAGAGAAGGAGATAACAAAGCACTGTGATGTCGTCCATCTTTCAGAAAATAACTACACATTCCATAATTTAAAAAATAACATCTACGGTCTTCTATAGTCTAACATCACCTCACAATAGGTTTTGGAAATAGTATGCAAGTCTTAACCATGAATGTGATATGACAAGCATTGCTGATGAGGAGCTTAACTATGCACTTATTTAATACCCAACCTCCTACTAAACAGAAAACGATTGTTTTGACAAACAGGAAGTGTGTCCAGAGTACCTGAGGAGAAGGATGAGCGGGGGTGTGTTTGGCTGTCTGGTAGGCTGCCGTTGCCTGGGGAGGAGTGACTCTGGAAGGATGCAGCACTCTTTCCTGTATACACACCCTCCAACTCGGTGTACACTCCTGACATCTATGGTATATGGGCATGATTAGATGGGGCAGTTGAGACACAAAGAGGAAGCACTGGTGGAAAAGTGGCCCAGTCACACAGCATTGGGACATATAATTAAAGGAGACTATTTTGACAGGTTCATCCTGTCTACTGTTTGGGAATAACGTCCGCCTCAAGTGACTAACTTCCTACTGTTCATGTGTGAGAGTTCGACCGGATGTAACAAAGCTCTGTTTACTTTCCATGGGAGCAATAAACAGCAAAGGAAAGCAAAACGAATTCATCAACACTCCAGGGAGCAATAAATGAGTTAAACATTCGCTCAGTATATTAGCTTTATTCATTACCACAGCGAGTTCTACCGCATACTTTAACTGCACTGGGCAGTCTTTCTACATGTTTCTGTTGAGAAGCTGCTCAGTGTAATATAATGGATTTCAGCTCTACTGAAAGTGAGACAGTCTCAGCTCTGTAAGACAGCGGTCCTTCTGCCTGAAATTTGACAGTGTGCAAAGAAGGAGAGCAGATGATGAAGACAAGTGTAGGAAGTTATAATGGGAAGTTATAATACTGAAAAAAACGGTATTAACATCTCCCTTTGCATTGTACATTATAACTGCAGGAATAATTGTGACACAGTCACAGTCAAGATGATATCTCAGGCTAGTCACAGGGATCATAACAATATCATACAGGCTAATATAACTAAAGGTGTCGCTGCATTAGTATAACGCCTGATCAGTGCTCTCAGCCTTCTCTGTCCTGTCAACCTGGATTCTGTGTACTTGGATTACTCTGTTTGGATTGAAGTTAACCTTTTTAATGAAAACTCTGCACTTGGGTCTCACTTGTGATCATTACAATTACGCAACATGGTAAGCTGAATAGTAAGACGGTAATGATACCTAGCACCTTGGAAGTAGAACAGGTAATGACATTGAAGGGAAAATAAGTAGCCATTTCTTCATTAGCTGCAGTGGTAGTCTGTTAGTAGTCACATTTATGTAACTGCCTAGCAACAAGTTTCAGCCTGGGGGAGGTGGAATGTGCTGAGCTTTGCTAGCTGCCTCAGCTTGTCTGCTGTTGTCACAGTTATGCTCCTCAGAGAGACCCAGATGCTTGTGCTCTTTCACTCCTACAGCAAAATCAATGTCTTCATCTGCCCTGAGAAACCAGAAAGGCTGACAGTCTATCCAAACACCGGACGTGTCACACACTCAGCCCATCATAAATGTGCTTGTTGCCATTAGCTGTGAGCGGAGCTTTAAGAGTTGCCAGGTCAGTGTTGGTATGCACGACTCTTTCTGAGAAAAAATGCGAGTGAGCCTGAGAAAATGCAGACACCTTCTCAGATAGAAATAGTAGCTATAGGAGGTACATCATGAAGGCATACTACCATCATTTTTACTGAGCATTCAATAAATCATCAATTAAACACATTCGGCGGCTTTCCAGTTCACCTTTGATTTTATGTCCCAATGCTTGTTTTGATCAATGCCATAGCCAAGGGTCAAACATGTCTGATGAAGGACCATGCCACATATAGTGCAATTTTATAAGAAAGTTTAAGAAACCTTTGAGAAATAAAAAACAGTGTCATGACCTCACTGCCTGCACATGTGACCATTGGAGCAGCAGGTGATGGATAGTGATTTAGTGTGTGTGATCTGTGGGTAAGCAAAGGTGAGGAGAGGGAAGGGGGGGGGGGGGTTACCCACATGATGGTTCATGCTGGGCGACTCGGGGAAGGAGGTGCCGTCTCCGCACTGCCTCTCCTCTGGCGAGGGCCCGGCCCCAGGCTCAGTGTACATCCCTGAGGCACACATAAAGCACCAGCGTCCAGCATGGGAGCCAACAGGGGCACTTCACACACACACACACAAAGCAGTATGCTGCCCGCCCCGAACCACTCAAGCAAGCTGGGCTGTGGGGAGGCAGCATCTGAAGCTAACGAGAGGTTAGCCAGCCAAGAGCAGGCTGGCAATCAAACAACAGACTGCGCTGAAGGACTGTCTCTGTGTTTATATTTACATTCCTTTCCATTTTTTTTTCCTTCCATGAAGCTGTTTTCAGAGACATAAACATTAAACCAATCACAGCTGTTTATATGCCTTGCAGGCATAAAAACAAATGGACCTCCAGCAGGGGACATTTGTTAGTCTGTCATCTTGAAGAGCAGAGAAGATGCTACTAGTATGAGAGCATGGGATGCAGCACAGTTATGACCCGATGCAGCGCAGACCTGTTATAAAGTGTTTATAAAGGAACAGTAAACAGAGGTAAGGGCTTTGCAGGCAGAGTGGCATACCCATTCCCAGGTGAGTGCCGATGATGCAATCGTCGGAGCTCCGCTCTCTCACGCTGTTTCTGTGTGATGTGCCCGTCACACGCATGGAGCTGCTCCTCCGGTGGGACTCGGGGCCCAGCTCTGACTCTTTGGGCGCCGCAACATGTACAAACGCAACAGGCACACACACACACAGAGACACACACACACACAGACACACACACACACACACACACACATAGACACAGACACAGACACACACAGACATACACACACATACACATTTAAACACAAGCACAAGCACAAAAATAGAAGCAAAAAGGCATAAACAAACACAGACACACACACACACTGGTATACAAACATACACCTACACACAGCAAGCCACTTAGGTATAACTTAACTGAAAATGAAAAAAAAGCACGCAGCCCACTCTCCACTGAGCTGAATGATAGTGTGCTGAATGACTTGGCCATGGCCTCTATTTCTGTTCCATTTAACGTGAGTGCCCCACCTGCTGACTTGAAGCCGAGAAAGCGGGAGATCTTGCTCTGGCAGTGTTCCTGCTCCTCGTAGGTCAGCAGCTGGTAGATGAACTGCCAGATCACCTGCTTGGCCGGCGTGTCCAGCACAGGATAGATGTCCACAATCAGCGTGTCCACGTTTCTAATAACAGGAGCACAGGCAGGAGGTGTGTTCATGTCACTTAAAATATCACTACGTTTTTCACACTGAAAACACAACTAA
>NC_045174.1:10789774-10944774 GCF_900700415.2 Clupea harengus | reverse complement strand
TCAGGAAATAAGTGGTAGCGAGACTAAAACATGATAGAATAGAAGAGGTGAGAAAGTCAGAGGAGAAGAGGGGAGTGGTAAGCACAGGAGGAGGAGGAGGAGGAGGAGAGCTGAGAGGGGAGAAGGTCAGAGGAGAAGAGATGAAGAGCGAAAGAGAGGAGGGGAGTGGAAAACACAGGAGGAGGAGGAGGAGGATGAGGAGAGCTGAGAGGAGAGGTCAGAGGAGAAGAGATGAAGAGCGAAAGAGAGGAGGGGAGTGGTAAACAGGAGAGCTGAGAGGAGAGGGGAAGGGAGCACTCCTACCTGCAAGCACAGAGTCTATGCACACAGGAGCATGGCCTCTGAGGGTGAAGCCAAAGCTCTTCTTTCCCCTGTTAACCCTCAGTATCCTGAAATACAGCACAACACAAAGGATATGAGCGTCACTAAACAACACGTTTACATACAATTTTAATGTGGGCATGCAATTTACAATCACATTTACATACACTTTACAATCACACATGCGTACAATTTACAATCACGTATGCATACAGTCACATTTATATACAGTTTGCACACAATTCATTCAATGACTTCAGATGCTTAGTCGTTCAATTATTGAGATAATTACCCTGTGACTATGCAATAGAGTTTGCTACCAGTTTCAATAAATTAAAGATGCGCTTCATGCATATTTGATAAGGAAGTCTGTTAACAATCATAAGAACAGAAGGGAAACCAATATCACTGCATTTCCTGATGCCCTTCAGCGGCAGCCACTACTCATAGAGTTACAATGGTCTCATTAATAAACTACCTCCATTTCAAAGCGCATGACTACTGTTATCTTGCAAGGTGTATAGAAAGGGTCTCCCTGTGATAGAAGGGCTGCTCATAAACAAGTGCACTGTGATATTGCTTACTGCAATCTCATTGTGCTGTGGCTATTTTAGTGATGTTTCATCAACACAAATAACCCAGTGAAGTGGGACAGAGAAAAGAGAATCGAATTAACAACATAAGTATCTCAGCAGGCGACGCGTCAAGAAAAAAAAAAAATCACAGCTTCGATTCGCTCGCTTCACTGTGACATTTTCAACATCAAAGTAAAGTGTGGCTGCTTGGTTGCTGTGGCAACTCCTCCAGGCACCATTCGATGCTGAGTAAATAGGAGCGAGGAGGAGTAAGAGGAGAAGCAATAAACATGGTCAACTGCCTTATCAGTATTTACATAAGGTGGGCTTTTTTAAGTCGACGTCAGATGGGGAAGTTATCTGTGGAAGAAGGAGGCACGTGGGCTTGACAGTGGTGGAGGAATATGCAGCAAAGTCTTCAGGTCTGGAACTGAACAGTCATGCAAGAGAGGCTCCTCCTGCACCCTCAGTCACTGGCTCTCAGGCACAGTTTGCCGCATGTTGACCAACAAATGAGCCCTGGTTTAAAGCCCCTTGAGAATGCTATTAAGACTATTTCTTTAGTTCAACCAAGATATTTGACGATTACACAGAGACCTCTGCCTTGCAAATGCTGAAAACGGGGACTCAATATGTTTGATGAAGATCTCTGAATAACTGAATCCAACTCCTCAAAAAAAAGATATAGATCGTGGGTAGTTTATGTGTTATTTTGTCAGTTTGCTGAGTTTATCTGACAGGTAAGCATTGCTGAAACTGAAATGCAGTGTGAGTTAGAGATAGGGACAATGTAAATCTCCTCTTACAGTACAACCTGCCATTTCAAAAACAGCTGAGGTGATTGCTGCTGGCACAGTCCAGAGCTGGATGCCTGTTGGACTATCTAAGGTGACTGTCGCATTTCACCTCATTTTCACAAGAGGCACTTGCTGGAGCGTGTCTCCATGTCAACGCATGACGCATGTCTGTCTACTCCACTTATCCACATCAGCTAACAGTAACACAAAGCCACATACAGTTTTATAATATACCCTTACTAAATCATCTCACTTCTTTAAGATAGGGCACTGATTCAAAATGAACAGTAAAATAAACTAAAGACATTTTCCTTCTATAAGAGGAGAGAAAGAAATAACTGGAGGTGATCGTACAGCACTCACGACTCGATAAAAAAACAAACAGTTTTGTTAGTGAGGGGTACTGGGGCTTACATAACCAGAAGAAGACAATCAATACAATCCTTGACTGCAATAGCGCTACGCAGCAAATAGGATTTCTATGCTCTTCCAGCACATGTGGAGGATGGTAAGGGCCGTTATGTTCTAAAAAACATTGTTAGCACGCGTCAGTTTTCCTGTACGGCTGAACACAAAGGCAAGAGTGTTAATTGTGTTGATCCCTGGGAGACGGTAAACGGTTGATGAGATGGAATTTATAGAAGGAAAGAGAGGCAGCCAGGTACATTTCACCTGTTTGTTGTTACCGCACTGTAACTGCCACACTCCCTGTGTGCCAAGACACGTCAGTGCCTTCTGTTCAGAGTCTGACACAGATACAAATACACACACTTGGAAACGTGGCTTTACTGAACCTCACAAACACAAGTAAGACACACACATCTCCCCCCCCCCACACACACACACATAGACAAACACATACACATCCTTACCCAAAAGTCAAGACTTTATCACAGGATTACACATAAATACACACCCTCACACACCTGACCCCAAGAGTACAACATGAATATATACACACACACACACACACACACACACACACAACCTCACCTCTGGTTGGGCAGGACGGGGATGTTGGCAGTGGCGCTCTTGCGCAGGCCATTCTCGGCGGGGTCGCGCGGCACGGAGCTGGTGCGCTTGGAGTTGTGCTGCCGCTCGTGGTGCTCCTGGCTACGGCTGCGGCGGAGCCGGCCCCGGCTACCCGGCTCGGCGCCTTTCCCCGGCGCTCGGCACACCCGCTCGATCAGGCTCCGCGACACGGCCTCGTCGAAGCGCTGCCGGTGCTTCTTGGGAATGAAGATCCTGGCCAGCATGGTGAGGGAAAGGTAGACACAGGAGAAGGAAGAGGACGGTGATCAGGACGATCTCATCGCACACGCTCTGCCCACGGCCACCAGAAAGAGCCTCGTAAGTCACTACCGGTGCGCTTCAGGTAGAGCGAATCTCAGGTTGTGTGTGTGTTCCCGCACGATGACCAAAGCAAGCAAGGAGATGACTCAAGCTCAGCTTCCAAAAACTACTTGTTGAGAACTGGACTTAAATCCACAGAAAGAACTTTAACCAAAAAACAACACTCCCTCTAGCAGTCAATACGCCAGACATGGTATAGATTATTGATGGTGAGCGAAGTAGTCCTTGGGACTTGAGAGGAGGCAGAGAGGAGGATCCCGAAGAGAAACACGGGGAAGGGATTTCTGGGGAAGCCGTGAGAATATCCACTGGCAACACCAGTCTTACTGAGAGTCATTCTCTACTGAGACTCTCACTGCAGATTCACCCAGCACATACAGAATACAGCAACAGAAAAGGTGTGGGTGTACTTCACACTACCGCCTCTCTCTCTCTCCCTCTTTTTCTCTCTCTCTCCCCTTACTCTCTCTCCCTCTCTCTCCCTCTCCCCCCTCTCTCTCTCCCCCCCTCTCCCTCTCTCCCCCCTCTCCCTCTCCCTCTCCCTCTCTCTCTCTCTCTCTCTCTCTCCCTCTCTATCTCTCTCCCTCTCTATCTATCTCTCACTTTCTCTTTCATATTTCTGGATTAATATCTTCCTGAGAACCAAGGCGATAACCCAGCTGCAGAGAACCCCTCTGACTCTAAAAATAACTCTTCACATGGGCACAGAACTAAGACAGGGGAATTGGTAAATATAGTAACAGCTATGTCCTTGCGTTCTGTTTATCTTCCGCTTGTTTCAATGCTTCTTCTCTTCTATTATTAACCTATAATGTCTACTCCGTTATCTACCAGCCATGTTTATGTTTGTCATCGATGGTTTTATAGGTTATCATAACACTACAAAATAGTATTTAAATAACGTTATGAAAAGTGTGATTTTATTATATAGTGTTTACAAAGATCTCAATGATCTTATATATCATGATCTGACTGTTTATGCCATAAAAACTGAAGTAAAGATAGACATCACCCCTCACAGGATGACATGAAAGAAAATCAAAATGAATGCTTCAGAGGAGCAATAATTATTGAAACGACGTCATCTTCCGTCATGAAAGACAACAGATGGGTGTGAGGTAGCCTGCGCACCCACCCTGACGCCCCCATCGCCACCACTTCATTTCTGAAACCTAAACAACACCGTGATTATAACACAATGTGGCCACCACTTCATTTCTGAACGCTAAACAACACCGTGATTATAACACAATGTGGCCACAGAGCCATTTCCCTCTTGAAGCGGCATACCCCCGCCTGGCTCTCTTGACCTCTTTGAAGGGTGCTTCCTGTACCGTGTCTGTCCACCTGACAGCGCAGTTGCAGGCAAATGTGAATTTGGCAGTGGCCTTGACAATCTAATTGGCGAGGCATTATAAACGACAACAAGAGGACCGTGGGAGATGGCAGCCATTACTCATTCAATCAATTCAGAGTCTCGGGTAGATGAAGCACCATAACAGAACACAGCATTCTTTGAAAAAAAAAATAACTGACACTTGGAAACAACTGCTGCAGAAGTTCTGCTTGTTCGCCAGGGAAGTATGACTGGGCAACTGCCCTCCTTGACGGAGAACATTTATTCTCAAGAGGGTAGATTATTTTCTCTGTGCCCACAATGAGGCTGTCATATCAGCATTGAGGTACTCACATGGGCACACACACACAGAAACACCCATGGTGACTAACCCTGAACCCAAAAGCGCTTTTGATGACAAATAATGGATTATATCTCAAAGGCAGTTTTGCTGCCAAACGCCACCATTCAACAATATAAAGGTTTTTTTTTCCCTCACATAATCTTGAATATCCATTTCAAGCTCATTTCATTTCGGATCTGACCTCATTGCAGAGAAGAGAGATTGCATCCTGAGGTGTGCTAAAATTAAACGGGGGCCGAAGGGCAGACCGCTCAAAGGAACGCGTGACAGCACATGGTAGTTTGACGACTGGTCTAATTAGAATGGGATAATCTAAATCCACATATACTGCCATTTATTTCTCTGGCACATTGTATTTTACCTCTAGATCAGCCAGATCATCTACATCATTTGGGTCAATATGCCACACAGCGCCTGGTGGGTCACTATGTAATCACCGAAACATGGCAGAGTATGTGAGATTACAGACTAGAAGAGGGATGCACCACAAAACAGGACAGGACATTTGCAGGTAATTAAGCAATATGTCACGTGAGAGTGAGCTTGTTAAAGCCCAAGGTCGGAGGCCTTATATCTAATTACTATGCTGGATCTTTTCGTGTCATTTCAACCAAACTGGCAACATCTTTTCACCCGACCATTTCAGAAGCGGCTGCTAATTTTGTCTCCTCGACAAGTACACTCAGAGATGAAGAGAGTAGGAGGGGTAAACAAAGGAAATTCAAAAGTGACAATAAATCTGCAGCTAAAAAAATGAATTCTAAAAGGAACACAAACTTGAACATAATGCCTCTAAGATACATCAAACAGGTCAGCTACCAGGTGATATGACACATCACAAAGCATTTTTTTTAGTACCAACTTTAATGCTTTAATCATTTCAGACGCTATTTATTCTTAAAGTGTCTATACATATGTGCAAAACTGTGAAACATCAGGTCTGTACACTGACTTATTATACCTCTAAATATGGTTTGGTTATAGTTATGTTTGGGCCTCGATATCTATTCAGCCATTCGATCCAGCATAAAACGAATTACAGTTCTGGAATCTATAGGAAATATTGAATCAGCATGCCATGTTTCAGAACTCTGGTTATGTTTATTGGCAAGTTACTAAACAGATCAGAAAAAGAAAAAAAAATCACGAGCACTGTTAATGTCTAGTTTGATAGGTTTAATCCTCAATAAAGAGTACAAAGGGTACCCTTCTGAAAGCTACACAGAGATATTAGACCCTCTGTAAAGCTTTTTTTGCCCTGTGGATTAACTGCTCATTGTATGCTCATTGTATGCACCTGAACACATCATTTGTCATCTCTGCTGGTTGAGTGGAAGACATCTAAAATTGAGACACAAGCATCACAGGCTGCCTAGTGGACAGAAGTACTTCAGAGACATTACAAAATGTTGAAACAGTGACAGTGCCCAAGGCTTTAGATAACTCTTTGTCTGGATGCATGTAGTACAAAAATAGACTGCAGCATTTGCCAAGACGGCAACAATCACTGGAGTGATTGACAAATGACAGGTCAGCTCCAGGCAGCTTGACAGCCTTCTGAACTAGTAAAAAAAGGCAACCACAGGATTGGTGTCTGTAATTATGGCTTAAGAACCACAGATCCTAACTACCTCTACACTTCTTGCCCAACAACATCACCACTCTAACTTTCATGTCAGTTTCACAATCCATCTTATTTTTCTGTCAGTGTCTCTCTCAGTGGATCATATAATACTCTATGAAATTATTCTAACACAAATGTTACAACAAGCGATGTCAGTCCAAAACTGACTGAGAGTAGTGTATTTTGTCACTCAGACTGATTTTACCCATATCCTTGGATTATTAGTAGCAGGTAGCCCAGAGGTGTCTAGGTGTGTGATTTCAGAAACTACGGTGGGGCTAGACTATTACATAACACCATCAAATTTCAGATTGAATGGGCTTTTAATTCTTTGTTAATCCATAGGAGTTATATTAGAGCCCAGTCTGGAGAGGACCATTAACAGGGGGTAGTTCAACTCCTTACCCAGTTCATGAGTGGGGAAAGTCACTGAAATTATTTTTTAAGCATATTCTCTGACATGGCCAAAAGCCTTCTAATGGCATTTTACATAACAAGTATAATAAAAAAGCCAAGTCTTATGTCTACCATGCCAAATGCAAGCAGCTAGAAAATCAGACAGATTAACAGTCACACAACACCAATAAAACACCAGTAGCCTGCCAAACATAAGCACAAAGCACTAAGACAGCACTTTAGCATCTTATAAATCTTAACATGCCCACAAGGGTGAATGGAAAATATGACACTGACACAAAAAAAATAAACAAACAAAAAACAATTGTATGAGTGCCTCTGTCAACCAAAAAACACTGTATATAAATCCAGTTGAATTATGGAATATAAAGTAACTCACCCCAGGCAACTCATCATGCCCTAGAGTTGGTCATTATCCTGACACTCAGAGAAATGAATACACCTGTGGAGAGACATCCAAGGATGCTGACGGCTACTGCAGAAGGGCCATTGTGTAACCAGTAACCATCGATGACTAACTGTCATGGGAGACCAGCCACTACACGGTGACCCGCAAGAGCTTAAACTGAATAATGAGGGGGAAATCCATCAGATCCAGAGAGAGAGAGAGTGCAACAGAGCCAATGAGTGTGGGTGTAGGAGAGAGGTATATTAATGTATAACCGTGGAGCTGTATGCATATCAGCTGTGTATAAAAGGAATAATTAATTGATTGCATTACTGCGGCAATGATGCGCTTTCATGAACTGCCTCTCTTCCAGGCAGCTTACAGCTCATCTCTGTATGTAACGTTAGCAATAATAAAGAGCAATCTCACTGCTGCAGTTACCGTATGTATCTACCTGTAATTCACAGGCTACACGTGTGTGTCCTCAAATGCAATTCCTGTGAAATACATTTGGTATGTGAAAAAAATATGTGAATGTGTGGCATCTTCACTGCAGCAGTATTGCAGTGTATATATTCATCGATATCAATTATGTGTTAATCCCAGCTGGCTCTACATCAGTGAATGATTATAAATACTGTAAACAATGTGAAGGGATCGATCTGACTGAGTACTGAACGCTGAATATTAAACAATGTGTATTGATTTAAACAGACAGCTTTTATATATGTTTTAGGAATGCTGGCGAAAGAAACAAGAGGCCTTAAGTATATTCGGTTATTTACACTAAAATTATGATGAGTCTATCAAATGCTCAGTCAACAATATTACATAAGCATAGGTAACAGCAACTAATCATGCCATATATCATGTCATATCTCTATACCACATGCCATATCATACTCTTTACTGTTCTTTACTTTACAACGCATGGATATGCCCAGGCCATATATTTTCCCTCAAAAACAACTGTTGAATGGGTAACCGAACTACTGTCCTTATGGCAACAACCAAATGATCTACAAGATGGTGTCCCTCTGTGTCCGTGTTCCTTACACACAAACAGATTTCCCTCTCAAGGAGATTACAGATTATCCTCCACAACAATGGGTCATCAGCAAATCACTGAGTACAACTGTAGTGCAACAAGTATAGAGATTGGAGGTGAGAATCTTGGTACTTTATTGCCGTTAAGACTAATTACAATGTTAATTACTGAGAGTAAGCAGTACTTTATTCATCGGCAAACTAACTGGAGATTCACAATCAAGTGTTAATTACCATGGACTCACATGGACCCAACACACACGCACCCTTATTAATTAAAGACCACTTTAGTTGGATAATATGTTTTTAACAGATGCAATTGCAACCACTGCAATTGTTCCATTGACCTGAATAGTTTGATTTTTCATATGATTTCAATTTTAAACACCAGCAGAAGCTGCGAGAAAACCAGACCAACTGGCAAATCCTTTGTGCCAGTTAGCCCTGGATCCACATCCACACGGGCAGTATAGGAATGTCATGCCAAACTCACACCAGTGACCTAGTTGGCCTACAACAGGCTACCGGTGCCTGACAGAGACATGGGAGACACGTGTCAACCTAACAGGCAGGGGGGCTCACCGGATTAGCTGCCTGCATTTCAGCAACAGATGGAGTCCGACCACCCCACTGTGAGGGTCCTGGTGACGGACACTAAGAAAGACCCTGATAATCCCTCTTTTCACAAAAGGAAAAGCTGGCTAACAATAACCTCAGGCATGCTAATCCCATGCTTTATTGATTTATGCTGGCACACTGATAACATAGATTATCCTAACATCATGTAGTCTCCACAAAGTCCCAGCCTCTGAGCCAATACCTCCATTACAGAAATGGAAATGGGAATATGCAGCCCTCCTGTGGTCAACTTGAAGAACCAGACACAATTTCAACAGAGAGTGGATCGCAATGCCATGGAAACAACATACCAATTGGAGTTAGGGAAGAAATGTGTAGGTTCTGTTGCTTAGAGTACCTGATGTTAGCAATGAGCTTCTGATGCTCCTCATTGGTCAGAATGTCAGGGAGGACGGAGGCCAGCCAATCCACCTTCCTCTCGGCAGCGTACTGCTTCAGAACAGCAAACAGCTTCTCCTTGACCTCAGGCTCGTCACCTAGCACTTGGTCAATCTGAAGGAATAACAAAATACACACAAACTGTTACTTATTATAATTTTTCTATTGTGTAAAATTAATTCTATTGTGTAGAGCTAATTCAATGGATCTTAGCTTCTCTGTCAAAGAGAGATGCAAAACGGAGACATGAAGTGTGCATGAGTTCTCCTTTGAAATACCAACTCTGAACCGGTTATTGGTTTCTATGGTTACCCAGTAAAATCCATGGCTACACTGACCTTGTATTCTCTCTCTCCTTCTACCTTCCTTTCCACCCCCCCCCTCCCTTTCTCTCTCACTCTCTTTCTATCTCTCTCAGTCACTCTGGGCCCTGACCTTCTTGTTGAACTCCAGGGCCTTGTGTTTGCGGTCCAGCCTGAGGCCATCACTGCCCTGCTGCGAGTCCTCGATGCTGCTGCTGCAGCGCTTCTGCCGGCTGCCCATGCACAGCACCCCCAGCCGCAACGTGCGGCCCTGTGACGCCTTGATCAGCGACGCGGCCGTCTCGTGGTCCTTCACCGGGATCCCATTGACCTCCATGACGTAGTCGCCCGCCCGCAGGCCTCCGCGACCCGCCGGTGAGAAGGGAGAGCAGTCCTCCACCAGTAGGGGGCAGTCTCCCACAATGGTGAAACCAAATCGTCCGTCAGGCCCTGGGGTGATGTCCATCTGTGGCATCCAGATATAGAAAGGTAATTTCAGGTTCTGTTTAAAATAGGCTGGCTATTCATGCACGTTAAGTTCAGCATTACACTGGTTTTCAGTCTTGTGGCATTTTATTAAGGCCAACTGAGAAAGCTGATATCATTATTTAGCTTTACGGTTTCAATATTGAAAGATCTGTTAACATATGGATATATCAGTCTATGTTACTGTGTCAGACCTGGTGGATGCGTGAGACCACCCCAATGCTGGGGGGGATGTTCTTTTGCGACTGGGCCAAGGCAGTGAGCTCCTGGGCACTGAGGGTGGACACATCCTGGCCCTCGATCTCCAGCACCTGGTCTCCAGGCTGCAGACCTGACAACTGGGCACTGCTGCCCTCATCCACGGACACGATGTAGCTGGGGCCATTGCCTCCCAGCTGGAAACCAAACTCCTCTGGCCAGTTCTGGTTGGATGCCGGCATAGTGAGGACTATATGAGAGAGGGGGGGGATGAGACAGAGACAGAGACAGAGAGACAGAGAGACAGAGAGAGAGAAAGAGAGAAAGAGAGAAAGAGAGAGAGAGACAGAGAGGGATAGAATGAGACAGAGAGAGAGAGATATTTAAAATACAATTCTTAAATTAGTGGTGTTAGGTGACTACAACTTTAATTTATGGTCAACCACAATCTGAACTGGCAGACTGTCCCATTGTTCATGAATCATGACTATGTGTGGAGGCACTATCAAAAAAAAGATTATGTTGGCAAGGGATTCCTGTGTCTGGTTATTCTTGGATATTGAGAAACAGTACAAGCCAGGGACACTCTTAGCATGATAATAGAGTATTTCAGAGGTGCATGGACTCTCATACAGAGCCATATGAACAGCATTAAGGAAATGGATGTTTGAATCACTCTGTAGAGCTCATTTGAAGTCTCCTCTGAAATGACTGAACCTTTCAAGGGGACTGACCTCATTCAGCCAACAGATTCTGACCCGGAAAAATCCAAGAAGCATTAGGCCTGTACACTGCCCTGCAGCTAACCACCGCAGACGTGATCATCCGTACCTGGTCAAACTATCCGTAATTCTAATGGTGTGATTCTAATAAAACTGTTCACAAATTGCACAACATGTCTATGCAGTGGGAATTCAGCTCCAGGCCTTTTAGTCAGATAAGACACAAAACACACAGTGAATCCCGTGTATACAGCTGCTTTCAGAGCAGTTTACTCAAATTTTAATACCTATTTTTGGAGGCTTTAGGGGTGTTGTGGTGTGCCAGTCCGAGTCTGATTATGATAGATTCCTACAGCATTAAAGGCAATGATGGCATAAACACAATAACCTAGATGCACATGTAAGGAAGCCTCTCGTGTACCACAGTATGTGGGTTAACTGTAAAATCTACAGCTGAATTTCAGTGGCAAAAGAGTAACTTACAGAAATCTTTCGAAGACTGACGAGGGACAGACTTGCCCTGACGCAAGGAGTACCGTCCCCTCTTGTTCTGCAGGAATTTCTTCATTGTGCCTCAGTTCTGTAGGACAGCTGTCAAATATGTGGCCTCGGCAGTAATGTCCAAATCAAATCCCTCTCTACGCGACTACAGCGCACACCTCAGCCTGACGCCTCCTTCTTAGAACACACCAGGACTGTGACTTTAAAATGTCCTGTCATCCCAGAGTCGGCCCACAGGAGCATCGCAATCTCAAATGCACGAGCAGGGGATGATGGTGCGCAGAAAAACCAAAGTGCCCTTGCCGGCAAGTTGACTCTGCAATCTCCGCCGAGTCTGGCTGGCCAGCTCTGGATGCCTTACTCGCGAAAGCACCAATCACGAAACTGGGACACGGCAGCACGGATCCTTAATAATTCTTCCTCCAAAAAGGGTATTGTGAGGCCCCATTTTTCTATAAATACCAATCCTTCCTCTGCACTAGCTGCTGGCTCCCTCTCCAAGGGCCAGAAAGTGGCCCAGAATCGGCTTGAGGATCCGGGAGGACGGTGGTGGCTAATTGGAACGTCTGTGTGATCTGCAGCACACTGCCAGTGTTGCACACTCACTCACTTGCAGCAGCAGGAGAGGGGCATTTAAAGCCTTTTGCTCAGGGGTAAGCAGCTTAAAAGTAGCAGTATCTTATGGTGCCTGCACCGCATGGCAGAAACACATGCCTTCATTCATAATAAGATGGACTAAGCTGCAGACCTCAACACTCACAGTGACCTCACTGTACGTTTTCCCAAATGATTGCACTGCACGTTTTGTGTGCCATTTAACCACAGGGGTGGCGACAGAATTGTTGAAACAATAGAATAGTGCAGTACAGTATAGGACAGTACAGTGCAGTGTAGTGTAGTATACTATAGTTTAATATGTCAATGGTGTCAGCTGATAATCAGATGATAATCATGGTGGCTTTCTAATTGGTCTCACATGCATCTTAAGCTGGACAGCTCATACGCTGGTGCACCCTTCTGTCTGGGAATGGGAGACGTAGGGTCAAGCGGGTGCACTTTCTGCCCTACTCTGTTTCAGAATGCCAATATCATTCTCTCCTTGAGAAAAGGGAAAACAACCACAAACTCACAACATGCGGAGCCTACTGTACAGTATATCTAGAGATTAACAGCCCTGACATAACACCCGCTCAACCTGTCAACAATTTACTTGAATCCTAACTGCGAGGAAAAACGGATGTCGATTGAGATGGCACCAATTACAAGCTCCTGTGGCAGGTCGATATGTCATTTGTTTAAGGATTGTTCACGATGCGTTATACAGGGCTGATTGAATTATTTAGCGGTGATGCTTGTATCACCAAACAGACACTGTTCCACAGTCAGTGTCTCCCCTTACGGCTCTTGAGAAGTCACTCAAACCATCACACAGTCTAATACATGCTTTCTATTCTGGACAGTATGGAGTGCATCTATAAACTCTGCTGATAATGGTAAATTCATTAGAATACATGTACATCTTCAGGGGGGTCATGCTCTGGCATGTTTAGTCAATTTTTACTTGTGTATGTGCCTCTGGAAGATGGGGTGGATTTAAACCAGTAAACAGTACACTAAAATGTTACACAATATTCATTTTAAAACACGAGAGAGTAAGCATGTATGGCTGTACTAAACCATGAGAGAATATATCCCAAGGATGGCAATGACAACGTAGAATTGTGCTTGAAAGTTTTTATAGTAAAGTTACACTAACAAATAC
This sequence comes from Clupea harengus, assembly GCF_900700415.2. Classification (NCBI taxonomy): domain Eukaryota; kingdom Metazoa; phylum Chordata; class Actinopteri; order Clupeiformes; family Clupeidae; genus Clupea; species Clupea harengus. Next base: position 10,931,564 of record NC_045174.1, on the reverse strand, counting down.
AGCAAATGCCACTTATGTTATTTAGTGAGTCCCTGAACAGAAATTGTAATGTTTCATTAGATTAAGAATTGGGAGACTACCATTTACATTTAGTGAACTATCTTACATGTATTGTAAGCCATAAAATTAGCATGTAGAAATGCACACCTACCTCCCTCACTCGGGTGGAATCCGCAGGGGATGAATTAATTCGACTATAGGCTAGTGGTATCACGGTCTAGTGCTTGGAGATGACATCAGTGTTTTTTTTGCCCATGTGTAACTTGATAACAAGTTGAGAATCAAGTAGCCTAGCAACCCAATCCCAGAAGTCTGTGTTCGTGGTCTGTGTGGTGAGAACTAAAGACACATGATGTGTATGTCACTATTGTGGCTTTTCCACATTTATTAAGAGTCTACAAAAACGACCTGTTAGGATTATAGCAGCCTCATAAAATCAGTAAAGTTCTGCTGTAAAACATGAAAATAATACAAATGTTAGAATAGAAATTGTATTTACTTGGCAGAAATAACAAGCACTTATATATTCATTTCAAGAAATGCCTAACTGAAGAGCCATGGCTTTGCCTAACAGGTAATATACGTCATTGCATGACGTCAGGTGTGTGAAACCAGGAAGTGGTCTATGGATACAAGCAAGATTTCAAACAGCAAGTGGACACCAACCGAAAGAGTATAAAGATGGTGCAATATCTCAGGGGTAAAGTATTGAGCGTTTGATCTTTTATGACTTTAACACAGCATGAAGTGAATAACTGGAAGCTAGGGGTAAAAGGCAATATGGTTTGAAAGGAAAAGAGTTATGTTGTTACAAGTCGTCAACATGAATCCACTAGGAAGCTCCTGTTGTGCTGTGAAATAACCCTAGATAACTTTGTAACTAACGATTTTCAATTATACGTGGTTTTGCTTTTTTGTGCTTTTTAATGTAAATAATCAACAGCCTGGGAGTAGGCCTAGGAATACGATTTTAACAAGCGGCACACTCTCGATAAAGCCGGTGTTACAGTTCTACTGAGGTCGATTTGAACTGGGATGAGAGACCACAACAACGGAGTGAACGTGATCTCACCTATTGATTGTATATAGTTTCTATAAACAGTCGTTGTTTTTTCTTGTGTATGGTGTTTTCGCCTCTGTTCCTAACAGCTGGGAAGACTGGTTCGTCAGACGGGGAAGACAAAACACAAACTCTGCAAGTGTGTGGATGTGTATTAAAATGTTTGTATCCTAAATTTCCTGTGTATTTATTAGCCTGCTATACCGGTGGGAGTTTAAATATCAAACAAATATGATATAAATGTATACGTTGCAAGCTTACTGTGCGGGTAGGCTGTTAACTTGAAGCAACAAGTGGGACCGAGTGCCTGTCTTTACCCGCTCTTCGCAGCAATTACACGTGTTCTAAAAGGGCAAGAGGAATAGGGTTGTGTGCCCGAAGCGCAAAGGTGTTGTTAGGTTTGCTGAACTTTACGTTGTTACGATTTAAGTCGAACGACTTGAGGGGTAGATATCTGATGTAAGACTGATTTGACAAATGGGAAAACATAGCCTTCCAGTTTACTGTAAACTGTAAATAAATAGTTTAAGCAACATGAGATTGTACGAAATATGCAAACTTTTCAATAAACATCCACACACTCGCAGAGTTTGTGCCATTGCTTCCTCGTTTGACGAATCAGTTGTTAACTGTTTCGAATAAGGTAAAACCACGTGAAGTGTGTTGATGTGGCCTGTCATCCCCAGTTAAAATGGATCCCAGTAGATTTTTAACACCGGCGTCGAGCTCCCCGTCACTTATTTGGACTTGGCTATTAGGTTTACGGTGTCCATTGACTTCAATTTACACTCCATTTGAAGTTATTCGCGCGAATGCCAGTTATTTACGCCGTTGGCATTTGATATACACCATTAATGCATATGCATGGCTTCCTATAAAAAGTATTACTTAGCCTGTCAAAGACGTAATATGACCGCCGCACAAAGTGAAAGCATGAGCATGGACGAATTATGAACTCAAGGGCCTCTGGGAACGAAAGCACGGGCCCTCTAATTCCAGAGTTTGCGCAGCGGTGACAGCAGGAAGCAATGGTCATAGTCCGACCTGGTCCAACCACCCTGTGCTTATGTGACATCTTTAATGCCCGGTGACCTCTGGGCCCCTGGGCCTGTGCCCGATAGGCCCATGCGGTAATCCTGGCCAGAGAGAAATTAGGAGATATTTTCTGTTCCAAGAAAAGTGTGTTCCTTTCGAATGATAAGGTTTCTGGCAAAAATAGACACAAAAGTTTGTTGTATGTCTTATTCTGAATGAAAATGTAAGGAACTATAGTTTGTGGATATGGCGGCTGTAGACTGATAGGGAATGAAGCGGTAGGCTACCTGTGAGTTACGTTCTGTGGGTTTGCAACCTATCTAGTGAATATGAGGAATGTGACTTGATAAGATATATTCTTGAGTTGAATTTTAGCATTTTGTGAAATATACATGTATACATAAGAAACAATATACGTTTCTTTGTACACATAATATATATGTTACTTTACGCCTTAAAATGTTTACGATCCTAGAGTAGGCTAGGCCTAGTCACCATAATTCACTTAAGTTAACTGCAAAGTTACTTCTTAAACAGTAATTGTAAACACACGGTGAATTAACACATCAAGTATTCTACAGTTTCATATTGGGTCGGGGTCGGACTTTTCATCGAAGATTTGTCAAAATCGCGTCCATACATTTTTAGATAGGACTCGGACGAATAACTTCCAATGGAGTGAAAGTCAATGGACACCCTAAACCCAAGAATAGCCGAGTGCCCAAAAAAATGACGGATGGAGTGAAAGTCAATGGACACCCTAAACGCAAGAATAGCCGAGTCCCAAAAATAATGACGGGTCGCTTGACGCCGGTAGTTATAAATTGTTGACAGCCTGCATTTACCCTTATATAACAGATTAGCAGATGGACTTCCTCACACTGTTTGGTGTTTACGTGGTAGTCGTGCTGACGTGCATTGTTCTTGTCTGCAAATATGCTGGTCAGGAGCAGACTCCTTGGGGACGCTACTACAACAGCGTGACAACTGTAAGTCCTAAGATGTACACATGGTGGAGCTATACAACAATATGAAGTCTACAACATAATTGTATTTCTAAGCAAACTCACAATATACTGTTTTGTGCTTTGCAGGTAGTCTCTCCATGTGTTCCACTATGGCTTAAAAGATTATTCAGTAAAGCCCTCCACAAGCTTTTTCATGAAAGGTGACAGACTTTTATACAAGTGTCCTAGATGCATGTGCCATGGATATTTGATTCCATGAGTTTTGTTTTGATAAAATAACCTTATTAACATAAATGATTTACTGTTACATTTTACTTACATATTGTATTTGCATTACATTACAGGAACAATGCATTTATTTACACGCATCTCCTGCTGGAAGGTGCAGTGTATGCAGAATACTCCTATGAGGTGTTTGGCCACTGCAAGGAGATGGACACTACTCTGACAAACCTGTATATCCCTTATGTACTGTTAGTGTTACACCTCTATCTTTTCTACCTCTGCTGTAGTCGAGACCCTGGTAAGCAAGATGAGAAATACCACCTCCTTCTTCGCAATCTGTGGAAATTTACATTTGAACAAATGTAGTGGTTGATGCTTGTTCTGTTTTTTTTTTTCTTTTCTTAAGGCACAGTGACAAAGGCTAAGCATGCTACCCAAGTGAAGGTGTATCCATATGATGGGGAGCTCTTTCACCCGGGAGAGATGTGTCCTACATGTAACTTGGTGAAACCAGCCAGGTCGAAACATTGCAGTGAGTGCCATGCAACAGCACTGTTAAATGTAGTGGCATGATTTCTTCTGGTCAAATTAGTGTGTTGGTAACCTAGCAAGAACATTTTGAACGTAGGACAATTAGAACATTCATTAGAATTGAAAATATTGTGTTTTTCTTTCCTAAACGAGATAAAAACATAGAATTACAGGATCTTTGCTAACTTGTGGCAATGTGCTTAATGTATTATCTTGTCTACCTGTGCAGGTAAAAATACACAGTATAGTTTTGTTTGTAGTTCCATATTGATACTGACTTGTTTTTTCCCCCCTCAAATGTCCTCATGGCCTCTCTCCTTCCCTAGGGGTGTGCAACAGGTGTGTGCAGCGGTTTGACCATCACTGCGTGTGGGTGAACAACTGCATTGGGGCTCAGAACACCCGCTACTTCCTGATGTACCTGCTGAGCGTGTGCGCCATGGCCGGGGACATGGCCATACTGACGGTGGACCTGCTGCTGAACGTGGTGGCCAGGACAGGCATCATGTATGCACACTACGTTGACGCCCAGGGTCAGCAGCAGCCCACAGGCATGGCCTTTGTTGTTCAGGTGAGTCATAGTTCTGTGGCACAGGGGAGGCTGATAGCTGAACTGTTGTTAGGCTCTCCTTCAAGTAGACATTGGTATTTATTTTTTGGAGCACCTGGTTACTGTGGCAGAGATGGCAGTATCAAGGTGTGTGAAGGCCAGAATAGCCCAATGAAATTATCGCAAAGTCAAATATGACAAAAATCAGGAAATAACTTTACTGGAAATTGCTATCAGTAGAGCTCTACAGAGCTTGTTGTCAGTATTGTAACTGCATTGTAAGCTAAACTGGCTATAAAACCAAGAGTTGCTCTTAACTTCAGTCTTTCTAATCTGATAGACTTCTTTCTTTCTATTGGAAGAGGACAGTTTTGTTCCCTCTTAGCTGTTTCACTGACAGTCTCACTTGCTCGTGTTCTCCACAGCATCTCTTCCTGACGTTTCCCAGGATTGTGTTCATGCTGGGCTTCCTCATCTTTGTTTTCTTCCTGTTGGCGGGCTACGTCATGTTCCACCTGTTCCTGACGCTGGGGAACCATACCTCCAATGAGTGGGTCAAGGCGAGGGGCCGCGGCTGTCAGCACTGCCACCCGCACTCAGGCCACCGCTGCCACTCGTCTTTCAACCCACTCAGAGGGTTCTACAGCAGGGGGCTGCTCAAAAACCTGAGGGAAATCTTTGTCCCCCTGAAACCTCTTAAGAAGAAGAAACAGAAATAGACCTTTTTTTTTATTGTCACTAATACTTTTTGTATGACTGCTGTAACTTTATAAGTTTTATTAAGATAAATGTCATTGAATAAACATTTTTTATGAGTGAATATCCATGCTAGCCTGTATTTCATGGCCAATCCACTAACAATTAAACTGTTAGTGACTAGGCTTATGACTAAACCTATGAAAAGAATATGAAACAGATTTTTTAACAGTTTAAAAAAAAAATAAGTTAAAGTAAAAAAACTAAACTTATAACTGCCTAAATTGTGTATGAAGTAGGTTATGTATAATATGATGACCTAAAGACACACATTTTATGTAGGCTATGTATTATGTATCAGTATTGAAAGTAGCTTTCAATAAAAAGTATAAGACCACTTTAAAATACAAGTGGCGCACTCAGAATTACTCCAAAAGATAAGCTAAGCTTCTTTTGACAGGAGGTCTCCATGGAGGAAGCTGAAAATTGATAGCACACTCCGATCATTAGCATTTGTTTTGGAGTTCAAATATTTGAAGAACATTAATACACCACAGTTAAATGCAGTACATCACTAAAAACATACTAACCCTATTTATTTAAAATAATCTTGTGTCCACCTAAAACGACATGAAATCGAATAGGCGGAGGATATTTAAGCCCCTGTCCCTTTAAGCCGGTGCGGAAGTACACTGCCGTGAACCATCGCTGGAAGGAGGTCATACGTATGATGTAAAAACCTTGCGTCCGACTGACTGACAACTGAATGGAGTGAATTACTTCTTCATCGTTTGTAGGAGTATAGGTAATGTTCATTGATTAAATCCCAGCAGTACTTCTGAGGTAGGAGTGTGCCTAGCTGACAGGTGGTAAGCTATTTTTGGACGTCAAAGAACAACGTGTGTAAATGGCAGCGTCTAAATGTACGAGGTTAACTGGATCGCTAGTCAAGCAGTTGCTTGATTCAGTGGACAGTGTTCTGTTTGACTGCGATGGAGTTATATGGCGAGGTGATCAGGCCATTCCCGGTGCCTCTGATGTAATTAACCTATTAAAGAAAAACGGGAAGCGTGTCTTTTTTGTGACTAATAACAGCACAAAGACTCGGAAAATGTATGCTGACAAATTAGCCATGTTAGGGTTTAACGCATCCGAGGAGGAAGTATTTGGAACAGCCTACTGTTCTGCAATGTACCTCAAAACAGTGCCTAAAATACAAGGCAAAGTGTACCTGATTGGAAGCAATGCTATGAGGCAAGAGATAGAGAATGTTGGGATCCAGACCATCGGCGTTGGACCTGACCCCATCTCTGGTGCTCAGACCGACTGGGCCAATGTCTCACTGGACCCCGAGGTCAAAGCGGTGGTTGTTGGGTTTGATGAACACTTCAGCTACATGAAACTGAACAAAGCACTTCAGTACCTCTGCAATCCCAGCTGCCTGTTTGTTGGCACAAATACTGATACAAGACTTCCACTGGAAGGGGGGAAAGCTGTTCCAGGTAATACACATGGAGGGCTTTGAAGTGATGATGCACATGGAAACCACTAGTTTAAAACCAACCACACAATCGATCTAAAACTAGTGTATGAGCCAAGCCATTTAACATTTTCACCTGAATGTTGTATACCAATCATTTTGCTTATGGGGACAGATATGTTCTTGGTCTACAAGGTTCTCGTCAGTTTGGCACATTTCATAGGAATTTGTGTCAGATACAGACACACAGACATGTTAAACAGCCACTGCTCAAAAACTATTTAAAACATCCAACTAATATTTGTCTTCCTGCTGTAAAACAATCTTTTGTGGGTATCTGTGCTGTTTTAAGGCCAGTGGTGATTTAATCTAAATATACTCCAGTGATACATAGTTTAAAATATATATTGAGTATTTGCCCCCCCAGAGTGGTAGTTGTGACTAATTCTGGCCCATGCACTATAATGGAGAAGTATTGCTTCATGAATATGAAGAAGTGATGCGGAAGTGTGACAACAAGATTGTTTCAAATATGTTGTAACTCCTATGAAGACATATCCACTTACTTAAAACTGCTCTTGTCTGTGACTGCAGGTACTGGCTGCCTTGTCAGAGCTGTGGAGACAGCAGCCCAACGCCCAGCCGATGTGGTGGGGAAGCCCAGCAACTTCATGTTTGACTGCGTGGCTAAGCAGTTCAGCCTGGACCCAGCTCGCTCCCTCATGGTGGGCGACCGACTGGACACGGACATCATGCTGGGCACCAACTGTGGGCTGAAGACCCTCCTGACCCTCACCGGGGTGTCCACCGTAGCCGAAGCCGAGGACCACCTGAAGAGTGGGTGCCCCAATCGCACCGGCATGGTGCCTGATTACTACGTCGACACCATTGCAGAGCTCCTTCCAGCGTTACAGGGGTGAAAGATCAATAGGATAATATAACCGTCCACATGCTCACCTCATTGGGAATAGAAGAGTAGCCAGACAGGGAAAGATTTTAATTATATTAGAAATGTGGTGAAAGTACATTGTTTAATTTTTAGATATGCCCAGTATTGGCTGTATTACAAGATCAGAGCAAGCATAGAGTTCTGATTGGGAGAGGCTGATGGAGGTGCAATGCCTGTATAATTTCCATATCATCTCCCGTACAGTATACAGACTAATTTAGTGATATGTGTGCTTTTAAAGGAGAAGGTAACTGGACTAACAGATTCTCCCTTATTTTAATTCCCCAGTGCACTAATAAGCAAAGTATTGTTTTTGAAGTTTAAAGGTATATAGAGGGTCCTCCACAGAAGTTGTGCAATGAGAAAAGTATGACCTTTTCATGGGTTTCAAGAGTGTCTGTTTTGTGTTATTGAAAACATTCAATGTGACATACGTTACATACATAAAAACTACAGCATTCACTGCAGTATAATGGTGCAAAATCATGATATGCATGTTATAAATGTATCAGCTAAGTCTCGGTTGTCATTACATTAACTAATGGGTTCTCTAGACAGGGAATACTGTGTTCCTATCGTGTATCAGTGTCTCAGATGTTTCAAACTAGACATAGGCTTAGTCTTGGCTCTGTTTGTCAACTGAGGTATTTCTTCATCACACTAAAGATGCAAAAAATGTTCTGTAAACATGAACATTGATGGACTCCAGATCCTACTGTCATTTGCCAAACAAAACTGGATCCCCTGCATTCCTTGACCTTTCCTTCCTGTACTTGACACTGTGTGCATCTGGCCTCAAGTCTTAAGATGATCAAATAAAAAGGAAAAAAAGTATATTCTCACAATCAAAGCCTTCCTTGTCATGTGTGGCGATGGAAGGATGGCTGACTGAACCGCCGCCACCCTCGTGCCGGAAGCTCCTAAAGTCACCTTGGTCTGTCAGCGGCTGCAGGCAGGCACTGTGGATGGGCCGAAAATACAGCCGTTGGCGACGACAGGACCTTTCTACAACAGAGAACCTGTCTTTCCCCCCTTTGTCCATTGTTCAAGAGTGGGGTGTTCAACCAATGGTTGAGCACGTCACGTGTGTCTCTTGGGGTGTGTGTGTGTGTGTGAGTGGGTGTGTGAGGCAGCCCTTGATGGCAGAAGGACAGGTAGCCTACCTACCACTGTGTGAAGCTTAGTCCTGGTGATGAACACAGCTTTGATGCAGAGAGGTGGGAGACAGGTACTGTGAGGCAGAAGCAGAGACCGGGTGCAGGATGGTGAGGTGCTGGAAGCGCACAGAGGCCACGACAGGGGACTCGGAATGCACGGTAACGGGCGTATGGATTGGCTCCATCAGTAGGCTTTCAGTGTAGGGCTGTTGTTGAACGCGTGGTTTGTGTGAGTTGAAGTCCGTGACATAACTTCTCAAGAGCTGACGTGTTCAGTATTGACAGTAAACCACTGCTGGGTTGTGTCACTGATTCTAGCATTCAAATTAAATTCTCATTTGTGTTCTCGTTTGAACAAATACAGCATTGAATGTTGGTGTGAGTTAAACTGAGTTGTGCTGAATTGCCTGTTTATATGAATATAGTTAAAAATGTCCTGCCATTACATTACATCTACTTTGTACTGGTTACTTGTACAATATTAATTCTTTAGAATATACTTAATTAAGGGTCATACCAAACAGGAGAAGACATTACAGACATAACTAATGTGTGAATTTCCTGCCAAAGGATACTGGCCAGAATGTGGCTCCAAATTTTCTTCACCGAGTTTTCTGGGGGTGCCTGTCTGCCACGCTGTTCATCCTGATTGTGGCCGTCAGTGTTTACGCACATTTAGGCATCTCACAAGATGACCCAGAGGTGAGAGATTAACATTTACCCAGTAAAACATGCAACAATGTTCATGCTAACCACGTGTATTTGTGAAGTTGGCTGAAATCATGTTATGGCTAAAATGTCTGTTAAACTGCACAATATGGTCAGTGTGTGCAGTGTCACCTAGTGCATCTAAATACCATGAGTGCTTTTCACATTTGAAATTTCTTATTAAATTTGTAAGTCACTGATCTGCAAACCTATATTATGTAGTCTGCTATGCAGGTTGTCAGAATCACAGCTCCTGACCACTCTGGTACTTTCTTCAATCAATCTGCGTTGGTGGACAGACACAACAATGTGATCACCTGTTCAGTTACATCGCAAGCCAACCATTCCTCTACGGTGCTATTTGACATGAAGCATGTAAGTTTACCTCTATTACCTGTTATCACAATACCATGACAGCCTGTCAAGACCTCCAGAGAAAGATTATGATGTTAATCTGTAGCCATATTGGATGTTAGGGATGCTTCCACATTCCTGAAAAATTGTGGGATTTCCCTCAATTCAGAGGGGTTTCCCTCGTTTCAACTCTATATGGACTTTAAATGTCTTTAAAAGGAGCTCATTTTTTTGTTCTCAGGGATTGGTGTGCTACAAGCCAGACAACCAAAACACCTGCTTCCTGCGCAAAATGGAGGGGTCCGATTATGACAACGTGAACTCGTTATTGAACGTGTCCCTCCAGCAGGTAAGGCTGCTTTCTTGAAGCTTAGAGTGTTTATGAAAGTAACAGGGCTTGTCTCATAAAAAACAGTCGCCTGGTGTCCCGTGGCTGGCTGTAAATGTCACTGTGAGAATAGTCAGCTCAGTTTGAGTGACTGTCGCCCCCCAAGCAGTCCTGTCCCAGCACTCACGGGCCAATTGAGAGGCTGCTCCGGCCGCTCCGCTGTGTGTGGCCACAGAAAGGGGCTAATGGAGTGACTGGGACACGAGAGCTTGGAGCGGGCCGGGCCTGAATTCCACAGCGCACCTGATCCCACTCTCCTCTCACCCCTCCTGGATCCCATTACAGGACGGGACCACTGGTTGCACAATGGCCACTCTGTTGCCTCGTCCTCTGTCTCTCTGACTGGAAAAAGAATGAAAGCTCTTCCGTTCAAGGAACTGGGACAGCTGGAGAGCCTCAGGAGAAGTGAAGCTTCTGTGTGACAAGGGTGGATTGTTTTTTTTTTGACGTCTTCAACCCTCTCTTTAGACTTGAGTGCTGAAAATGGCAAAGTCCTGTCTAATGTTTGAGTGTTTTGTTTGTTTTTGTTCCAAGATCGCAAATGGTGGCGCTTAATCAGAGATAGATCAGGACAGCTTCAAGGCTGGGAGGACCAATCCCTCTCCTTCAGCTTGGGACATTCAGTCTGACCTGCTCTGTGGAGGCACTTACACCAAACAAAGCCTATTGAACTCAAGATCTAGAGATTGCCTCGATTTTTTTAATCTGTAGGTACAAAGAGCCTTCGAGAAAGGAGAACCGCTTTTTTCAACGGTCACCCAAGCATTGCAGCACTCAAATAAGGCTCAACCTGATCTATCAGTAGGCTAAATTGTGTAATTACAAATGCCTTTTGAGCCAGAGGGGCAACATTTGAGCTCGGAAGCACTAAGGAAACAACAGAGGCCATTGTCCAATCAGGGGTAATATGGTGTGCTCACAACCCAAATGTTGTGTAAAGACAAGCCAGAGATAGACGAATGAGACATGACGACATATGCCTTTTCTCCAGGTTAACCAATTCTGGCTGATGGGGAACGAGACACACAGACACTCTGAGTATTTGGGGGTTATCGCAGGCAGTCAAGTGGACACCTCAACCCTCCAAAAGCCCATTCAGGACCTCTGCCAGCAAAGTTCTGTATACTGGACCAAGAGAGCCGATGGTGAGAATTCTCTAGATAAATTCAAGAACAGGCCATCAGTTCTTACATATTAGTTTCTATCTGAATTATTAACTAGATAAGATGAGCTACGCTTACATTCATCCAACAATTGAAGAATGTATTGGTATCTAGAACAGAACAATTTCAATTCACATCAGTGGAATTGGAACAATTTTGCACTTTATTTTAGACCAAAGACCTATTCTAATGTCAAACCTCTCTGGTTTTATTCTGGAACCAATTCAATTGACTTCTTGATATACTACCATTGTAAATTAACAAGAAACAAGGACCTTCTTAAAAACTGTGCCTGGAACTGGAGATGCATGTGGTGGCACTGCTTCCAAACAGAGTGACTAAGAAACCTAATCCCGGACCTCTTGGCAGTGTGACCTTTTCTCGGACTGCTGCAGACGACAGAACCTTTAGATCTAAACCATCAGACACTCATTAATGTAGGGGTCCTGACTGACTAAAAGAGCAAGCAGAGAACTAGCAAACAGCAACAGCAGCAAGTCCACTTAACATGGCGTAGGGCAGGATCCATGGCCACCAGCTTTTAATCTTTCAAATGATAAGGCTCTCTATTTGTACTGTGGAAGCAAAGTCTCATTCAGATTAGATCTCTGTTTTCACTAGGGAGGCCAGGCTGAAAGACAGCAGTTACAAAAACATGGCAGGCCAAACAAACATTAGAAGAATGCCTGAACTACTAAATGAAGAATGAACCGAACTAGTAAAAAGAATCCTCTTTTCAAAGTAGAAAGGGTTATATTGGCATATGTTAACATGAAATTGTGCATGTATGAAAATGAACTCTGAGATCACATCCTCTGCCCACAGGTCCGGGGAGACAACGGCTCATTTACTTCTGTATAGACATTTGCTTTCCCAGCAACATCTGTGTGTCTGTATGCTTCTACTATCTGCCCGAATGAATGACCGGGTACTGGGCTCAGAGTGTGACCACAGCTGACAAGAACAACGGATCACTCTTATTCTCTCCCTCTCTCCATCCCTGCCGCACAGAACCCAACACAATGTCTGGAAGAAGGGACGAAAGCCACACACACACGCACAGAATCAAGTGCATGCACACTCACGCTCGCTCACCCTCTCTCACTCCCACATTCATAAGACTCATCGACCCAGTCATTCCACAGGGGAAAACGGAAAGAGTCTGACAAATTATCTCCAAAGCACTCATCATCATCATCATCTTTCTAGTGCCCCTTTGGAGAAGTGCTCCGAGGGCATTCATTTCAAAGACTCATTCCTGCTCGCGTTCCATGTAACCTGAAGCCGATTATTAACTGAGTTTTTCTGCAGGACTCTCTCGAGTCTCCCAATAAAGCACCATTGAGGTATTTTTTTTTGTTTTGTTTTGGTCCTGCAAACAAATGGAAAAAGCAAAAAAAAATACTAATGAATCAACATATTTTTAATCATGTGGTTGTAAATATTTATTTCATATGAAGAGGGATGATTTTTAAAAAGCAGAGTTAGTTACAGGCTTACATGTATGTCTTGGTTAAAAACTGATGTGGTTAATAAATAGCTTTTGTGGCCAAACCCAGAAATGAATTACATGATGGTCCATCAACATCATTCTAATATTAACGAACTAAGATTTAAAAATACCAGCTATTGCGCCATGAAGTAATGTTTGAAGTAATGACAAGGCCAAGGCAGTTTCACAGAGTTAATAGCTATTCTCAAAGTAAGAGCTTAATGAGTGTGTTAACCAAGGACACTGTCGTTGAAGGCAAGACACACGACGGCTTTCTGATGACCACTGTACTCCCTCTTGATCTCTCCAGTTTCCACACTCCACAGGCGTGCAAGGTTGTCAGAAGACGCTGCAAATGATCACACAATCCACTGTTTAATAACTTCTGGCGTAAATCAATCATCCAAACATTCAACAAACAGACAAGAAACTATTACCAAAATCAGTCAGTGAATAGCTTAATGAATTTTAACTCATAGTTTTTTAAAGCACTGAACCCGAACCATATCAACATTGCGCTCTGGAGCTTGTGACTTGCGCGTGAGGTGCACGTCAGGCCGAATTTATGGTCTCTGAAAACGGACAACCATAAATTGGGCTTTACCTGTGACGATGTATTGCGAGTCCCCAGAGAAGGCGCAGTCCCACATCCAGCCACGAGAGGTCTCTCCCGGGTTATTGCTCTTGATGCTGAGCTCCGTCATCAGGGAGAAGTTGGAGGTCCTCCAGATCTTGCAGGTCTGGTCGGCTGAGCAAGTGGCCAGCAGGCTGCGACAGTCACAGAACAACAAAAAAAATCATGGCCACCACGGGGGCAAAGGGTCTTTGTTCACACTACCACACTAAGCTCAGGTACACCGAGTGTAGGCTCAGACTTCACCCAAAGGGAATCAAATTAGACTGATAAAAAAATAGACTGAAAAAGGTAATACAAATGAAACCATACAAACGGGACATGTACAATATGTGAAGAGATTAACAGGATGTGTGTGATGCCTGGGTACTTGGTATCATAATTATGTTATCCTAAGGTAGCAAACGCTAATGTGATTTTTTAAATAATCAGAGTTTTGGCTAATTAGTGCTGTGTATATAAGCCGTAAAAATCAACTATACGCATCGTTTCAGTGAGGCCGAGACTCTTAAAGGCCACCACTAAAGCATGGTTTCTAAATGTAATCAAAAACTACTCCCTGGTACATAAACCTTACACGTCACCATTAAAATTACATCTTTCCCGTGGGAGACATGACTGTACTAATATACATTTGTTAAAAAAATAGTACAGAAGTACTGCATCAACTGCAATAGAAGGGATGCTGGTCGCTATTTTTAGATGCATCACTCACGTGGAGTCAGGGCTGAACTTGCAGCGTAGGGAATAACGTTTGTGTGCTGGGATCTTGGTCTTGGGAATGAGCTGCGTCACCTCGTCCCCCATTCCCCCTGCTAGGTTCCACACATAACAGTTCCCCTAGGGAAGACAATCACAGACGCACATGAAGTCACTACCAAGAACAACAAAAAACAGTAATGAAGCACTGTTCCAAAGCAAAGGCAAGTTATGCATATGCATTGATAGCATCATGCACAAGCGCATAGGCTATCAAAATCAATCCTTGAAGAAATAGCCAAATAATTAACAAATGTTTTGAATGAAATGACTCATGTTTCCTGGTTGCATACATCAGAGACATAAGGCATTTAAAGTCAAAAAGCAGACTGGGCAAGCCAAAGGCAGGGACTTACCGAGCTGTTGACTGCAGCCATATAGCTGGCGTCGGGGTCTATGTGCACAGAGTTGATTGACACCTCAGGCTCAGGTATGAGCTGTTCATTGTGATCCGTCTTCAAATCCCAGATGTGGATCACACCACTTTGGTCCCCCACAATCAGTTCAGCCTAGAACAGACACAACGGGCACCACAGTGGTGATAATGTTTAGATTCATGGATTCATTCCTAGTCTTGGAATCTCAACATTCCTGATAAATATAGCGATATTTTTTAATTTATTATTCTTTGAATTGCTAGTCACCTGGTTTGGGTGTAAGCACACACAGTTGATGGGTGCATTAACTTGGAAGATTCTTTGGCACTGAAGGTTTCTTGACCTAGAAATGTAACATAAGCAGTTCATAACATTCCTGCAAACAAATATGACATCCCATCTGAAGTACCTTATTAATGAAATACAGAAACGTGTTTAGATGCAAATGCTCCACAAAAAATGTAAAAAAGTAGGAGGGCAGTGAGTTCTCCTCTCTTTACAAAAGACTGCCTTTTGGAATCAAGTATGTGATCAATGTAATTGTTTTCTCAACGTTCTCTAATCTAATGTCTCAAACTACAACGAGACACTTTAATGGCTTTGACTTTGAGTAAGATTAAGTTTTGCGTGATGGACTTATATATATATTATGCATGTTTAACAAACTTTTAGTCTCTTCTCCAAGTTTCTCCCCCATGTAGCTTACCTCAGGTCCCAAATGCGGGCCATACAGTCCTCTCCTCCTGTGTACATCCAGCGGCCATCCTCATGAAAGCCCACTGAAGTGATATTCTTACTAACACCATCGTAGTTTATGACAGGGTTGGGATTGTTAGAGTTCAAGTCATACATGCGGATGTGCTGATAACCTGCAAAATATGATCAACATAACTTCAGTCTGAAACAAATCATTGAATACCATTAGTAAAGCCAACCAGCTACCAGGTTAGTGCATGCAGGTTAGCACACCGTGCAGCTCATCTCTACAATGCTCTCTCACCTGCTGCTGCGATCATGCTTCGGTCAGGTGTTACTTCAAGAGAATTCACCTGCTGAGGACAGTGGTTAAGCAAAGTACCAGCTAAAACTCAGCAGAGGTCTGGGCTCAAACAGGCCAAATTAGTTTGTATGTAAACATTATTTTGTTATATTACCAGCAAAACACACAAAAGATTAAGACATCTTTGGTTGAACCTAACATGGTGTCAAGCATGTCAGGATGAATCTCTTTAGGAAAAAGGATACCGAGTCCTGATGCTGTACAGTCCTGGTGCAGATTCCACTGTGAGCTTGCCAGAACCGAACGGTGTGATCATAGCCAGCGGTGGCTAGGATCACCGGGTCACTCCCGACTGTACCTTGGTTAACGTTCATGCTTGAATGATGGCGTTAGCTTCTCCAACCTAACACAAAATGTGGCAAACGTTATTTATGTACAAACCAAGGACTCAGCAATACCTCACTTCTAGCAAACACATCATTTGACGTTAGCTAGCTATGGCTAAACAACAGGACAGCCAAAAAGTCGTTCTCAGGTTTCCTTACCAAAAGCCTAATTGTGCACGGACGCTTCAGCATGGACAGGAGAAATAATGCAACACATGTACATACTTTAATATGTACTACATCTATAGCATGTTAGGTGGTTAGGTAGCCTGTGTGCTGTTTTGGTTTAGATCCTGTAGGGTGTCCTCAAAGTCACGTTCCCTACAGAAACAGACGCTATGCACAAGGTTCCTCCCTTCTTCGTCCACTGGTTGCACACTAGTCGTTGATGTAAATAGCGCCACCTACTGTGCTGAAGTACACGAAGGTTACCAGTGAGGTTGCATTCCACCACTGAGATCCTCAGGCCTCCTCTTTTCCTCTCCGATTCCCCTGCCTGACATCCCTTCCATTTTCCTCACTTTAAATGTATACCTTAACTTACATATTCCATAAGAGCGTATTTGAGGACAGGACTTCGTGTCAAGATGGAATGTTTATTAAGTCAATTACTAAGGTAACTTTAAAATCGTAAATTACTTCAAAAAGGTGGTTCTTATGGAAAATCTACATTTAACTTTTCTTCCATTGCTTATCATGTATTGTTGACTGTTCATTTTAAGATCTGAAAAAAAAAATCCATTGTGAAGTATTAAATCACTCCAAGAACTGTACTTTCTTGTTGGTAATTTTGAGAGGTTGGGAGCAGCTCCTTTCACCCGTTCCACTTTAGGGGCCCATTACGGGTAGGAGTAGTACCGGACAACAATAAAGAAATGGACATGTAACATCAAACAAAGTTTTATCATGTGAACAAGAAGGTAAACAAGAGGTCTATAAACAAACATCTGTATAATAAATAAATACATTCAATAAAAACAATAGTCTATGGATATGCATTAAAAAATTAAATTATATTATATTACACATAAATAGAAGTTAAATAAAGTGCACCAATATAACAAATAAAAAGAAAAAAAGACATCTGCAATGACGTTTGACCGTGGCGTCACTGAGGCTCTGTCTCCAAACTTTGCTTGACTTCCACAGAATCAGCGAGTGTGCAGGACAGGATGGTGGCTCTCCAACCACTCCTGACTTTGGGTGCAGGCAGGACCTGAAACACAAAAGGCTTTACCTTTGTAGGAACCATACTGCTCATGGCTGTAAGAATCAAGATCACTTTGATGTGAAGTCTAATTCAAAGTCACCACATGGTGCTCATATATAAGAGTGGTACTGTATGACATCATAGGTTTTCTGCCAACCTTCAGGTAAATTTTGCATCTTTCCAGAAGAAATCTCCATTTCAAAGCTGTCTGTGCTCCTTCAGAGAGATTCACATATTCCTCCGCCTGAGATAACAAAACACATGAAATAAGAAAGCTCATTCGCTAGTGAGAATATAAAATAATCCATAAATTGTGAAAGTAAATAAATCTATCTTTCCGCTGCCAACAAAGTAATAAACTGTCAGATATCAGTGTGATAACATTTCTCTAATAATGCTACTGAAACCAACAATAGTTCTCTATAGTTTCTTGTATCTTACCTGAATACCTTATTTGTGTTATATTCTTTAAAAAAGAAGTTTAAGCAGTCTGCAAAGCATCTTTCATAATATTTTGGGTCGTTTTCAACCCGGCATTTTTTTAGAGTGTAGCAAACTGCAGTTATGTCATTAATTGGAATCTAAGATGATTTACTTCAACTGAAGGATATTTTTCTATATATCTTTACTGTAAATAGTTTCTATTTCCAATGCGTCTTTCGATTTATAATTTTTTTTTTCAGTTTCTGATTATTCAATCTCCCCCAGTTAAAATTAATAAATAAAAGAAAAAAAGAAAGAGATGAAAAGTACAGTATGAGGAAACATATTTCCTAATTAATGATATGCCTATATTAAATCACTGTTATGCTTTGAAAGCACAGTAATTGCATTGCTAAAAAAGGTTAGAAAATACAACATTTGTCCAATTTAACACGCCCACTTCCATTCCTGTATCTAAATAGAGACACAGAGACAGATCATTCTGTTGGTTGAACAGATACAGATACAGATACTGACGTTGCCGTGGACCTCTAGTAAACACAGTGAATTTGAAGACTATACACATCCTTTCTGAGCACACAGTGTTTGGCAAGATGCCCGTACTCACAGTGCAGCCTAGAGTTTTCTCAGCCACAGTAGCAGAGAGGAAGCAGGACTGTAGTGTGCCTGTATGATCGCTGATGTCCATGAGTATGTCAAAGCCTGACACCATTTCCAGCTCCTGGTCTTGACCAGCACAGGAGAAACTGCTGCACACCATCACATCTTCAGCCACTGGCAATTTACATCTGGCACTGAAAGGATTAAGAGCAAAAACAATTCATGCCACATATATTTTAACTTGAAATGACCAAGGTGACCATAAATCCACTGGAACAAGCTTACCATCTGTTCCTGACCACCTTGGAGGGGGTGTCCAGAGGAAATGCAGAGATGAAGGCATATGTGATGGCATAAAACACATCAAGAGTGTCTTGGGTTTTGCTCCTCAGCTGGCTCACGGTCAGTACATCAGTGATGGTGTCCACTGATAAAAAAAGAAGATATACAATAAAGGCATACTAATAACCCAACCTGTATCTCAGGGGTACTCAATTAGAAAGCCAAAAGGTCCACTCGCCAAATTTCCATTCAGTCCAGGGTCCGGAACAGTGACGGTCAAAATCCAAAAACATACCTCCAACAAAAACGTTCAAACTACCGTATGCACAAAAGGTTATGTGGTCTGGCCTTATTTGTGTGAAAGGTGACACTTTTTTGTGGTTTAAACTTGGGCATAAAAGGTGTGACGGCCAGGCGGAGGCACTGATGTAAGTGTTCATTGGGTGTGCTCCTGTATTTGTTTTTCACCATATTCATGGTTGAAAAGGCAGACTCACAACAGTATCTCTATCCTAAACTGTTGTGTTATACTGCATATTTTCAGTTTAAGTACATTGAGAGCAACTAAACCCAGAAAAAATTCCTTTTATATGAAAATGTACTTGGCCAATAAACATGATTCTGATTCTGATGTATGTTGAGGTATGCACGCTCTTGTTGTGTGGCTGATCTAACTATTACACTGCATGTTGCTTGGTATGATTGCAGATGGTTTATTTTTCTGCCCCTTACCTCAGAGTTCTGCGGGTATTTTCATTCGAAGTGTGCATGGTTTGTTTCATAGTGACGTTTCACGTTACCACTTTTGACAAGGGAAACCATCTCATTACAGATTAAACACATCGGTTTTGTGCTCCCCACAGGCAGCACAAATGCATACTTGTCAGTCCACTCTGTCTTAAATTTGCGATTTTTGGAATCAACTTTTCTCTTTTTGTCGGGTTTAATGCACGCCATGATTTTCGTTTGCTGAGAAAAAAAATACCGTTCACAAATATATCTGCCTGCATTGTTGCCATTGACACACACAACCTGCGTGACCCACAGAGCTCGCGGCCAACATTGAGTAAGTGAGTGAGTTGTCATAGTGATGTTGTTATATTACAGCTCCTGATTGGACCTCTGGATTGGACACGGAAGATAGAAACCACATCGAGTAGGAAACAAATATATAGCGCGTAATCACGCACCAATGAAACCTTGCTTGATCATGATTAAATTAGAATTTTGATTTTGGCTTCGGTCCAAATTTGATTGCGTCTGGGTCCGGATCCGGACCGCGGTCCGCCTATTGAGTACCCCTGCTGTATCTGATAACGTCTGACTATAAAATCAGAGGAGTTGCTAGTATTAGTGCAAGACAGCATGAACAGTATGCCCTTACATGGAATGTTCTCTCCTGACTGATTGTCTGTCTCGTCAAGGGCTCCTGATTCAGAGAAGTCCTTAGCCAAATTGAAGAGCTGGTTGGCCTCTGGAGTGTCTACAATTGTGTAAAAAATAAGAGCAAATACATTAATTAATAACGACTCATTCGTGATGGCTATGAAATCAGAATTAGATAGGAGGGCCACAAAAACACAGCAAATGAGAAATCTCACCAGGATTGATGGTGATGATTGTTTTAGATGTAGCAGTAGCAGTCATGGTGTTACGAAAGCTATCAAATTTCACACGGGCATCGGCGATGAACAACACTGTAATGTAATGTGCTACAGATTAACATAACACTTTATTTTGCATGCCAGTTGTACGGAATAGGAAGAGGTTCAAAATCAAACCTGTCTCTTTTGGTGTCAGTGACTGCACAAGTTGAATAGTCTCGCGATCCCAGCTGCAGTGCATGCAACAAAAACGCTGTTAGTCTGAAAACTTCACCCTACAGGTTTGGCCTAAATTTGACAGATTTTTTTAATCCAGCCAAAAAAACATACCAAACTAGAGGAAAGGAGGTCACTGTGTCATCAAAGAGCTTTATTTCAATGCGCTGCCCTTTACGCCCATCTGAGGTGGTGAAGAACTTCTGCTCTCCAACCTATATTCAATACCCAAGATATTCAATATCTGTTGCCCTCTCTGTCTGATAATTGGCTAAAAGATTACTAAATAGGTCCTTACGGATCTGACCGCAGACAGAATGTTGATCACACTCCCGTCTAGGTTTTGACCATTGGCATTGATGTCTCCCAAGGTGTAGAAGTCTCGTGGGTCTTTGACTGGCATGTGGAGGAGGGGAAGAAGTCTGTTTTCCTCCTCCACATCTGCACACAGTCTTATCACAGAGTGAGTTTCAGTCATCAACAACCTGTAGAAACTAAGGAGGGAGCAAACTTGCTCAGAAACAGAATGCTGTGGGACATTTTTGCTGATATGGATAGTCTTGAACCTAATTTTTAACATGACTTTTCTACTAGAAAATTTATATTCTGGTTCTCTAGATCTAAAAGCACTAATTTTGTTTCTGGTAATACAATGGCATATGTATTAAACTGTTCTTTGTAGTAAATTATGAACTGGCAACAGTTGCAAAAACTAGATGTATATCAGCCATTTACATGTTAAGTGCCTTTCATATTCATTAATGATTAAACAAAACCTTTGTTCAGTAGACATGGACCGTTACCTTGGAGTTGAGGGACAATATCGTTCCTCCTTTTCAGGGTCTTTGGGTGCGACTAGTGGATTTTCCATAACAACTAGAGAACACAAACAAAAAAGTTTTGCTCTGACTTGATATCCTGGCGTGATTTCAGTTTGTGTAGAATACACAAAAAGTAATACACAAAGCCAGAAATAGGGGAACACAGCACCTCAATGCACACTCTTACCACAATCTCCTGTTCTGAAGCTGCCACAGAGCCCGTTGATGTACTCTTCGCTGCCCCATGAGGATACATTAATGAAGTGGTCGGGGGAATCTTTTAATGTAAAGCTGAAGGTGAACCTCTCGCTGCCAAAATCTGACAAAATGTGTTGTTTAAGTACAGAATACACCGTAAGTACACTCTTGATAGAGATAATGTCTAAAGTAAATATGTGGCCTTCTAATGTTCCTATTAATTTACTTTTCTTGTCAGGAAATCCTCTTGCATCTGTTTTCCCAATGACCACTCCAACTATCCTCTGCAATATGTAAAATTACAGTAGAGGAATCGGTTGACATTACTGACGGAGTTTTCATTTATATTAGCAAAGATGCTAGCTAGCGCACAGGAGGTATTTACATGTTAACCTTAGGTAAGTGAAAGCATAGATTCGTTTGGAAGAACTTCAATAAAAAAAGGTTACTCACCGCCTGTGTAGTGTTTGGGTTTAATTCTGATATGGGTACAAAGTTCCTAATTGATGCGTTAAATGACATTTTATATCCAACGTGTATATGGATCTGACAAGACAAGAAGAATATAACAGACAACCTTTAGACTATGCTTAATTACATGCTAGCACATTAGCTAGTTAGCATACTCAGGATAGCTATGTAAAGCGTTGTAACTTCGTAGGAATTTTAAAGACACCACTTTGCTAAATGGTCAGACACCCCCGTTGGATAACGTGGGAATACAGACTTACCAAGCAAAAATAAGTTATTGGTTTAATATCTAAACAAGTTAAGTTTCTATTTAGCTAACCAGTTATCGAAGTCTGACGTTCTGCCGGCACGAGCCTGTTGAGCCTTGAGTGATGGTCCAGAAATCAAATTGTGTACAACACACCAATTTGATTATCAGGAGCGTCGTGTCACCTTGAAATAGTCATGTTTCTGTTTAAATTATGGAGGATAGTTCATTTGTTTGAGGCATGCTTTATAAATATAATCATAGTTTTGGTATTATTATAATTGTTAATTGGTTGTTTTTTCTTTCAATTGATGAAAGTTTATATTGTTCCGTATTATTCTCATGGTATTGTCTACTACGGCAGCTAATCGGAACTACTTAATGCCAGACGGTAAAAGCGTTGTCACTAAAGGTAGTGGGATGTAAATTTGTGTGAGGGTAAATCAAGGTGTAACTTATGTGTAGTTGACCTTATGATATAAGGTAAAGCTTGCTATTTTATTTATTTTAATTCCTGTTATTGTATATGTAAAGCACATTTAGTTGCACATGTGCATTAAATGCGCTATATAAATAAAGTAGCCTTGTCTTGCCTATAATCAGTTGTGCGGCCATTAACAGTTTAATTATTCAATTTGTGGTATTTCCCTTAGTTAATTGAAAATGGCAAAAGCTAGGAATTTACAAAGACAGCCCTATCTTTTATTAATGTTTCCTTAAATATTTAAAACTTTTTAGGCTTTTTCTCTACCTGTGTAGGTGTACAACCACTGGTTTCGAATTGAATTTATCGTTACCATTTGGATGACGCTACCCCCCTAATGTTACCACACAGACACACAGATCGGAGTTGATCACTTGCAAAGATCGGATTTGTTCTGACAGTGTGCCTATTTGTTCTGACTTGTGTGACCCTACTGTAGTCCTAAATCAATAACGTCAAATCTAAGTAAATCACACAGCTTTTGTAGATCAGAGATAGTAATTTATTAATGTATTGATGCATAAAACACAAATTAAACTAAAACAAATTCAATGCTTATGGAATTTAGCAAAATGTCCTTATTGCTGAGAATGATCTTTACTGTGAAACATATGTGTATTTTATGCATAGGAGCTTACCACCAATCTCTTTGGCTCTTACATGATTCTGTCAGTCTGAGATTTAAAATGTAATTATGCAAAATAAGTTCTTACATAAACTATGTGAAAATATACACTCATTGTTAAACTTTAGATTTTGTCTGTTTTGCTGGTCCGAAGCCGAGTGCAATTATTCTCCCTCCTGCCCCCTGCTGGTCTCCTTTCACTTAAGCACTTCTATATACCAACATTGTTAAGCAACAATGCAAAGTAAAGGAGAAAAAACAGAAAGCCACATCGTATCTGTTTTTTTCTTTTCTTCATCTGTTTGTTTGGTTATTTTTACTCCGCCAACAATGATGCTAGCTGTATCCCCCAGTACCCCAGACCCCCAATTGTCTGAAGAACTCTGGTAACTTGGACCATTTCGGTCCCTTGGTGTGCACCCAAGTTCGGAAAACAGCTTTCACATAAAAAAACAAACCAACCTATCGATTCTAGCGGACCCCGGCTCTCACCTACCATGATATTTTCAACATGCTAGTCTGCAAATGTATGAAAATAAAACTCTTTCTGTTTTCAAGATGAACACAAAAACATCAGTGAACAGGATGGCACGTTAGGCCTTTTCCCAATCCACATCATAAGGCATTCATCCCTTCCACAGACTTGTACGAGCAACAGCAACATTGGATGTCAGCCTCGCTTTACTGTCCGTCAACCTTGTCTGCAAGAGAGAGAAGATAAGACATATTCAATATCAGACTACAAAAAACTAAACAGTGAGACATATAACGACATATTAAAAATGAACAGAGATAAATGAGGATTTAAGATATTGTGTAAGCCTCTGATAGGGATTTTTGAATGTTTTAAAAGCAAGAGCATAGGCCTACCTTTAGGGACGAACTTCAGCGAGTGGCTGAATATTCAGAACCGTGACGCGCCATCCTCCGGCCCATCACCGACAAATTCATGGCCTAGTCCATTCCCACACTTGCCACACAGAACCTAAAGCACAAACAGAGAGGTATATTACGGGCATCTCTTTAATCCAGCAACACACCCTTTTTCATATTATAGGTTTTATGTGCCTTTGTTCCTACGGTCATAGGACTGAGTACAATGACCCAATCTTATCATTGCTCATGTATTAATATAAACGCCTATAGCCTAATAAAAAAAAACATCTGTCTCACATACATACACTCAATAACAACATGAAGCTTGTTTTAACAGTTTAGACATTTAACCTTGAAGGCTGTGAGACTCTCCATGTGTTTAGTCACACTGTCTTCGCGGATTGTTTCTGTGAAGGCAGGCCATGGTGAAGAGTGGGCATATTTAGATCTACTATTAAACAAAGGATGCGCACACTGGGAACAGGCGTATATTCCTATGACAGAAGAAAGCAACACAAAAGCAATTCACTCAAAGGTTAAGTAACGACTTAATGTTGATTAGGTAACTTTTGAATTCGGTGATCCCACAATAGACTAGTTGGCTGAACAGTGTAATTTTACATCAAACGTTATATCCAAAGCAGCAACTACATTGTGTCTATTTGGCTACCGTTTGGCTTGATCTTATGTCACATATTCATAAACTCTAGGAGTCATCATTGGGTAAAAACTAGCAGATACCTTACACAACACTAAAGTTATCTAAGTCAGGAATAACGTTAGCTAGCCCTGCCTGTAGCAAGTATAGTAGCTATATATATGTATATAAGAGATAAAGAGTTGCCCTCTAGCAAAGGTTATCGCTTGTTCATGTCAATGGATTATGTACCTGTTTTGAAATGGTCCTTGTAATATTCTTTGCCAAAAAAAGAGCAAAAAGACATTTTGTCTATGATGTTTTGCCAGTATACACTCAACGCTGCTTGCGATTATCTAAATACATTGAAGACTACAAGATCTGGTCACCTGGTTCGTCAATGTTATTTCACTAGCGGTGGGAAAGCTGGCATTTTGGCACACTACTGCCCCTGCTGGGGAGGAGTGCGCAGAGGAATAAAATCGACAAAAGCTTAAAACTAGTGATTTCATGAACTTACCAAATGGAATAATAACTACTAGCAAATGAGGAAAAAATTATTGGAAAAGGAAGAATACGATTTAATAGGTCATTTTAACAATATGTGGTAAAAAATAAAGTTACTTTGCCAAAGGGGGCTGTAAGTTTGCCTTAGAAGTCTAGCGAATTGACATTAAAAGCCTAGGAGGTGTCTTATGGCTTAAGTTGGAGATGCTTGTGGTTCAGATCTGCACCACTGAATCCGGAGTATGTTCCGGGTACTTCGCTACTGCACTTTACTGGAATAAAGACAGATTGCCGCATTAACCACAAAATAAACTGCCTTTTTCTTACAGGGCCAAACATCAAAAACAACACATCCAATGATATATCTGTTTATCAAACCAAACAAATACATTGAAAAGATTATGCTACACTGTCCATACCTATTTCCCAGACCTTCCCAGTACAAGGATAATACACTATTCTAATGGCCGTGGTATTGATTTAAGCTGTTATCATATCAGCTCATATCAGAGATGTAAAAGCAAACCCTGTTCCTTCCTGAGTATAATGCTATACATTCAGTGTATTGTTTCCCTATCAAATGTGCCCTATGCAAAAGCTGATGGGAATATTTTTTTCTTTTCTGCTTGTTATGTTGCAAAATTGTCTGGCTCTGTAGATATAAAACTCCCCTACTTTCTGAATCTCCTGTCCTGCTTTTACGGTTCAGAGTTTAGATTAGACATTTAACTTTTACCCTATCCAAGGACACCTTCCGCCACACATTCACTTTCTGAATACAAGACTGGCCTGCTTTTTCACCCTCTGCAAGAACCTTTAGCAATTCTACGTCTGGATCCTGCTGTTGAAGGATGTGGTACATTTAGTGTGTTTTTGTGATTTCTTGCCCAAACTGTAGGTTATGCATTTTTGTTTGTCCATCTCAAGTGACCGCTTCGCCATCTGGGGGTTGCGGGTCTAAGACAATCAGTGGGTGCGGAAATGGCTGGTGAGGCCGATTCGAGCCTAAAAAGGTTCTGGGACAGTAAGGACAAGGGATGGAAGTCACACCAGGGAGAAGGTTGTTGGTGCGCTCTCTCTTGGCTTGCCTTTACTCTCCTGCTGCCTCTGCCCTGGCCGCTTCACAGGCTGCTGCTCCTGTGTGAAGAGAGGATTGCCACAGGGCACGGTCCTGACCATAGACATATATATACTGTAAGTCTATGGTCATGAGCAGTGGCTGCTCCTGTGTGAAGAGAGGATTGCCACAGGGCACGGTCCTGACCATAGACATATATATACTGTATGTCTATGGTCCTGAGCAGTGGCTGCTCCTGTGTGAAAAGAGGATTGCCACAGGGCACGGTCCTGAGCAGTGGCTGCTCCTGTGTGAGGAGAGGATTGCCACAGGGCACGGCCCTGACCATAGACATATATATTCTGTATGTCTATGGTCCTGAGCAGTTGCCTCCCAGGTATCGGGGGTGGAGTCCAAAATTCTTGAAGGAATCCTTGAAGCGTTTCTTCTGCCCACCCTCGTGGCTTGGCGTCCCATGAAGTAGCTCACCATAGAAGATTTGCTTGGGGAGACAGAGGTCTGGCGTGTAAGCTACGTGGCCTAGCCAAGAAATCTGTGACTGGGTCAGGATGGTGCGGAGGCTTGGCAGGCCTGCTCTGGTAAGAACTTTATTTCATGTGTTTTGTGATTTCTTGCCCAAACTGTAGCTTATGCATTACAGTAGCCATGACAGCATGCACAACATAACATATTACAATCCTTCCAGGACGTGACCCTTATTTACAAAGCAGCTAACTCCATAAAACACACTTTTATTGGGTCATTTGACCGATCAGTCTAAATTAAATCTCACACATACACACACACACACACACACACACACACACAATAATCTGATCAACTTAGTTCTGTTTACAATGATTTTAAGGTTGATATAAAAAGTAATCAGTGGTTTAGGCTATCTCTGATGGCCGTCTGGAACAGACTGTGTCGCAGTGCAGATTTACTGGTATTTCTCTAGTTTATTAAAATGAATTGTGTTTCCTTCTGTATTTGTTACTTTGTAACATTCCATTTACAAACATTTGCCTTTACATTCTTACAACAGTTACCTCATCATTTTTAACTCTGAACTGGTCAGTACAGTACATACAGTATGTTAAGACCACTGAAACCAGATGTGTATCTGTTATAATGATATCAGATTACCTGAACCACAACGGATGGAACTATGGTCAAGGCACATTCACAAAGTGAAAACAAATATATATGCAACATCTTGTAGAAATGAATATGCACCTTCAACAGTGGAGACAGATGTAAATCAATACATGAGGCAATTTTGGGTAAGCTTTGTCAGGGAATATTTTGTGTAATTTTGGAATATGATGACAAGGTTGATCTTAGCTGTCTTTTCATAGTTTTTCATAGCCCAAAATGTGAGATATACTGTGAACACCATAACAATTTATGAATTTTTTTTTACCAGGTGTGTTTCTTTTCAGGGGGATTTTTTTTATCTTTACAGGAAGTCAAAAATGATGGTGAAGTAGCATCAGGATTGTCCTTCACTCATACTTGCAGAAATTCTTAAGCAGCTCAGGAAGTTCCAGCCAGTCCAAAGCCATTCTGTGAACGATATTTTTCTGAATGGCCTTCCGACAGAGTGTTTGCAAAGATGCAACTAAATAGGGGGGGGGGGAACAAACAAGGAAATGTTTAGTGAACAACTCTAAACACTATCATTAATAAATCATATTTACTTTCAGATTTATAGAAATTAAGAGGTGTATTTACAGCCATATTCCACCTGGACGATGCGGACACACTTGGTGGCAGCAAACACATCCACAACTGCATAGATTGGCTGACTCGTAGGTATCCTTTTGGCTGAGGGCCCCATGTCCTCACCATTGATGACCATGTGCATGTCAGCAAAACCTGGTTCTCTGGGTACGTAAAGGACTCCAATGCGGCTCCGGCGAGCCGTGGGAGGTAGTGCATTGTACTTGTACAGGTCGTCCAAGATGTGGCTGTACCTGCCTGGCCGACTGCGCCCGACTAGTTTATCCATGGGGATGTACAACTTTTCAATGCACAGGTGGGGGCTTGTGAAAAATATCTTGGGTCTGCTGTTTCCTCTTTCCTCCTCTGGCTCGCCCCTCCCCAGTCTGTGGCCCCCTGCTAAGTCGTCCGCTGGCGATGGCTCCTCCTCAACAACTCTATTGTGGTTTCTAGTGATGGCAAACACCCAGCTATTACCCAAGTCAACCAGATCAGGAATGGAGTACTCCGGCACCGGTTCCAGGGTCCGAGGGTCATGTGCTGTAAGTCCAACGCGAAGATGGCCGCACCAGCCCAGCTCCTTTTCCTCAATCTCCACCAGGAAGATTTCTCCAGGACTCAAGGGGTTTTTGCTGAAGCACACCCCATTAGCAAAACTTTCAACCCGGGTGGCTCTCGTCCCAGTGGGATCCAGTTGCACATTGGTGCCATGGATGGGGTGGAATTCCATAAACTGATCCAAAACAGCGGCCATGTCTGAAGGAACTGTTCCCTAGAAGCGAACAAAAGCTGTGCTAAGTCTACTTAGCTATACAGATTAGCATACGTGAACATGGCAACACACCGGGTAAAATACCTGAAATCGTAACACTGCAACACTACACCACCCTAAATAACAAAAAACAGGAAACAACACACTGTACCAAGTAAATGAAGATGGCCTATGTCTGTTTGCAGTATGTTTGCTGTCTGTATGCCAGCAAGCTACGCAGTCCTAAAGTCTAACTCTTTCAGGCACTGAGAAGTTTCTAGTGACACACATGTGTCTATTTATAAACAGCAGCAGATGTCAGCAGATGCTTTAAAAAGAAGGCAAGGTATGCAAAGGGGAGATAGAGATTAATGGGAGGAGCCCTGGCCTCTAGGAAAGTAAGGCCGAAGTCCCATGTACTCACTAATTTTGGCTGGATGCAGTTTTTACTGTGCTGCCACAATACCACCTTACTGAATTTGGGGCAATTTGGTTACTTCAGTTTAGACAGTTCAGGTTTTGAATATTACTATTATTATATTAAGTACTGTTACATGCCTCATCAATATAGAAACTTTAATTAAACATATTATCCAGTAACTTTACATAAGTGTCATGAAGTACTTAAGTGAGTGTGCCTCTGATTGAATTACTCAGCTTTTCTGGGGTAATGAGTTTTGTGAGTATGTCTGTCACAGCCTTTCAGACTACAATAACAGCAAGGTCTATTTGAACTGTTCTTGTCAGCTAACAAGGGACCAGTTTAGCGCCACCAGCAGAATTAATAAATTACGCGGTGGATACCGTCATTCAAAATAGTTAATTTCCGTCACAGACTTGGAGACCATCTGTTTCTAGCCTATATCCTGCTTTCACTCTACCAGATATGCTCTGAACGGAAGTGCTGACTCCTGCAAGAGGCTCAGTGTACCGAACATTATACAAGCTTTAGTGAAAACGCTGATGCAGATGGACTGGAGGTTGAATTGGACATGCCACCACAGGGAGGAAGGGGGGGAGAGTAAAGATGACATGATACAGGGAGCCAGGAGCCTTAAGTGCATATGGTTGCTGTGCATTTAAGGGTAATGACCTGTACATAAATACGGTATGTGTTTTGCCTCCACATACTCAGGGGATGCGCAAATTATTACAAAAGTAATTTCTCACATCTCAAGGTAAAGGCTAATATTTGTCATTCTGTGAAAATGCAGAATCATTTCTAAAACCATTTAGTGATCTATAAGGAAGAGGTATTATAGCTGAGGTATTGAATTTGTTATTAAAATATATCTAACATTTTCAAAAATAATATGGAGAGGCAAGAGGTTAGTCTCCCTTGTGTGTGTGTGTGTGTGAGAGAGAGAGAGAGAGAGAGAGTGTGTTGGGGCTGGGATGTTTAATCTGGATTAAAGTGGACCGCAGCCATCCTTTCCATAATCAGATTGGTGCGCTGATGTTCGCTAAATCACATCTGGATGAAGGCAGCAAGAGGGAGGTGTTGAACTATGTTCGGGTGCGCATCTCCATGGCAATATTACCATATCCCGATGCCATTCGGTCGGAACTACAAACTGTTCAAAGTCGGCGAATTTCATTTCATCCGTTACGCGTCGTGATAGAATCAGATTTGGACCGGTGGCACGTGCACAGCTGTACAGCACCCTGGGGTATTTACTAAATCCATCGTGCATAGCATATGGGCTTCCTTGCGGATGACCGAAAAGCCAGCGATTACGAGTATTTCAAAGAACATGTATGAAGGCACCGAATGGAATGTGCGCACTGTAATGCTGTTAGGTTTCTGAACTCATATTATCAGGATGTAACAAAATGTCAAAGAGACTCCGCACGTACAAATATTTTGAAAGACCACAACAAATGCTGCGGGGAAATATCTCATTCTTCTCTTTTCATCGTCGTTGACAATAGTCTCTACCCAGAAAGTTTCTGGACCGCAGGGAGCAAATCAAAACATCGCACCATCTTTCAGTGACTCCCAAGAAGTCGGGTCAGTCCCCCCAGTG
Source organism: Clupea harengus (assembly GCF_900700415.2). Taxonomy (NCBI): domain Eukaryota; kingdom Metazoa; phylum Chordata; class Actinopteri; order Clupeiformes; family Clupeidae; genus Clupea; species Clupea harengus. The sequence continues at coordinate 10,900,870 of NC_045174.1, read as the reverse complement.
CTGAAAATTATTTGGTGAGTGGCTCTGTACCTTGACGTGAAAACATTGTCGTCATTTCACAATACTGTTGCAGTTTGTGTTCTTCTTTGCATCGCCCATGTTATTTTCACTGGATTTACTGCGATGAAATTCACCTGTAACAATATAACCCCTGGTTATCCTTTCCTTAATTATATGCTCCTACTATGACGTTGAAAATGCCATGATTCAGAGGTTTGAAACAGTCATACACATTGATGACATCCATGACCATATTAACTGGAAGCATGCCTAAATTATGTGTGCGTGTGTGTGTGTGTGTGTGTGTGTGTGTGTGAGTGTGCGCGCGCACACGCCTCCATCAATGACATAAATATTAGTTTTCCTCTGGCTGGCAGCACAAGTCTGATTAAAGAGATTTCATATTTCCGAAGAAACACCTTAATATTGTGTCTGCCTCTGACTCATAAAAGCCTGTCAGTCCACAAGACACACAGTGGAATGGTTAATCTGCATGACTGGCGTTGACTGCCTGTTTGCAGGGCCCCTCTATGTAAGCCTACCACACTGAAGAGTCAAGCCCATCATTTCACAAGAGGAAACATGCTAGTGGAACACATTGGCGGGTCAGAACAATGAGAATCAGCTTGTGCCCCACAGGTACACTGCACAGAGAGCAGGAGGTCCATTCACACGCTGGTATCTATTCAGTCTCACAGGCTCAGCTTGTACCATCTCTGCCTGGCACTAAGGGAAATGGTGAATTATTGGAAAAATACAGTGGCTGAGTGCTCTGTCATGACCTTTAAGCTCTTATTGAATGTGACATACAAAAGGCAATCCCTGACATTACACCAGTGAGGGCCTGAGGGAATATCTGAGAGACTGTTTCTTTGTCATCTGCTTGTGTTTTCCTACTAACATTTTCCTTTTATAAGCACAGTGGCTCGCACCGATGGTTTTCTCTGTGTCTTTTTAATGGACCTCTGAAATGCACATTACTTGCTGTGATGTCAAAGCAAATGTCAGATTGCAACCTTTGATATTAAGTACACAAAAGGATTACCTCTATGTAATTGATAGAGCATGACAACTTGGTTAAGGGCATAGCCATAATGTTTCCCCCCTGCTGTTACCTGGTGTCTGGTGAATCACACAATTTATGCTCACAGATGTTGAGAAGTGTGCTGTCCTTCGTTTCTGTGGAGCGGGGGTGATATGCTTGATAGCTTTAAAAATGACTTGATCCATTCAATGACACAGACAAAGTTGACACGATTGACGCCAGTCACACCAATATCAGCCAGGTTGTCGTGTCGCCTGCTCAGTGCGATGACGGCAAAGTCATTTCATAACAGTGTCTGTCTCTGCCCTGTGTTCTGCAAAGAAGATTATTCCAGAAAAGGAAGGTTTATGCTCAGATTGTTGTCCTGTCCCAGGTCTCTCCACGTCCAGAGACGCCACAGGTTTCCGCCACCGTGTTTAGACAGCTGTTGTTCATCTCTGCTTTTGGCACCACTGAGCTCCACATACGATGGCAGTCTGAACATGTTTGTGAGTATCTGTAGAATTTGGCCTAATACTGTCCGCCGGTTTAACATCTCACCACAGACCATTTTGGATGGAAAGGAAGGATTACAGAGAATCCACCAGCTGCTGTTGAATTGGTAGAATTTGTGTCAGGCTGTTACGTAATGCTAGTATGTGGTCTTTAACTCACTTTGAAATACAGTCATTGACCCAGAAAAGGTCGGGATACTCTCCCTTCTGTACGGAGATCGAGAAGTGGTCTGTCCATTGGGATTGTTAAGGGTTAATGGGGTTATTGTTCATTTCCATACATACATTTGCTGTAAGGCAGCTGTTGAGACTCAGAAGTCTTCTAAGACCAATATGCTTCCTGTAAAAGGTTCAGCTGTCGGTGGCGTCACAAGCTTATGTAAACACAGGCCTGTATATTTTGATGACGAGCATTGCATTCATTTTGTTCGTTATGTAACATATGTAACCTATGCTGTGCAACAATGGATCAATGCATATCGGTAGCGGCAGTTTGAATTTAAAAGTGGAATCTGTCCCTTTGAAGGATGACTGTGAAAGGGGAGCCTTATGGCTGTGTCTCCCAAGGGTGAGGGAAGGCAGCGCAGTGCATGAAGCTTATGAAAGCACTCTGCATGTCGCGATGATCAAGAGGGAAAAATATCCTTCAAAAACAAAAACTCTGCCGAGGGTGAATTCTAGATATATGCTGGCAAAGAATGTAGCAAGTGAAGCAAGCTTAGTGTTGGCACATACACTTACTTATGGAGTAGGTGTCCCTGTCCTTACCAGCGGATTTATCTTTGAGCTTAGATGATGGCAGTGAGCTATTGAAATTAAGTCAGAGCTCTGCCCTACTTTTTCCGATCGTTTAAGAAGAACATTCCCCCGCTCTATTTTTATGAGCATCGTGAGCCCACACTTATCGAATCTGACAGCAGGGGCAGAAATCTTTTGTTCTCACAAGAGAGTGCTGAGTAAATATTGAGGCTCAAGTAATTACCTCGCAGCAATCCCGCTCACCCACACACTCACCAAGCAAGAGCTCCCTAATGGATAAAGATTACAGAAACAGTAATAAATGTCTTTCACATCAACACAACCTGAAGTCTCTCAAGGTGATGTAACCCAGTATGTTTTTGTCTCCTTGAATGTAACAGTAGAGAGTCTGGAGTGCCTTCTTCTGTGTGAAGATAAGAAATGGCTGAGACCATAGGAAATGATGGAGGACCCAAAAATCGAGGGCTCTGCCCAACTCCTCCTCCTCCAGGGGCTCATGGTGCAACGAAAAGGGGGATTGTGATCCAGCTGACGGGCACAGAGGGTGAGTGGGACAGCCTGGATGACAACGAGCTGATCTTCACCCTGGAGCGAGACCAGGGAGGAGCGAGTGCCCTTCTACCCAAACAGATATCCTGTCCTGACGAGGACGACTGGGGATTGCGCTCACAGGCATTCCACGTTCCACTCTCGCCCTCCTCGCCAGGCTCCCTGGGGGATTTGACGGCCTCCATGCCCAGCTTCCTCTCCCCGGGGCTGCCGTCCCCCACGCACCGACCCATGGCCAACCTGGTGAAGTCCCTCTCCACCGAGCTGGAGCCCAAGGAGGCTTCCTCCTCATCCTCCACCCTCAAGCCGAGGCCCTTTCTCAGCCTGGTGAAGTCCATCTCCACCGAGCTCTCCCGTAGTGAGCCGGAGGTGTCCCAGTCGAAGTCCGACTCGCGGCTCAACCTGCACCTGCTTAGGCAGCTCGGCCAGTCCAAAGACTCCCGCACAGCCCCAGCTTCCCCGGTCAGCCTCTCCCCCCCAGAGTCTAAACCAGGCTTCTTCAAGACGGAACTGGAGGACACCAGACGGAAGCTTCAAGAGGCCATGCAGGAACCTCTCAGCATGTTCAACAAGATGATGGGTGATGACAGCAGCGTGTCCAGCAGCCCCAAGCACCATAGGACAGCCAGCTCGGTGGACTCCCCAAGCTATAAAGGCTTTTACGCAGTCATCGGCAGATCCACCGGGGATTTGACCGCGACTGACTCCCAGGCTCGGAACACCAAGACAGAAGGTGACTTCAACCTGCCCATCTGTAACTGGCCGGTCGAACACGGCAAGAGGAAGGGGTCCTGTGCTTACCATGAGCACCACGGCCGATTTAAGGACCTCAACCCCTCTTTGGAGCTCTGCTGTCACGGAGGTGGGATCATGCAGGTGATGGGGGTCGGTCCCACGGCACAGCCTAGGAACCACCACACCCCTCATGTGCCAGCCGTGGGACTCTGCCTTCTGGCTGTCCTGTTCTACTCTTACTTTATCCTGCCTTTGACTGCATATATGTCAGGCCTCTGCCTTGGCTTGATCTTTGGCTTCATGATAGGACTTCTGCTCATCCGCCTGGGCATGAGTAGACAGGCCACTCCACCTTACAGACGCAATATTAACCAATACAACTATGGTCGTCCAAGTGACCTCCAAGGTGATCCACCCTGCTTAAAGGTGAGTCTGATGTTGGTGGGGCATCAAGTTTAAACTGTAAATAAAAAAAAATATTTTTTACATGTTGGCAACTGAGTCTCACATTTAATCTTTCCTGCAGAGCATGCAGAGTTTTTATCAGACATGTCATCTTATTTCTTTTCACATCACCCTCAAATGTTTTGAAGTTGTAATAATAATATTGTGAAAAGAAATCATGCAGCACAGGATATTGTTAGAATAAAACCCTCTTTCTTGCCTGTGGCGTTCGTCTTTGGAACCGATTGCTTTTCAAATGGGCCACATTGCAGCTCCAACTGGATAGGCTGCAATTAATGTCTCTGTGCCAAGGCCAAGGCCACCATTAACGTGTCCCTTGTGCAGTTCGCTCAGTCAGACAAAGCTTGATATGGCACAGCTTGACTCCCACTAGCTTTTGGTACAATGCACCTATCATTTAAAACCCTCTCCTCTTTCATGTAGCAGGGTCCTTGGCAGAGTCCATTCACGGCAGACTGAGAACTCCAGGATTGCTTTTTTGTGCCTGGTTCTTAGCAGGGCAGGGCAGCACGCCCACGTTTAATCAGTGACTGCTGAGAGGCTGAGCTTGTTATCGCTGAGCCGGGTTGTCTGAATCATTGACCCTGCCATGGCCATGCGTTTCAGCTGCATGAGCGACGGCACAAGCTTGATTTTCCTGCGACGACTGAATCAAAGGCCCTCTAGTCTGTGCCCTTTGAGACCCGGGTGAATGACAGTGCAGATCAGAAGGTCTGATGGCGCTGAGTTGATCAAACCACTGTCTGTGTGTCTGCTTTGCCTTTCAGGGCTGGATGAATGAGATGTACGCTTACGACCCAGACTACTACCATCCGTCCTTGACACACTCGGTGTACGTGTCTCTGGAGGGCCCGTGCCTGAGGCTGGACTACCCCCGCCAGAACATCAGGCGCAGGGCTACCTTCGACGAGCAGCCCCAGGAGTCGACTTTCGTCCGCTCGCGGAATGTCCAGCTCACCAGCAGCAAGGTCTGTCTTTGGATCTAATGTTCAGAAAGCATGCATTATGCATACACATTCATTCTTCTTTCACAAAGGCAGAGGGACAAAAGAGAGCAGACATCCTCAAAGGGTCTCATCCATTGATTTTGTCAGATTGCTTTGTGATTCAGCTGACAGTTCCATCCATTTTGACCCCATTCCAAATATCCTATTGGTGTAACTGAACCAATGAGCTCTTTCTTTCTGAGGTGAAAGCGATGTATTAGCCATGTGCCATGTGCTGTGTGCCGTGTGCCGTGTGCCGTGTGCTGTGTGCCGTGTGCTGTGTGCCGTTTGCTGTGACACGCTTCTAATGAAGGCTGCTTATTGGGGGGTGTGGGGGACACAGGTGTTCCTGCGCCCAGCAGCTCTGGCACGCAAGCGGGTGTGGAATCAGAAGTACCCCATCTGCATCACGCTGGCCGAGGGCGAGCAGCCCGTGGTGGAGGAGCTGAGGGACGAGACCCAGGCCGGGGGTGGGGGCGGGGGTGGAGGTGGGGGTGGAGGCGAGCAGCAGCAGCAGAGAGAGGAGAAGCCTGTCACAGCGCCAGCCAAACCCAAACCTGGCCCCCCCACCACTCTGTACCTATTTGGCCGAACAGGGCGAGAGAAGGAGGAGTGGTTTCATCACCTCCTGGCGGCCTCCAGGACGGAGAGTCAGGACAGGCTGAACAGATGTGGCTCCAGATCTGGTAAGGCCGTCACTGGTCATTAAATAGGCAATAACAGTTGGCCAATCTGATCACACACCTGCGCCCAGGAAGATGAATAGCCCATTGTCCTTGTGTCAGAACTGAGTTGTAAAACTTTATATTACCATCTGTTGATTTGTCAAGAAAAGAACAGACAGGTTTGCTGGAAAATGTTATCACAAAATACAGAGTATGATGATTAGCTGTGAATGTTATACAGTATGTGCTGTGTGACATTTTCCTTGTGACAAACAAATGTTATTGTTATTTAGTAAAAAATTAAGACAGCTAATGTTAGTTGTGTTCAGTCAGTGCTGCTTCCTTAAACATCACATCCAAAATCATCTCCAGACATTTCACACTCAGTCAGGTTTCTATCATTTTACATCATACTGAGGCCATTACCACCCCAGCTCTTTCCTGAGCTGTGTGTGTGTGTGTGTGTGTGTGTGTGTGTGTGTGTGTGTGTGTTCATGCAGACGTGTCAGTGCCTCACGTGGAGACCCCCAGCAGCCCAGTGCAGTCCAGCAGGCTCTCCAGTCGGGGGAGCACCGAGGACCTGGCCTCCGTGTTGCTGTGCTCCCGCGACCTGGCGGGCAGGGTGCGGGGAAACACCCTGCTGCAGGACTACACCTCCTACATGGGCACCCTCCTGAGGTCCCAGGGCCCCAGCCCTGCAGCCAGCCCCGGGCCCAGCAGCACCAAGGCCAGCCCCACAGCCCCAGAGAAGGTACTGCAGGGTGCACCTGGGCCGTGGAGTACACCTATGGGGATGTATGGGGCAGTCTGTTGTTGTGAAAGGCTAGACGTGTAGTTGCATATAATTGCACTGTGTGGCATCTGTGTCTCCTCTGTCGGTCTTTGCTCTTTTGATTGAGGCTCATGAATATGAATATGTTTGTTGTAAAGTGACTGGATGCACTATTTTATGCATTCTGCCTGCCCAGTCCATGACGCTCTTTGGTAGTCTTTGAACTCCAGAGTGTTCTGCATGAGTTGGACAAAAAACCCACATTAATTATAGAAAGAAATTGGCTTTTCTGCTATGGTGGCAGGTCAGCTCGTTCTGCAGCTGAGGAACATGCAGTGCTGCCAAGCGGGCCAGTTACAGAGTTAATGAAGTCTGTTTAAGCAGCTGCTGCTTCATTCGCTTCCCAGCTTCGCTCTGCCATAATCTGAAGCCCAGAGGAACACAGGGATGGAACACAGACCCATTCAAAAGTCCTCTGGCCGCAGCGGAGCCAGAGTGGGCATCTGATCTCAGGTCAGACGGCCACGGACAGGAGCCATCTCACCCCACTGCTGCTTCTCCCAAACAGGAAGTATGCTGTCACATAGATGCCCCTCAATCTGTCTGGATCAATTCCCTGATTGGCCGGATCTTTTGGGACTTCCTGCAGGAGAAGTACTGGGCTGACGTGGTCGCGCACAAGATTCAGAAGAAACTGAGTAAAATAAGGGTGAGCGAGGTGTAGCAGCATGATGCATTCTGGGTAAAGTCAAAACAGAAAGCTCTCATGGGCATTGCCATTATTGCCATTTACAAAATGTCTTGAATTGACTATGATTATGGACACAAATACAGCATCTTATGCAACGGTTGCATTTTACATAATCTTTCATAATGATTCAAACTGAAATTGCACTTTTCTGTTGGGTGGATTGACTATCCTTCTGTAACCTATTTATTTCAGTTACTAAATCCTATATGGAATTTCTTCCAGATGAAAAAAATGTATGAATTTTAATGTTTTTCTTTGTGTATTTGTGTATTTGTGTATGTGTGTGTGTGTGTGTGTGTGTGTGTGTGTGTGTGTGTGTGTCTGTGTGTCTGTGTGTGTGCGTGTGTCCAGTTGCCTTACTTCATGAATGAGCTGACTCTCACTGAGTTAGACATGGGCTCGTGCATGCCTCAAATTATCAACACGTACGAACCCCGTATCAACTGCAGAGGTAAGTCCGGATGAGCCGCACCGAGCCGCATTGTGAAGCCATGTGTTGTGCTTTTGTGCTGTGTGTTATCCTGCGTGGTGCACTCCCGCATGGTGTGTTATTCAGTGTGTTATGCGCAGGTCTTTTCGAAAGATCCGATTAGATCTTCCATCTCAGAGGAGTGATGGCTCGGGCTCTGCTTATGTTCGCTCATGTGACGGCCCCCGAGTAGGGATGAGATCAGATATTATCCCGCTGTAATCTCAGCTCGCATAATGCAGCTCTTGTGCGTGCGTGCGTGTGTGTGTGTGTGTGTGTGTGTGTGTGTGTGTGTGTGTGTGTGTTTATGTGTGTGTATGTGTGTGAACATGCATGTATGTACGTGTGTTTGTGTGCGTGTGTTGTGTGTGTGTGTGTTTGTGTGCATGTGTGTGTTTGCGTGTGTATGTGTGTGTGTGTGTGTGTGTGTGCTTGTGTGTGTGTGTCTGCTGAAATGTGTCAGTGTTTCAGAGGACTTGGTCTCCATTTTATGTATGGGTCAATGCTTCTGTTAACCATTTGTATGAGGGCGTGTTTGCTTGTGTGTATGTATGTGTGTGTGAGAGAGAGAGAGTGACTGCTCTCTGATTGCTGGAGTGAAGTGCACACATTAGTGACTGAGAGAGGTTCAGCCGGGCAGTCTAAGAGCTTACACCTGGTATGAGTGTTGTTGTTGTTTAAAATTTCCCTTGGGATTAGCAAAGTATCCATCTATCTATCTATCTATCTATCTATCTATCTATCTATGTCTGACGCACTCTGTATCACACTCATATAGTCTTGGGCACATATGGACATACACCAACACACACACACACACTTACACGCACACACATGTGCACGCACACACATACACACTAACACACACACACACACAGGTACACAGACACACACACATACACACACATAGACACACACTCCCTAATCAGACCTCATCCCATTTGCAGATTTGCCACACTAGTTATCAGACGTTGAGGGAATTATAATCTGCTGTAATTTAGCGTAATTGAGGACGCCCATAATCAAATCCTCAAGCGCTCGTAATCCCCCTGAAATATCACACAGATTAGTGCCCCTGCTGTCATTGTCTTGGGCTAAATGGTTCTCTCCATAAATTCACTTTGTCTTCCGGATGTGGGAAGACAGTCCACAAGACTTTGTTCAATTTTAAAATGATCAGGAAGGAGGCCCTTTCTCCCCCAAACAAAAATCCTGGAATGCATAGGAAAGGAACTTCATTGAGCGATGCTCCCTAGCTGAAAAGGACAAACAATAGATGGACAGGAAGATCAAAGCAAAGGTTGTGTATGTAACTGCACATTTATTCTGTATTATGGATTGATGCATGTATGTGTGTGTGTGTGTGTGTGTGTGTGTGTGTGTGTGTGTGTGTGTGTGTGTGTGTGTGTGTGTGTGTGTGTGTGTGTGTGTGTGTGTGTGTGCATGTGTTTTTTTGCATTATGAATAATGTTGTATGTGTATGTGTGTGTGTATTTATATAAATATATATATATATGTGTGTGCGGTGTGTGTGTGTGTGTGTGTCAAGCATCTGTACATTCATATGGCTCATGTACTGAGTATGTGTTTTTATATATATATCCTTACATGCTTTGTGTCTCAGGCCTGTGGCTGGAGCTGGACATAGAGTACACAGGAGCTCTGCAGATGACCCTGGAGACCAAGATCAACCTGACCAAACTGGGCAAGGACAGCCTGGAGCCCGACCGTGTGGTGGAGACAGGAGGAGCCGGGTGAGAGGGGGCAGGAGAGCAATGACTTCTGGGAATTCAACCGTACTGGCGGCAGGACTTGTCTGAGCAGTTTGTCTGGGACTCAGGGGACTCACAGTACGAGTCTGGCTCAGGTCACAACACATTTAATGAACAGACTTAGCTGTTAGCTTATCTTGGGTTGATGTGGGCACCTTTAATGAACAGACTTAGCTGTTAGCTTATCTTAGTTTGATGTGGGCCAGTAAATCTGCTGAGTCTTTCTGAGTTTTTGATTGAGTAGCTGAAGCACCACAATGACACAGTTCATTTGGCATTTATTCAGAATGGGGACTGGAATGAGAATCGGATGTACCTGTTACTGGTATAACAATCTATTGTTTGTTTCTTTGAACAACTTGCCTTGGTGCCATGGAATGTTCTTCATTTCTGTCCTGCCCTGTTTTTTTAGGAAGGCAGTTGATTTATTTTCTCTGAGGGCACAAGACATGGTATAGGGGTCCTGCTTTTGTAAAATGTGTTGCCAAGAAGTATTCTGTATTTAGGACAATGTATACATTTAACTGCTTAATATAGAGAGAGATACTGTGAGAGCCATTGGGGTTCATGTTTTTAATTTTGTTTGGGACACTAGATGTCACTCTACCTTAATTGGGTTCACACATAGGTGTGAACATTCATGCACGTGTCAGGTGTTGCTTGACGGAGGGGGAGCACACATAGCTTTTTGACCGCTTCATTGTGTCGCCAAAAGTCTGTTACATTGTGTAAATTAAGGTGCCTGTTTGGATGTATGGTCACTTTTATGAATTCGATTTTATGGTGAGAAATAAATTATCATAACCGTGAACTTGAACTCAAAGTTTGAACGTTATTTTATATGTAACAAGTAAGCGCGTCAATCAAGTGCTCAGTCAATAATCCCTCTGGGCTTTAAGTGTAGACTTAGCCCATACAGATACATTTCTGCACATGTAGTGCTGAAATGAATTGTGCTACAGCAGAAATGAACCATGTGGTACAGTACACCAACACATATCTACACCACTTACATGAGCCTGCGTGTGTGTTCCATGTGTGTGTGCTGCAGCGTGCCCAAGCTGTGTGTGCTGGAGGACAGTGACGAGGAGTCGTCCAGCGCAGGTTCCACTGACGAGGAGGAGGTGCCCCTCACTGAGCCGCAGTGGAACCTGGGGGAGAAGGGGAGTCCGGTCGGCTCGGAAGGGTAAGAGACTTCCTCCTCTCGCATTCCTCCAAGATCGGTTATCAACTTAAATTACAAGGGAGAAAACAACCCCCCCTCCTCCCCGGGCCTACCTTTATGTGAGATAATTTTGTTGTAATGAAAAAGATGATTGCTTTCATTAGAAAGAAATTAAGTACAACACAACAATGCACACCCTAAACTCAAAACAACACCCATTCATCCTGTCCTGTTAGCAGATTTATACTGATGGTGCTGTGCATTTGGTTCTCAATGAGCTCTCACTATAGCCACTATGATTAGCAGACCCCTGCAGAAGACAACTCTTCTGGCTTTGATCCTTTGTGTTTAATGCAGCGCCAGCTCTGCCTCTCCAACAAGAAATCCTCCAGCCAAGTGCAGTTTGGTCCCCATTACCATAATATCCCATTAAATGGCTCACAACTCCAAATGGGGACACCAGAACTCGATGGCCTGAGGTTCTATCACTATATTATGCAAATGTGATGACTGAACTCTGTAGCAATATGAGATGCCCTTCTAGTCTGTTATAAAGTGATTGCATTTTAATGTTCTTGTTGGTGTGTGTGTGTGTGGTGTCATTTCCTGCTGTTTCAAATTGCTGTTATGTTGCTGTTCAAATTGCTCTGATCTCTCACTTGATGATGCCTGATGATGCATGATCCCCCCCCACCCCCCTCTTGTTTGCAGCCCTGCTGCCAGTGGCAGGACAGGTCGGAGGATTTTGAGATTTGTCGACAAAATCGCTAAGTCTAAGTACTTCCAGAAAGCCACGGAAAACGAGTACATCAAAAAGAAGATTGAGGAGGTGTCCAATATGCCCCTGCTGCTCACCGTCGAGGTCCAGGAGCTGTCCGGGACGCTGGCCGTCAACATCCCTCCGCCCCCCACCGACAGGATTTGGTACGAGCCGTTAGCCTAGCCGTTGCCACAGCGAGAGTGTGTGTTGACGCGCGACACAGGTCAGATGAGGGCATAGGTGGCGGTTCCTTGTGGCAGGCTGCGTGAGAGATGTCTCCCATGTCAGGCCAAAGCTGGGTATAATCATGCTTCAGTGGAGGATTATCCTCATTTAGCACGCCGTGCTCTGCACTGCAATTAAGAGGATGAGCAGGATAAATTAAACAAGATTGGGGAAAAAAACGCTTTGAATGGGGGTGTTGTTCTGATCAAATGGTGATGTAAAATCCCACATCTTAACTTTTTTAGTATTTTTTTTTTTCCCATAACAAATAAGTGAAATGATATGCTCTAAGGATAGTGTAGTATGCAAACCACACTCTATGCGCTGTGCTCTAGAAGTGCTCTGATAAAAGCAAACTAAAAAAGCAAAGATATTTGCAACTTTACATCCTTACTCTTTTAGCCCACTTTATCTTTTAACTTCCAGTCTTTAAATATGGGAGATTTGTTAATGCATTTGTTGGTGTGTCTGATGTTGCGTCTGCCCTGGCTGTCCCAGGTACAGTTTCTGTGACCCTCCTCAGCTGGACCTGAGGGTGCGTCCTAAACTGGGGGAAAGGGAGGTGACCTTCTGCCACGTGACCGAGTGGATCGAGAAGAAGCTACAGGACGAGTTTCAGGTTATTCCCCCCGCCCTCCCATTTTATAAACTCTCCGCCAATTGCGTCCTATTTCCTCGACAGCTAACGCCATCCGTGCCTAAATCCTATTAGAGATCAAATCATAGAATATAAAACCGCTGGTTCATATTCACATATTTTTTAGGTCAGAGTTCACACGAGTTGAACATAAATAAGAGGATTCTAAAACGCACCAGAACCATTTGTGTGATTACATGATTGCTTTTCACGTCACAGCCCTGCTCCAAACTTCTGTCTCTTTCAGAAAGTGTTTGTGTTGCCAAACATGGATGACATTTACCTGCCGCTCATGCACTCGGGCATGGACCAGCCTGCTGGCACCCAGGACCCCCCTGCCGGTTCACCGCTGCACAGCTCCATGGAGTCCATCGAGAGGATTCCCCCGGAGCTCTCGGTAGAGTGGGAGTAGTGCCACCCTGTGGACGCCCATGAAAATGCAGTGCTTGTCAGTGTTTACATATTGTAACTGAATGGCAACCTCCTCCCCAGCCAACCAGACATGCTGTAGCTGCCTGTGTACCGTGTCAAAATGTGCTCTCCATAGAGCCTGTTGCAATGTGGCTCACCGTGCTTTAGTTAATAAACATTGTTGAAGCAGGACAAGCGCTACGTATGTTTGTGTGTGTGTGCAGGGGGTTTAGAAGCAACAGAAACCATTGTTTTCATTCATGCCTCCCATTGTGCAGCACAGAATACTTTGTGAGTGGATGGGAATGTTTGTCCTGGAGGCCTGTCAGTTTGAATGCTTGGAAAGAGTTTCTGTACAATGAGAGGCTTTGAACAGATAAATAAGGAAAACTTCCTTGTTACTTTTATGGTGTTACCTCTGACAGTTACTTGAAAAAGATACAAAAAACTTTTCCCAAGAATTTCTCAAAAAGATCACAACAGCAGCCAATCATATGAAAGCACATTTATTCTTTGGAAATGGGTACACCACGTGAAAACAAATGACAAGTGAGACATGCTTGCCTTGTTTCAAATACCATTCTGTGCTATGCTTAGGCGTGTCACCTGGGAAGACCTCAATAAGAATGCCTCACCCAGCATTACTCTCACACCCATCTCAGGTGCGAGAGCTCTCCAACACGCATTCAGACCTAGGTCTTAAAAACACAAAGCAACTCCTACAAAATAGACAGAAACATTCCAAAGCATTCCTGCACAGACGCCCCGGACTCCAGCCCCTTTACGAGCTGCTGCTGCTGGTGCTGCTGGCGGTGCTGCTGTTGCTGCTGGAGCTGGTCCCCTCTCCGGGGCTCTCCTCTTCCTCCTGCTCCTCGCACTCCTCCAGCACCTCCAGGCTCTCGCAGATGAGCCCTACCTGCCGCCGCATGTGGGCCATGGTGCTCTGCATGCGCGTCATCTTGCGGCGCAGGGCGGCGGCGATGGTGCGCTGCCGGCTGCGCTGAGCCTCGTAGCGCTGCTGCAGCTCGCGGTAGCAGTTGTGCTGCGGCTGCGTGGTGCGGCTCAGCTGCGTGCCGCAGCCCATCGGGCACAGCTGGGTCCAGTGCGGGCAAGCGCAGGCGTGCGAGTCTGCGTCGCGCCGCAGCACCCGCGTCCCGCAGCCCAAGTGCGGGCAGAGCAGCCGCTCGAAAGGACAAGTGGAGCTGTGGAGGTACTCCTCAGAGAGAGGGAAAATGGCTGCACATCCCTGTGGTGTGTTTCGACACTGGTGCCAGGGGGAGGGTAAAAAAACGAATAAGAAAAAATTAGTTGGTCATTCATGCCAACAAGAGTATGTGTTGCTGTCGATAGGGTCATCAAGTCAGATATCTATCTTGCCTAATATTCTATTCTATTTTCACCTCTTATTTCAGTGACACAAGAAAGCCTCACCTTGACTTGTAGGCGACCGATGGCTTTGCTGAGTCTGAACATCACAAACATGAGGTTCTGACTCACGGGCTTCCTGCAGCAAGGACACGTTTCCTGTCTGCGGAGCAAAAGGAAGTAAAAATGTCTCTTACACATTCACAAGAGAGTGGGCAACTTTCCAGCATGATTCATTTTTACCACCTAGGCACCACATATCACAACCACTCCTTAATATGTATCGTTCTTGACGTCTGCTATAACCCATTCAACTAAAGAACAAGCTAGGCTGTGAGGAATACCCTTTAAAAGCCCAAAATACTCAAATAGTGCAATCATAGTGGTGTGTACCTCTTCAGCCACTGGAGGATGCACTTCTTGCAGAAGATGTGGTTGCAGGCCACACGGACTGGGCAGCGCAGGACCCCTCTGCAGATGATGCAGATGAGGTCATAGTCCGGCGCCTCCACAAACAGGTCCACTTCATACCCTCCACTCTGCTCATACAACCACATTTTTTGTGAAGAAAATTCATTTTTTGGGGGCATAATGCAGGTCTGTTATTATGTATTAAAGACATAATCCACACTGAAGATATGAAAACCATTGATGGATGACTAAACTGCTGAACTACCAAATTTCAAATGAATTACATGAATTCTTGAAGAAAATCATGAAATGATTTATGCAGGAAATGAAATAACTTTACTTCATTTACTGTCATCTAAGAGGAATTCTTTCTGAACCTCACCTGAATCTGATTCTGAATCATCTTTATTAGCTCTGTAAATACATTTCCTATTTGATATGTAATAAAGCTCAAATCTGAGATAACAGCTTCCAAAGAAAGCTGTTATCTTAGATTTGAGTCTGCCTGGCCTCAGCTCGCTGTGAAACTAGTTCAAACAGGTCACACTACTTTAACTAGGTCATCAAACAATCACATAAGAGAGAGAAAAAATAAATAATATTTCAGATTCAAAATTAAACTCAGGTCAAGTGACACGTGGGGTCCCTTTCAGCTTCTCCATACCGGAGACACACATTACCGGATATTTTGTATGCATGAGCGCAGCCGTGTTCGTCAGGTTGGACAATGCCGAGCACAGTCTGAATACAGAGCCACGCGGCCAGCTCTCCCTAAACACATCTAGAAGGTCAGCTGACCCACCGCAACCCAGGCCGGGTTTCTATCTCTTAACTAAATAAGAGTAGATATAACTCAAATCACTGATAAAAATGTAGAGAAAATGTAATGCTGGTGATGAATTGTGTCAAATTTTAAGGTAAGAGAATTATATGTTAGGTTAATCATGAGATGCTTCACAAACAGCAGAGTACAACGGGCAGTGTCCACACATTTCAGATTTACGTTGCTCAATTTACATGGATGACTTGAATTTGGTCTGTTTTTATGTTAAAAACAACCAAATTTGAAGGGAAACCACACATGCACAATGCAAATCAACCAGCCACGCCTCTGAGATGACCCAGGATGAATCAAGCGTGTGTTCATCACTGGCCTGAACACTCACCATGTTTGTAGGTTTCTGTTGTCAATGGCTCCCTTTAGATCCTGGTACCATCACTGCGGTGTGGCCCTATGTTCTCATCAGCTCAGTCTCCACACATGAACATATTCCAAGGCCACATAGAGTCCCATTCAAGACGAGGCCAAACAATGCGGTGTTAAAACAGCCAAAACCTGGATCATTTGACTTCATACGTGTAGCACTCATTTCCAAACTCCACTTTTACCTTCTAGCACCAGCAACCAGGCAGCTATAGTCAGTACCAGATAACATTCACGCCAACCACCTGGGAGCCTATTTTTTTGTTACCATCCAGGTTTTACCAGGTGGACAAAGGTATTGCCATGGAAACCTGCGAACTTTCAATGGCAGCATGATGTAGAGGCCACAAATGCTATTCTCTTGGTGCTCTGCCATTTTGTGAGGGGTTTTCAATGGTTCTTTAGAACATAGTGGTATATTCTGCATAATATATGCTATTCTCTGGTTTATTTACAAACACTCTTTCTCTGTTTACTATGTTGAGATGGTAGATGCCAGATTTGCTGTGGAACAAAAATTCAGTGTGAAAACTGACTTTACTGGTCGTACTTTTGTTTGATACTATAATGCTGAAAGGTGAGGATGTCTGTCAAGAAGAAAGTTCATCAAACTAGTACACATTTGTAATAAACTGCCCATTTGAACAAACTTGTTTGTCGCAATCAGTGTTTTGCTAAATCTGGTTGTTGTATCAGAGACCTTTTGTTAAAGTACACCTGTGCAATGACACACAGCAGATGTCAGCAAGGTGTGTTGAAATGTAGAGGTGAGTCTTAATCAGCTAACACAGCGGCTCAGCTCTCGTCAACATGGCATCTCAAGGAGTGCGTGGAGTACGTGACCATCTGTGCCCAGATGTGTGTATCATTTTGAAAAAAACCTAATAAATGACACACAGTAGGACTATCACACGCAGTAAAATGGTTTCTCTCTAACTAACTACGCACATAAAAGCACTGATAATGACAAGGAAACAAGGAAATCAGTTTCACAACATTACATCACAAAATGCACTGAATTGCGTCAGTGTCTTGTTACTGTAATCATCTTTACATAATAAGAGTTTATGGCAGCTATTCAGGTGAAATCCCCGGGTATTGGGAGACGTTAACACACAACTAACTTATCTATGGTCTTGCGTGACTTCAAAAACCTTCCTTGAGGGAAGTTGATGTTGGTGCCCATATCCAGGAAGAAACCAGGCATTTGGGTTTATCATCAACACTATAAGACATACCTGCAGAAATATGCATTGATGTATAGACATAATGGTAAATAATGAACTATTGTGCTTGTGTTCTGTTCCCTGGGAGCCTCTTCTCACAGTGGTGGATCGTGACCTGGTGACCTGTCACCCCCCAGTGTAGATTAAAGTATTGATTCTTCCTTACCTGCAAGAACTAATTACTCCCCAAACCTCCACCTGCACCCTCAGGTCTTCAAACAGCTCGCTCCTCCGCGTCCCCAAAACCAAGCTCCGCACCATGGGCGACCGGGCCTTTTGCTCGGCAGCACCACGCTTATGGAACAGCCTCCCTGACCACCTAAGGGCAACGCAGACGCTGGACTCCTTTAAAGCTGGACTAAAAACATATTTATTCAGGAAGGCATTTCTGGCCTTGTGTTAAATCTTATGTTAAAATGTTACAAAATTTCAATTATGCTTATGTTAACTAATTTTTAATTTATTGTATTATTATAGTTAGTTTCTAATATGTTGGCACTCTGAGATTCTTCTGAATGAAGAGTGCATTACAAATTAAATGAATTATTATTATTATTATTATTATTATTATTCTCTGTGATACAGTTCTGGGTTTTTTTTCCATTATTTTGTTAGCGGCCCATTTTTTTCTGAGTTTTGTTTCTGAAGGTTTCTGTCAATGCCATGATCACATTTTTGCTATGAATATTTGTCATGGGTGTTTGTCAATGGGTTTGCCCATTGTTCATCTGTCACTGTTGTGGACTACAGCCAAGACATTTCATACCCGTTATTGTGATAGCAGAGATAAAACAAAAGGCCTATCACATTCTAGTTAGAAATCGTAAAGGTGTGTCCTTTCCCAGACAACTGTGAGTGTATACTCTTGTTTCCTGGTTTGATATGGGGTTGTACAGTAAACATTGCCTATACACAAGTTCAAAAAATACCACTGCATAGCCAATTCTGGTTTAACCCCTGAAAGGACTGTAGCCAGAAGCAGTGAAGCAATGCAGACACAGGGCTGTCAGACACACCTGATGTCTAAATAATGAGGAATGCAGGTGAGGCATCTGGTAAAACCACTTTCTTTGTGATGTAACTGGGGCAGATTTTACAGTTCGGTATTCTGTCCATCCATGGCTGCATACCTAATGCATCCAAAATGATGATGATGATGTCATGTTGAACAAAGTGAAAGAGTGGAGAGATTCCTCTGAGGCCTTTCTACAGACAGACATTTTATGTGGAACTTGCAGAGATCTATTTTTACATTTCTACTGATTGTTTTATTTTTATAAAAGTTTTATTTTCACCTGATAGCGTAATAGGATGCAAACATGCGTCTATATGAGTTTAGTAGTAAAGTAGTTTGCAAAAGCACAACACAATTCAACCATCCTCAAAATGTGTCTTGCTGTTCTGTCTGACTGCACAACAATACATTTCCAAAATAAGCAAAAAGGAAACTAAATCCAGTTCAATTTGACAGGTTTGAGAAGAGTTTGTCAGAAAGCCAAGCCAGATACATAATGACCTTTAAAACCTGGTATAGCCCTGGTACGCTGAAGATGAATATATGAATACAATGGATCGCACGTGAGTGTGCATGTCTAAACATTAAAATAGATCACATTTAATGAAATGTTATTTTGACAGAACATTGTACTGCTGGTTCCAAGATGACAGCAGCGTGCATGATTGTTTTGCAGTCAAATTACACTGACTGTACACTCTTACAAGGGAATGTGCAATACTTGTTTCCAAGACATATGGAGACGCCTCAAGATCATGTCATGAGTGCAGTCATACAGTACTTTAAATGGTTTAAACATATATACCAATTAATGGCATTTTATCAATGCTATGATCACATTTTTGCTATGAATATTTGTCATGGGTGTTTGTCAATGGGTTTGACCATTGTTCATCTGTGACTGTTGTGGACTACAGCCAAGACATTTCATACCCGTTATTGTGATAGCAGAGATAAAACAAAAGGCCTATCACATTCTAGTTAGAAATCGTAAAGGTGTGTCCTTTCCCAGACAACTGTGAGTGTATACTCTTGTTTCCTGGTTTGATATGGGGTTGTACAGTAAACATTGCCTATACACAAGTTCATGTCTCAAAGGTTTGTAAAACCAACCACTTTATCCAGGTGGTCTGGCCCAGACCATTTTTTGTGTCCCCTCTGGTAGTCCAGGCAATTAGCAGTTTCCATGAGGTAGGCTCCAATTGTAATCAGTAGTATGAGTGTTTGTGTGTGCGTGTGTGTGCAAACCATGTCTGTTTGGGTGCGCTAGTGGTTGAAAACATTGGGCAGAAGTGTGCAGTTCATGTGCGATCGCACCACGACCATCACAATACTATAATGCTGAAGGGTGAGGATGTCTGTCAAGAAGAAAGTTATGAAAGCTGTAAGTTCAGAGTGTGCATGACTAAACATGAAATAGGTCACATTTAATTACATGTTATTATGACAGAACATTGTACTGCTACAGTTCATGATGCTAAAATAAACACCGGAGATGTGGGAAAGCAGGTTATGTTATTAGATAACTTTCACTTGTCAGGTTAACACAAACGGACTGTCTCCACCAACCCCCAGCACCCACACTGTCACCCTACAAGAACATGAGATGAGATGTGTGCTCAAATGAGTAAACACAAGGAAGGCCGCTGGCCCTGAGGGAAGAACTGGCAAGGTACTCAAAGCCTGTGCCAACCAGCTCGCCGTGGTCATCACAAAGATCTTCAACCTTTCTCTGACACTAGCCACCATCACATTCTGCCTAAAATCAGCTACCATCATCCCCGTTCTTAGGAAACCAGCCACCGACAGCATGAATGACTACAGACCGGTTGCACTTACACCAGTAATCATGAAGTGCTTTAAGAAACTGGTTTCACAGCACATCAAGTCCATCCTTCCCCCTCACATTTGACCCACATCAGTTTGCATACAGAGCAAACGGTTCCACGGAAGATGCCATCGGCAAGTGCCACTACCGATATATTTTCCTATACTGACCAGTGGGCTATACATTCTCCCTTACATATGATATAACACTGTAGTGACCGGTGGACTATACATTCTCCCTTACATATGATATTACACTTTAGTGCCTCATGCCTGGACTTAGACACCTTTACTGATGAATTCCACCCAAACTCAGTTTTCCAAGTTAAAATTGATCAAAGTTACATCTTTTTAATGTATCAATTCACTGATGTAGAAGGACATGGCTGACCAGTCTCAATTCAATTCAAATGTATTTATTCATATATTACGCCAAGGCATTTAATAGAGCCTAGGGCCCGAACCCCCCTAGAAAAAGCACTTAGGAAATGGTGGCAAGGTAAAACTCCATCTTAACATGAAGAAACATTAAGCAAAGCCCAGTTAAAATGACAAGAAATAACAAACAAATGATATCCCTTTGTGCTGCAACAGAGCCCTTTATGTAGTATGTTACTGATGTATTCACTCACATTTGAAGGTGTTTCTTTATCAAGAGATATTGAGCGAAGAAGGGCACTCCAAATGAATATAACAATGCTGGTATTGTTAATTCTGCCAGAAGTTTGGCGAGTCTCCCTCTCACTGCTATTGAGATACTTCCAACTTGCTGTCACCTTTTAGTTTTGACATAGAGCCTCTCTTGCCTGCTTTTAGCCAGTGCTGTGGATCAACATGTTAACCAGGTCATGAAACTGGAATGAATCAAGAACAAAGGGGAATTGTATGTAGGCTCTATGAACAAAATCCTATAAGCAATATTGCAATGGCATCAACCCCCACCAGACCCCTGCCTCAGATATTTACATTTAAACAATGGACCCTTCAATTAGTACATAGAATAAGTCAATACAATGACATCAAAAAGGTAAAAGCTGTAATATTGGGTTAAAATCAATTGGCGAACAAAGCATCATCTCATCTCATAGTACTTTGGATAGTTTCCAAACAAGTTTGAAAGCCTTTATTGTCATTGTATTTGCATACAATGAAATTTGGAGCGCTGCTCCTGTTGGTGCCACGAGGGACAACATATCACGACACAACAATACAATAAACTAATAAAGATTAGAACAAGTGCAGTGGTATGGAGTACAAGTACTCCCCCTGAGGTACGTAAGTTATATTATTCGGCCCCCCTGATTCCATCAAACTGACCACCAGCAGCCTAGGCAATCTGTCTACTCTGGTGAAGCCCCAAGTCAAAAACCTTGGTGTAATATTCGATTCGGCTTTTAAATTTGACAAACAGGTCCATTCAGTAGTCAAAGCCAGCTTCTACCAACTACGCACCATTACCTAAATCAAGTCTTTCCTGTCACCCAAAGATCTTGAGAAAGTCATCCACGCCTTCATATCCTCCCGGCTAGACTCCTGCAATTCCTTGTGACCGGTACCCGGAAAAGAGACCATATTACCCCTATCCTGGCCTCTCTCCACCGGCTTCCAGTGCGGTTCAGGGTTGATTTTAAGGTGCTCCTGTTAGTTTTTAAAGCCCTTAGTGGGCAGGCTCCATCTTATATCACAGGCCTCTTAACCTCCTATTCTACCAGCAGGCCCCTCAGGTCGTCCAACTTAGGGCTCCTGGCAGTCCCTCAATCTAAACTTAAATCCAGGAGTGGCCGCGCTTTTGCTATTGCAGCCCTTAGACTGTGGAACAGCATCCCCCTGTCTATAAGATCAGCCCCCTCTATTGACTCCTTCAAGTCCAGGCTCAAAATCTACTTTTATTCCTTAGCATTTGGATCCCCCTGATTTTAGTTGATCATTCGTATATTTGCTTTCTGTTAGAGGTGTTTCTGTTCTTTTGATGTGTATATAGATGCTTAGTTGAGTGTGTTGCTTCTGTTTTTCTGTTTGATTTTTTTATGATTTTTTTTTTTGTGATCTAATTGTTTTGTTTCTGTCTTCTATTTGCTTTGATATTAATTTTTTTGTGATTTAATTGTACAGCACTTTGGTCAGCGTGAGCTGTTTTTAAATGTGCTATGACTTGACTTGACTACGAGTTACATATAACAAATAGAGTAAAATTTTTGCCTTATACACATGAATAAGGTGACTGAGATGGCATAAGTGACTTGCAGTAGAATAAAGTGACTGGAGTGTTAATATTGCACATTGAAAGTTTCACATTTTAGTGCATGTTTGAGTTTAATGTTCTGATGACCGTTGGGAAAAAACTGTCCTTTAGACGCGTGGTCCTTACTCTGGAGGAGCTGTACCGATTGCCAGAGGGCAGGAGAGTAAACAAGTGGTGGCCTGGGTGTGATGTGTCTTTGATGATGTTTTCGGCCCTGCCAAAGTAGCAGGAGCGGGCAATGTTTTCCAGGGGGGGGGGGGGGGGGGCAGTGAGCAGCCAGTGATTTTTTGGGCTGTGTTGATGACTCTTTGGAGGGCTCTATTGTCTGCCACAGTGGAACCGGAGTACCACGCCGAAATGCAGTATAGCAGTACACTTTCAATTAGTTATTTTGTTTTTGTGGTATTCAGAGACAGATTGTTGTCTGAACACCACACTTCCAGTTTCTGTAACTCATCTCTGTCGGCTGATTCATCATCTCCTGATATGAGTCCGATCACAGTAGTGTCATGAGCAAATTTGATGATGGTGTTGGTGGGATGGGTTAGAGTACAGTCATATGTGTACAAGGAGTAGAGTAGTGGGCTCAGCACACAGCCTTGTGGAGAGACGGTGCTGAGCTTGATGGTGGAGGAGAGTTGGGTGCCGAGTTTAACAGTTTGTGGGCGGTTTGTGGGGAAGTCCTTTATCCAGGTGCAGATGGAGGGGGAGAGGCCTAGTGCAACTAGTTTGCGGACTAGTATGTCTGGGATGATTGTGTTAAATAATGAGCTATAGTCTATGAAGAGCATTCTTACATTGGTTCCCTGGAGTTCCAGGTGGCTCAGTGCTATGCTGATGGCATCTTCCGTGGTCCTGTTTGCTCTGTATGCAAACTGATGTGGGTCAAATGTGGGGGGAAGGGTGGATCTGATGTGCTGCGAGACCAGTTTCTCAAAGCACTTCATGATTACTGGTGTAAGTGCAACCGGTCTGTAGTCATTCAGGCTGTCGGTGGCTGGTTTCCTAAGAACGAGGATGATGGTAGCTGATTTTAGGCAAGGTGGGACGGTGGCTAGTGTCAGAGAAAGGTTGAAGATCTTTGTGATGACCACGGCGAGCTGGTTGGCACAGGCTTTGAGTACCTTGCCAGTTCTTCCCTCAGGGCCAGCGGCCTTCCTTGTGTTTACTCATTTGAGCACACATCTCATCTCATGTTCTTGTAGGGTGACAGTGTGGGTGCTGGGGGTTGGTGGAGACAGTCCGTTTGTGTTAACCTGACAAGTGAAAGTTATCTAATAACATAACCTGCTTTCCCACATCTCCGGTGTTTATTTTAGCATCATGAACTGTAGCAGTACAATGTTCTGTCATAATAACATGTAATTAAATGTGACCTATTTCATGTTTAGTCATGCACACTCTGAACTTACAGCTTTCATAACTTTCTTCTTGACAGACATCCTCACCTTTCAGCATTATAGTATCAAACAAAAGTACGACCAGTAAAGTCAGTTTTCACACTGAATTTTTGTTCCACAGCAAATCTGGCATCTACCATCTCAACATAGTAAACAGGGAAAGAGTGTTTGTAAATAAACCAGAGAATAGCATATATTATGCAGGATATACCACTATGTTCTAAAGAACCATTGAAAACCCCTCATGTTCTTGTAGGGTGAGAGTGTGGCTGCTGGGGGTTGGTGGAGACACTGTGTTTGTGTTGGGCCTATTAACCTGACAAGTCAAAGTAACTGACTGATACTGATAGAATTCATTTAGAAACACTGTTCATGACTTAAGAATGTATTAATCAAGTGCCTTGTATTAATAATTACCTTGTATGAATCATATGTTTTTTTTTTTTTTTACATAACTTTGTTCGGAAACACAATTCAAACTAACTACGTTTTGACAGTTTTTGACTGTTCTCTGCAACTTTTCACTGCGTTGACAGAAATCTGAGTCTTAGTAGCATCACAGTTAAATTACATAACCTATGACAGTTGTTCCGTTTTTAATGCTGTTGTTAAAATGCCGTTTGTTTATACGTGGGGTGGTGCACGTCATTTGGCTCAGCACATAAACCGCTGACAGGCGATGTTTAGTGTTGAAAGTTGGTTGCACGCCAATGAGGCATTCCAAATCGCCAGCCTTGATTTCTTGTCAACGGACAAATACGCTTTGTGTCCGCCCACCTGCGGGAAATATTTAACTTGTAAAAGGTGCCATTAACCCTTTCCCTCCCAGGCTCCGCCTCTTGCGTGTGTGTATATAAATAGAACCCTGGGATTGGGGAGGTAGTAGGACAACATCACTAGTGTGACAAAAAGACTCACCGGTCTGTACTGTTTTTATCATGGCTGATCAACGCTTTCCAGCCAATGTGCGCATTATTGGAGTGATGCACAAGGACACAACTAAGGTAGGATCAGCATCTCCCTCCAGCTCTCTCTTAGTCTCGTTCACTCACTCTCTCACACACATATACTGATGCCGTGCGTATTCAGCAATTGTGGGAATATTATCACGCTGACTATACAGCTAATCTTATTTTAATTTACCTTTTGCAGATGTTTATGACCTCTGTGGTCTGGTCAGATAAGAATGAAGTGATCATCTACAGATCCTTCCAAGATTTCAAAAAACTACACGTAAGTTGGAAGAAATCTCCAGAAAGACAACCACCAAAAATCTACAACTTATTTTATATCTAAATCTAAAACTGGCAACATTTGCTGTGTCTTCTAACAGAAACAGTTGAAAAAGAAACATCCAGTGGCAAATCCTTTTCGCAAAGAGGATAGAATTCTCCCCAGATTCAGAGGTGCAGTATACTATCCATGTTCAAATAATGCAATGAATACAGAGTTGGTACACCATACCCTGACGTCCTTATTCATGACACCACTGAAATATTATCATGATTTTTTCCACTGCAGGCATGAAGAGGAACTTTCAGAGGAAGGGGCCGAGTAAGAGTGTGCACCGCGTCAAAGCTCTGGAGAAATACTGCACCGAGCTCCTCCAGTGTGACCCCAGTGTCACACAGAGTTCAGAGGTCGTCCAGTTCTTTTGCCCCAAAAATCATGACCTGGAACCAGAGTTTGCCAAGAACAGGTATGTTCGTTTTCCTGCTTGAGAAGAGGTATACAGATGGTCTCAAAATCGTTGTGTCTTTGTGTCGCTGTGGGTAAAGACCATCTGAGTAAATAATCATTGTTAACTCTTAAATTGTTGAGTGGTAAAAATATTTTAAATTGCTAAAGTCCTGCCCTTGCCCTTTCAGTATCATTATAGTGCCATCAGATGACCTGTCGGAGATTCAAAGGGACGGGACAGCAAAACCACATGGCAAGCGCTTCAGTATGGGAAACATAACTCATCCTTCTCTGACTCAGACCTACCGCACTGTCGCCCCGTATGAGACCAAGGACCTCAAGAACAGACCCTTTAAAGTGGACGTAAACGAAACCCTGGATGTCCTCATCAAAGACCAAAAAGGTATGTCAGTTCATGCTTGTCCTTTACCATTGCAATCTCTTGGGTCTGTTTATTCAATCAAATCAAATGACTCCTTGAGGCTCAAACAAGCCACTCACCTTTCCTCTGATTTCTTGTTGTGTCACTCGGTTTGCCATGGCCATCATAGACAATGGCAGCCTTTCTCATCCCAGACTGTGTTTAATTTGCTAATGGCTAAACCAGGATATAAGAAACAGAGAAGGAGAGATACACTTTTCTTTGAGATACATGAGCAGAATGTGTAGCCTGTTAAGGACTAGGAGCATATTTGATAAAGACCAGTGTGTGTGTGTGTGTGTGTGTCTGCAGGCTGCCTTATAGACTCAATTTATGTTTTCTGGGTTGGCAGGCTGGTGGCTTGTGGAGAATGAGGAGAAACATCTGGCGTGGTTCCCTGCCCCATACCTGGAGCCCTGTGAAGAGGACGACGATGGTGACTTTGATACTGTTTCCTCTGAAAGTAAGAAACCATTTCATTGAGATTGCAGACAAAACAATAGATTATATTGTATTACAATGAATAAATGATACAATGAATAAAAATCAAAGCATATACCAAAACAAATCAAAGAAATATATTATTAAAATTGTATTATTTAATTCATTATTCAAATGTAATAACTTTTTTTGTCTTCATCTACCAGCAGATACATTCTACTGTGCTGCAAGAAACTATGTCTCTAAGAACAGAGATGAAGTATCTGTACACATCGGCTCTGTTGTGGAAGTGTTGCGCAAGTCTGGCGATGGCTGGTGGCTTATCAGGTAATTTGCCTCATCTGGGAAAAGTCAGTAACGTCAGAGATTGGGAAGTGAGGGAGAGGCCAAACAAGGGCAGGGTACGAATGAGAGTTCCCATTTGAATAGGTATTTCTGGATAAATTCCAACAGATCATTTCAGTGCATCGTCTCAGTGCTGCCCCAGTAACATCACCAAAACTGGTTGGTGTGAAGATATAAAGTCAAGTATTACTCAGGTGTGATAGTGTGTAAGTCAGGTAGATAGAGTGTAGCATGTTTATCACTTTTATGATCCTTAATTATTGTCTGTTGCTACTCTTTGGCAGATACAGCGGCAGGGTTGGTTACGTGCCATCCATGTACCTCCAGCCTTACAACAACCCATATGTCGGCCTCCAGAGAACACTCCACAGCTCCACCCTCAACCTCAGTTCCCTGCAGTCGCCTCCCTCCCAGGGTCAGGGCATCCCACGCAGGCTGACCCCGATTAGTCACTCTCGTTCCCTGGAGAACCTGCTGGAGCCTCATCGCGTGCGGACCAACACGACTCCTGACAGCACTGCCGCGAGGCGCGAGGAGCCAGACAGCCGCAAGCGCAGCATCAGCGCAGCCAGCGACGAGAATGACTTCAGCTTCAGCTCCTCTGGGAGCCTGTCAGGGGCAGAGGCGGAGCAGGAGGCCCAGATCCGTGGGTCCTCCACGGGGGAGGCTGAGGCCAGTGATGGCCCCGACACTGGGGAGTCCAGCGGTGAGATGAGTCCCAGCAGATCCTGCAGTGGCAGCGCCAGTGACAGCCCAGCCGTCACCCCGACTGTCAGAGCCGCGACCCCACCCAGAGTGCCACCCAGGCCTCAGACCCAGGAGATCTTCACCCACTGCACCACCTACACCCGCAAGGCGGCCATGGCCTCCAGGGCCCGACTCTTCCCACAGCAGATGGAGATCCAGACGTGCTAATGGGAGAGAAGACACATGAGCAGAATTAGAGCAGAGTTCATGGGAGTAGTTAAACAGGACATTAACAGGATAAGGCGTAACACGAGCAGTTTATCTTATACATGGACATATTTAAAAGTTGCATATTTAAATAGAATTAGAATGCTACCCAGAGGCAGAGGGTATTCTATACTTAATTGTTTGAGATCCATGGTTACTGTACTTTTACTGGATACCTAGGGTGTACATATCTGTACTGTCTGTCTGTCATAGCACTGTTTTTGCCAGAATGGGATTAAGAGTCTGATTATGTAAGAATGTATGGTTTCATATGGATGTATTTCCTTGAGGACCAAGTGATGCATGTTTTGTGTATTTATGAATTAATGAATGATTGATGAATTGGAGACTCTGTCCTATTTTCATACTGTGCTCTGGGCTTCATGGTTGCTGTATTTCTATTAAGTATCCAATCAGTATGGGTGTCATGTCTATGGACTGGACTGTCTGTTCTATTCTTGTGTTGTTTGTGCTCATAGCACTGATTCTTATGGGATTTTGACTTCTCCAGCTGTTTATGTAAGAACATATAGTTCGGTGTGGGTGTTTTCCCGTAGTTTCAAATGAAACATGTTTTGTGTATTTATGAACTGATTTATTTTATGTGGAGAGACTTATACACAGTTAATCCTCTGTTCTCTTTTCTTTATCAGTGTTTGTTATTCTATTTACAGATTGGTTGTTACTTTGAAAGGATTGGCTTGAAGTCTCTTGTATTCCATACTGGAACTTTTTCACTTTGCTTTGTTAAATGATATTTCTGACTTCAAACTGAAATAATCAATAAAGATGTGAATAAATAAGTAATGCTGTGTGACGTTAATATTGTACGGTTATTGATAGGTGAAAATTCACCCTAGTTACCTCAGGACTCCGAAGCTGCATATAAGTATTCTTATTAGACAAACAACAATTGCAATCGGGCTCACTCCCAGCACAAGGCTGAAAGTGAAGCAATGATAAACACATCGCACAAGGTTTATATAGACAGAAGTTGAGCGTTCAGCAGGGATAATCACGTGGTGGATTTCTCACGTCCGAGGCAAGGATGGAAGTTTTGCAAGGTCGGAAGAAGCACAGTTTGAACCTTCTTATCACTTCTGGTCTAAACATGCTCTTGTACATGTGCAGACTAAGTGGCACCAAATATTCTAAGTTACACACACGCAGAAACACAGAAAAGCCATGTTCCTGCTTACATACGTACATGATTCATATAAGGTAATTAATAATACAAGGCACTTGATTATTATATTATTAAGTCATTAACAGTGTTTGGAAATTATCTCCATCAGTTATATATTGTACGGCTCCTCAGAATGTTGCAAAAAGTTCCATTGAATTGATTGGGCTATCCCAACGTTCGAGGGTCTGATATTTCTGATAAGGTCTGACCGCTGCAAAAGAATGACGGCTGCCATTCACATCTTTCATAACATTCCAAGAAGTCTGTTCCCTTTTTGCGATTGAAATTCACCGTAACTTCAAGTCAGCAAGTAAAAGGTTGCTACGCAACACCTGCAACTTTAATGCGCTATTTCTGTTGCGTGTCAGGGTCCTGTTCATGCCATCTGGATATATTGGGTATGTACTAATTGAAGGGTCCATTGTTTAAATGAAAATATCTGAGGCAGGGGTCTGGTGGGGGTTGATGCCATTGCAATATTGCTTATAGGATTTTGTTCATAGAGCTCACATACAATTCCCCTTTGTTCTTGATTCATTCCAGTTTCATGACCTGGTTATCATGTTGATCCACAGCACTGGCTAAAAGCAGGCAAGAGAGGCTCTATGTCAACACTAAAAGGTGACAGCGAGTTGGAAGTATCTCAGACATGCCCAATGGCAGTGAGAGGGAGACCCGCCCAGCTCCTGGCAGAATTAACAATGTCATATTCATTTGGAGTCATATTCTTTGCTCCATATCTCTTAACATCTTCAAATGTGAGTCAATACATCAGTAACATACTACATAAAGGGCTCTGTTGCTGCACAAAGGGATATCATTTGTTTGTTATTTCTTGTAATTTTATCTGGGCTCTGCTCAATGTTTCTTCATGTTAAGATAAAGTTTTACCTTGCCACCATTGCCTAAGTGCTTTCTCTAGGGGGGTTCAGGCCCTAGGCTCTATTAAACGCCTTGGCGTAATATATGAATAAATACATTCAAATTAAATCGAGACAGACTTGTCTGGGGTCCAGACTGGACAGCCATGTCCTTCTACATCAGTGAATTGATACATTAAAAAGATGTATTTTCAATTCTAATTTCAATTCAATTTTAACTAGACAACAAGCACAGATGAAACAAATCAGGCAAACAAACAGGGTGATGATTTGGGACAAGTGAGGGGTGGAGACACGGACAAAACCAGGAAGTGGCAGAGGGCAGGTGAGGGCGAAGTTCCAGGACAAGGACAGAAAACACATGGCATGACAAAACAAACACAAGAAGCACATGACAGATAAGCCCCCCATTTACGTGCTTTATTGCCCGCGGGGACACAGGTTCAAGTCTGGCCTGATGTCGTTTCCCGGTCCTCTCCCCACCACTTCTCCGCCTCGCTTCCTGTCATCACTTCACTGTCCTGTACAATTAAAGGCATAAAAAGCCCAAAAATAAATCTGGAAAAAAAAAGAGAAGACGCACATGACAAAATAAACAAACAGGGAACACACGTCGGGAACCAGGAAACACAAAATGAAGACAGAGCAGGATCCTGACACAACCATGAAGCCCAGACCACAGTATAAAAATGTATTTGAAGTTAATATACAGTATATGTTAAATATACAGTATGTACATGTAGAAGATACATTGCCATCCTTTCAAACTGTCTTTAAACAGCATTGAAAGAAAACAGGACAGAGTCTCCAATTCATCAATCATTCATGAATACATAAAACATGCATCACTTGGTCCTCAAGGAAATACATCCATATGAAACCATACATTCTTACATAATCAGACTCTTAATCCCATTCTGGCAAAAACAGTGCTATAGCAGACAGACAGTACAGGTAAACATTACATACAAATGGAACATGTACAAATTAGGTTCCCCATAAAAGTACAGTAACCATGGATCTTAAACAATTAAGTATAGAATACCCTCTGCCTCTGGGTAGCATTCTAATTCTATTTAAATACACAACATTTAAATATGTCCATGTATAAGATAAACTGCTTGTTTTACTCATTATCCTGTTAATGTCTCTGTTAATAAGCTCTGCTCTAATTCTTCTCCAAAGCTGCTCACTTAATTTTTTGTTTATGTGTCTTCTCTCCCATTAGCGCGTTTGGATCTCCATCTGCTGTGGGAAGAGCCGGGCCCTGGAGGCCATGGCCGCCTTGCGGGTGTAGGTGGTGCAGCGGGTGAAGATCTCCTGGGTCTGAGGCCTGGGTGGCACTCTGGGTGGGGTCACGGCTCTGACAGTCGGGGTGCCGGCTGGGCTGTCACTGGCGCTGCCACTGCAGGATCTGCTGGGACTTATCTCGCCGCTGGACTCCCCAGTGTCGGGGCCATCGCTGGCCTCAGCCTCCCCTGTGGAGGACCCACGGATCTGGGCCTCCTGCTCCGCCTCTGCCCCTGACATGCTCCCCGAGGAGCTGAAGCCGAAGTCAGTCTCGTCGCTGGCTGCGCTGATGCTGCTGTTGTGGCTGTCCGGCCCCTTGCGCCTCGCAACGGTGCTGTCAGGCGCCGTGTTGGTCCGCACGCGATGAGGTTCCAGCAGGTTCTCCAGGGATCGGGAGTGACTAATCGGGGTCAGCCTGCGTGGGATGCCCTGACGCTGGGAGGGAGGCGGCTGCAGGGAGCTGAGGTTAAAGGTGGAGCTGTGGAGTGTTTTCTGGAGGCCGACATACGGGTTGTTGTAAGGCTGGAGGTACATGGATGGCACGTAACCAACCCTGCCGCTGTATCTTCCAAAGAGTAGCAACAGACAATAATTAAGGATCATAAAAGTGATAAACATGCTACACTCTATCTACCTGACTTACACACTATCACACCTGAGTAATACTTGACTTTATATCTTCACACCAACCAGTTTTGGTGATGTTACTGGGGCAACACTGAGACGATGCACTGAAATGATCTGTTGGAATTTACCCAGAAATGCCTATTCAAATGGGAACTCTCATTCGTACCCTGCCCTTGTTTGGCCTCTCCCTCACTTCCCAATCTGTGACGTTACTGACTTTTCCCAGATGAGGCAAATTACCTGATAAGCCACCAGCCATCGCCAGACTTGCGCAACACTTCCACAACAGAGCCGATGTGTACAGATACTTCATCTCTGTTCTTAGAGACATAGTTTCTTGCAGCACAGTAGAATGTATATGCTGGTAGATGAAGAAAAAAAATATATAATTATCAATCAATCAATCAATTCAATCTTATATAGCGCTTCTCTATATACCCGAAGTCGCTTTACAGAGTCCAGAGTCCAGCAGTCATTCATACACAGTCATACCGGTGGTGGTAAGCTACCTCAGTAGCCACAGCTGCCCTATTAGTTTGAAGTTATGACATTTGAATAATTAATTAAATAATACAATTTTAATAATATGTTTATTTGATTTGTGTTGGTATATGCTCTGATTTGTATGCATTGTATCATTTATTCATTGTAATGCAATATAATCTATTGTATTGTCTGCAATCTCAATGAAATGGTTTCTTACTTTCAGAGGAAACAGTATCAAAGTCATCATCGCCGTCCTCTTCACAGGGCTCCAGGTATGGGGCAGGGAACCACGCCAGATGTTTCTCCTCATTCTCCACAAGCCACCAGCCTGCCAACCCAGAAAACACAAATTCGATCTATAAGCCAGCCCTCAGACACACACACACCCACACACACACACATACACACACACTCTGATCATTGTCAAAGATGCTCCAAAAGTCCTGAATGACACAGGCTACGCATTCTGTTCATGTATCTCAAAGAAAGGTTTATCTCTCCTTCTCTGTTTCTTATATCCTGGTTTAGCCATTAGCAAATTAAACACAGTCTGGGATGAGAAAGGCTGCCATTGTCTATGATGGCCGTGGCAAACCAAGTGACACAACAAGAAATCAGAGGAAAGGTGAGTGGCTTGTTTGACCCTCAAGGAGCCATTTGATTTGATTGAATGAACAGACCCAAGAGACTGCAATGGTAAAGGACAAGCATGAACTGACATACCTTTTTGGTCTTTGATGAGGACATCCAGGGTTTTGTTAACGTCCACTTTAAAGGGTCTGTTCTTGAGGTCCTTGGTCTCATACGGGGCGACAGTGCGGTAGGTCTGAGTCAGGGAAGGCTGAGTTATGTTGCCCATACTGAGGCGCTTGTCTTGTGGGTTTGCTGTCCCGTCCCTTTGAATCTCCGAGAGGACATCTGATGGCATTATAATGATACTGAAAGAGCAAGGGCAGGACTTTAGCAATTTAAAATATTTCTACCAATCAGCAATTTAAGAGTTAACAATTATTATTTACTAACATGGTCTTCACCCACAAAGACACCAAGATTTTGAGACTATCTGTATATCTCTTCTCAAACAGGAAAAAAAAAACATACCTGTTCTTGGCAAACTCTGGTTCCAGGTCATGATTTTTTGGGCAAAAGAACTGGACGACCTCTGAACTCTGTGTGACACTGGGGTCACACTGGAAGAGCTCGGTGCAGTATTTCTCCAGAGCTTTGACGCGGTGCACACTCTTACTCGGCCCCTTCCTCTGAAAGTTCCTCTTCATGCCTGCAGTGGAAAAAATCATGATAATATTTCAGTGGTGTCATGAATAAGGACTTCTCATACAAAGTCAGGGTATGGTGTACCAACTGTAATTGCATTATTTGAACATGGATAGTATACTGCACCTCTGAATCTGGGGAGAATTCTATCCTCTTTGCGAAAAGGATTTGCCATTGGATGTTTCTTTTTCAACTGTTTCTGTTAGAAGACACAGCTAAGTTTTAGAAAAGGATTTAAAATTTGGGGATTGTCTTTCTGGAGATGTATTCCAACTTACGTGAAATTTTTTGAAATCTTTGAAGGATCTGTAGATGATCACTTCATTCTTATCTGACCAGACCACAGAGGTCATAAACATCTGCAAAAGGTTAATTAAAAGAAGATTAGCTGTATAGTCAGCGTGGTAATATTCCCACAATTGCTGAATACGCACCGCATTAGTATATGTGTGTGAGAGAGTGAGTGAACGAGACTAAGAGAGAGCTGGAGGGAGATGCTGATCTTACCTTAGTTGTGTCCTTGTGCATCACTCCAATAATGCGCACATTGGCTGGAAAGCGTTGATCAGCCATGATGAAACAGTACAGACCGGTGAGTCTTGTCGTCACACTAGAGATGTTGTCCTACTGCCTCCCCAATACCGGGGTTCTATTTAAATACACACATTTACACCAGTAATCATGAAGTGCTTTGAGAAACTGGTCTCATAGCACATCAGATCCACCCTTCCCCCCACATTTGACCTACATCAGTTTGGATACAGAGCAAACAGGACCACGGAAGATACCATCAGCATAGCCCTTCACACAGCACTGAGCCACCTGGAATTCCGGGAACCTATGTAAGAATGCTCTTCATAGTTCTCTTCAGTTTAAATACACGTTGAAGGTGGAGCTGTGGAGCGTTCTCTGGAGGCCGACATACAGGTTGTTGTAAGGCTGGAGGTACATACCGGTTGCATCTACACCTATAATCAGGTGCTTTGAGAAACTGGTCTTGCAGTACATCAAATCCATCCTTCCCCCCACATTTGACCCACATCAGTTTGCATACAGAGCAAACAGGTCCACGGAAGATGCCATTGACTCCCTCCCAAGACTCCCTGCTTGACAGCATTAGTCAAGGATTTAAATTACCACAGGTATTAGTCGTCGGTGAAAAAGCTGAAAGAGAGAAACTGTCTGCACATTTAAAAACACTAGCACTTAACACCAAACACCAGGCCAGAAACCTAGGTGTCATATTTTACTTATATCTCAATTTGGAAACCCAAATAAAAAATATAATTAAAACATCTTTTTATCACTTAAGAAACATTGCTAAGGTGCAACCGTTTCTTTCTCAGGCTGACACTGAAAGACTGATGTAGGCTTTTATCACGAGCAGGCTAGACTATTGTAACTCTGCTCTTGTCTGGTCTACCAAAAAAAGCCATTAGTCAATTACAAACAATACAGAATGCAGCAGCATGAGTCCCCACTAAAACAAGACAGAGGGCGCACATCACACCAGTATTAAAATCACTGCACTGGTTACCTCTTAGTTTCAGAGACAGATTTCAAGATTCTCTTACTAGTCTATAAATCACTCCATAGTCATGCACCTGAATATATAACAGACATGCTCTCAAGGTACACACCCAGTAGATTCCTGATCAGGGGCGGAGATCCGGTTTCGTTGTAGGGGGGGACAATACATGGTAAAATTTCAGAGAGTAATTCTTGTGTGGTGGGGGGACACACAAGATGACCCCGCCCCATCCGCCCGCGACGGAGATTAAACTGTCTTTAAACAGCATTGAAAGAAAAAATGACATAGTCTCCAATTCATCAATCATTCATCAATTCAAAAATACATGAAACATGCATCACTTGGTCCTCAAGGAAATACATCCATATGAAACCATACATTCTTACATAATCAGACTCTTAATCCCATTCTGCCAAAAACAGTGCTATGACAGACATAAAAATGGCATATGTACACATTAGGTACCCAATAAAAGTACAGTAACCATGGATCTCAAACAATTAAGTATAGAATACCCTCTGCCTCTGGGTAGCATTCTAATTCTATTTAAATATACAACTTTTAAATACGTCCATGTATAAGAAAAACTGCTCGTGTTACGCCTTATCCTGTTAATGTCCTGTTTAACTACTCTCATAAACTCTACTCTAATTCTGCTCCAAAGCTGCACACTTCAGTTTCTGCTCGCGTGGTTTCTCTCCCATTAGCGCGTTTGGATCTCCATCTCCTGTGGAAAGAGCCGGGCCCTGGAGGCCATGGCCGCCTTGCGGGTGTAGTTGGTGCAGCGGGTGAAGATCTCCTGGGCCTGAGGCCTGGGTGTCACTCTGGGTGGGGTCGCGGCTCTGACAGTCGGGGTGCCGGCTGGGCTGCCATTACAGGATCTGCTGGGACTCATCTCACCGCTGGACTCCCCAGGGCTGTCAGGCGCGGTGCTGTTCCAGCAGGTTCTACAGGGATCGGGACTGACTAGTCGGGGTCAGCCTGCGTGGGATGCCCTGACCCCGGGAGGGAGGCGGCTGCAGGGAGCTGAGGTTGAAGGTGGAGCTGTGGAATGTTCTCTGGAGGCTGACAGTAGAATGTGTCTGCTGGTAGATGAAGAAAAAAAAACATAATCAGTTTGAAGTTATTACATTTGAATAATGAATAATAATACAATTTTAATAATATATTTCTTTGATTAAACACATTAAACACAGTGTGGGATGAGAACGGCTGCCATTGTCTATGATGGCCGTGGCAAACTGAGTGACACAACAAGAAATCAGAGGAAAGGTGAGTGGCTTGTTTGAGCCTCAAGGAGTCATTTGATTTGATTGAATGAACAGACCCAAGAGATTGCAATGGTAAAGGACAAGCATGAACTGACATACCTTTTTGGTCTTTGATGAGGACATCCAGGGTTACGTTTACGTCCGCTTTAAAGGGTCTGTTCTTGAGGTCCTTGGTCCCATACGGGGCGACGGTGCGGTAGGTCTGAGTCAGGGAAGGATGAGTTATGTTTCCCATACTAAAGCGTTTGCCATGTGGGTTTGCTGTCCCGTCCTTTTGAATCTACGATAGGACATCTGATGGCATTATAATGATACTGAAAGAGCCAGGTCAGGACTTTAGCAATTTAAAATGTTTCTACCAATCAGCAATTTAAGAGTTAACAATGATTATTTACTCAGATGGTCTTTACCCACAAAGACACCAAGATTTTGAGACTATCTGTATATCTCTTCTCAAGCAGGAAAAAAAACATACCTGTTCTTGGCAAACTCTGGTTCCAGGTCATGATTTTTTGGGCAAAAGAACTGGACGACCTCTGAACTCTGTGTGACACTGGGGTCACACTGGAGAAGCTCGGTGCAGTATTTCTCCAGAGCTTTGACGCGGTGCACACTCTTACTCGGCCCCTTCCTCTGAAAGTTCCTCTTCATGCCTGCAGTGGAAAAAATCATGATGAAACTTCAGTGGTGTCATGAATAAGGACTTCTCATACAAAGTCAGAGTATGGTGTACCAACTGTAATTGCATTATTTGAACATGGATAGTATACTGCACCTCTGAATCTGGGGAGAATTCTATCCTCTTTGCGAAAAGGATTTGCCACTGGATGTTTCTTTTTCAACTGTTTCTGTTAGAAGACACAGCAAATGTTGCAAGTTTTAGAAAAGGATTTAAAATTTGGGGGTTGTCTTTCTGAGATGTATTCCAACATCGCTCCTATACAGTGCAAAAAAGGACAAGTCGCCATAAATCCAATCCAAAAACTAGTTATTTTTAATTAAAGGAAAACCTTTACAAATATAAGTGCAATAATGACATTAAACATGTCAAGTTGTCAACACAACATTTAGGACCTTTCGGGAGGTACAGTATAATTTGCCAATTTTGTTCATCCCATAAAACATTTTCAAATATAATTGAAAGTGGCATAATTGTGAATTCTATGGAAAAAAAATTCCCTTCACCAACACAACAGTTATAGTGCAAATCAAGGTCGTTAGTGTTTTGACTTCCAAAATCACTCAAATAAAACCAAAATCAACCAAAATGGTTCTTTGCTCGGTCCCCTCCTCCTCATCATTTACATCCTTCCCCTTGGACAAATCATCCGTCGCCACGGTCTCGACTTCCACAGCTACGCTGATGACACCCAACTCTACCCCTCCTCTAAGACCATCACCTCAGTCACTTACTCCACTCTCACCACCTGTCTTGCTGATATCAAATCATGGATGCAACAGAATTTTCTCAAACTCAACTGCAATACATCTGAAAAACTCATAATCGGCCCTAAACACATCACCCGCTCAGCCCAGACCTTCTCTCTCAACATTGACGGCTCCACCATTACCCCCTCCACCCAGGTCCGCAACCTTGGTATCATCTTCAATCCCACCCTCTCTTTCTTACCCCACGCCAATCACATCACCAAAACTGCCTTCTTCCACCTCACGAACATTGCACGCCTCCGGCCCTCCCTGTCCTTTGCCACCACCCAAATTCTTATCCATGCCCTCATAACCTCCAGACTTGACTACTGCAACAGCATCCTCTATGGCTCTCCTAACTCTGTCCTCAATAAACTTATATGTTCAGAACTCTGCCGCTCGACTGCTCACCTCCACCCGCCGCTATGAACACATCACCCCGGTCCTACGCAACCTCCACTGGCTCCCGGTCGAATACAGGATTGACTTAAAAATATTACTCACCACCTACAAAGCCCTAAACAACCTGGCTCCTCCCTACCTTTCAGACCTTCTCCCCCTCCACGGCCCAACTCGTTGCCTCAGGTCCGCCGGCGCAAACACTCTAAAGACCATCAGGACTAAGCGCCGGACCTGGCGTGACAGGGCCTTCTCTGCTGCTGCACCCTCCCTCTGGAATGCCCTCCCCTTCCCCATCCGTCAGGCTCCTAACATAGTATTATTCAAACAAACCCTCAAAACTCACCTTTTCAATCTCACCTTCACCCCGCTAATCCCCTGCTCCCTCCCCTCCACTACAAGACTCATATGCACAGCTATTATATTTTAGCATAACATTCCCACAATTGCTGAATATGCACCGCATCAGTATATGTGTATGAGAGAGTGAGTGAATGAGACTAAGAGAGAGCTGGAGGGAGATGCTGATCTTACCTTAATTGTATCCTTGTGCATCACTCCAATAATGCGCATATTAGCTGGAAAGCATTGATAAGCCATGATGAAAACAGTACAGACCGGTGAGTCTTGTTGTCACACTAGAGATATTGTTCTATTTAAATACACACACTTACACCAGAAATCATGAAGTGCTTTGAGAAACTGGTCTTGCAGCACATCAGATCCACCCTTCCCCCCATATTTGACCCATATCAGTTTGCATACAGAGCAAACAGGACCACGGAAGACACCATCAGCATAGCCCTTCACACAGCACTGAGCCACCCGGAATTCCGGGCAACCTATGTAAGAATGATCTTCTATTCAGTCTGCATACATAAGCTGTGGAATGTACTCTGGAGGCCGACATACGTGTTGTTGTAAGGCTGGAGGTACAGACCGGTTGCATTTACACAAATAATCATAAAGTGCTTTGAGAAACTGGTCTTGCAGTACATCAAATCCATCTATCCCCCCACATTTGACCCACATCAGTTTGCATACAGAGCAAACAGGTCCACGGAAGATGCCATTGGCAGGTGCCACTTCCTACTTGACAGCATTAGTCAAGGATTTAAATGACCACAGGTATAAGTCGTTGGTGAAAAAGCCGAAAGAGAGAAACTATCTGCACATTTAAAAACACTAGCACTTAACACCAAACACCAGGCCAAAAACCTAGGTGTCATATTTGACTCAGATCTCAATTTTAAAACCCAAACAAAAATATAGTTAAAACCTATTTTTATCACTTAAGAAACATTGCTAAGGTGCAACCGTTTCTTTCTCAGGCTGACACTGAAAGACTGATGCAGGCTTTTATCACGAGCAGGCTAGACTACTGTAACTCTGCTCTTGTCTGGTCTACCAAAAAAAGCCATTAGTCAATTACAAACAGTGGTGTCAAAAGTAAACACATTCGTTACTCAAGTAGAAGTATTGATACTGGAGTTTAAAAATACTCTGTAAAAGTTGAAGTATCGACTTAACCTCTTTACTCAAGTAAAAGTAAAAAAGTACAGGCTCTAAAATTTACTTAAAGTATAAAAGTAAAAAGTAACCTTCATAAAATAAAAAAAAATAAAAACATTTAAAGCTAAACTAGTTGGACTTAATATAATTGACACAACTGTAAGAAATAGAAGCTTAATTTAATAGCAGATGAGTACTACATGGAGCCCAAGACATGGTAAAAAATGTCATACAAAAATATAATAATGCTGTCAAAGACAACAAACTCGAAGAGCATGTTTTTCTCAAACTTTATTGGAATTCAAGTAGACCTCCACCCCATTTCCACATTCGTCTCTCATCAAGGGCCTTTGCAACCAGGTTCATAGTCTTCACAATATTCTGCCAGAAATGCAAGCTTGAGAGGAGTAAACCTGTTAAAATAACAAATAAAAAACTCAAAATGTCATATTTTTTTCATGGAACACCTTCAATTCAATAACAAACCAATTATGTAATGCTAATCATCTGTGCTGAGGGTTAGTAAATATACTGTATACGTATATAGTGTTTTATAGCTTTTCAATTCAAAGTGAAAGAATATAGATATAGTTCAGCTTTAAAAATTAAAAGGGGCAGTTATCTCCCAGGACAATCACAAGCCTAACTAACCCATTTCCTGTGGGAAACACTGATACATAAACTGAATATTAAATAGCCTTATATTAGCTTACTACTGTGCAGTGGCGTTTCTACATTAGGGGCACGTGGGCATGGCGCTGTTTTGCAGAAAGCTCAATCTGTGCTTTGTGGCAAAATATATCTTATTTTATTTAATATGCATAGTAGCGTGAATGTGTTTGTGAATGTGTGTGTGAGAATAAGCTTGACTCACAAGCATTATAGTCCTGTTTTGGAGTAATTTGATTCATGTGTGTTTCTGTCTGTGTGCCCTGTGAAATGTTGCTCTCCGCTGTCCTTCTCCGCTTTGTGGGCTACGGCGCAAGCTTAAGACCGTTGCCATGGAAACATTAATGAGCGTGAACCACACAGGCCAAAGATAACATTGGGAGATGGTGTCGCTACACGATGGTAGTCCTTTGGGGGGATAGTAGCATAGACATAGTATATGTTGGCGGGGAATAAAACACACAAAGTCCAACAAAATTAAGAGTAAGGGTTCTTTATCTGATAGATATATAAAACAAAAGATTTGTATAGAAAAGTACAAAAAAATAAAATGACATCAAATAGAAATCTTATATGATAAACTAACCTGTACACAAGCTAAGCCTATCCCAACTCTGTAGCTGAACTAGCCGTATAAGAAAATAAATGAAAGTAAGGTTCAGCAATACAAAACGGTAGTGGTGATACTGAGAGTAGACAAATACAAAAACATCATTAGTATACCACTAACATCAAATACATAAAGCCAAAATATACATAAAACCAAAATATACACCAGTATGTCCGAATGAAATGATACCAACACTTACATGTTCCTAACACGCACACATCTCTATCCTCCACACACGTGTGCTCCCAGGATACCAGTATGGCTATATGTCTGCTAGGTGAAACATGACAATTCACTTTAATACAGCCTGTATGCAACTTAATTTCCTACAAAATACATCTACACTAACTACATCACCTCATACTCTTCACTCTATAGCCAAAACGGAATTGTATTTCACAAATGTAAACTTAAATTTAGCTACATCCCCAAATGACAGAGCGACTGGGCTAATCCACATGCTGCCAGAATCCACAAACATTCCTTCCCAAACGAACTCAATCCATTCATATAAATCAATGATATATACAATTGCATGGTTATTAAAGTATTTTAAGACAAATGTCCCACTTACCAGCAATATTAACCAAGTATCACCAAATATCCCTCACGCCAGCCACCTTCTCTGATGCACTGCGTTCTCGCTCCAGTCTTAATACCAGAATTCACCACATACGAACCCAGGAACTACAACATGATGCAATGTAGTTTTCTGGCATTTAAAGGAGACATGTCCCATTACCACTTAGAAAACATACAACCTCAAAATATGACCCGGTTACATTCTCCCCTGCTTAATAGTCAACGGCCTCGGTGACTACTAATAGTTTTATAACTTCTCTTGCAACCTCCTTAATGAATGCTGTGCCTAAAGTAGCGATCATCTGAGAGACTGCAGCTGGACTAGAGTCTTAGCACTGACTTTGGCTCATGA
This sequence comes from Clupea harengus, assembly GCF_900700415.2. NCBI lineage: Eukaryota > Metazoa > Chordata > Actinopteri > Clupeiformes > Clupeidae > Clupea > Clupea harengus. The sequence continues at coordinate 10,859,580 of NC_045174.1, read as the reverse complement.
TGCAGATTGGGGATGTTGGCCTGCATTTGGACCTCTGGCTTCTACGGGGGTGGGGCTGACCCTGGGTCAGATTCAGGCTCGGATTCCAATTCTGACTCGGATTCCAGTTCAGGTGTGGGAGGGTCTTCATCAAGCACTGGTTCAAGCTCCTGCCCTTCACCATCATGCTCCGGCCTCTGATGCTCCTCCTCAGGCTCAGGGTCTGGTTCCAGCCATTCTCCATCACGTCCAGGCTCTGCATGTTCCTCAGCGAGCTCGGGGTCTGGACTGCTCACAGTGTTATATGGCCTGCGTCTCTTCGGGCGTTCATCCAGGAGGACTGATTGCTGCGTCCACTCAGACCGGGGCCAAAGCTAGGGACGGTCACCTGTTCCACCACGACACCATCATCAACATCAGCCAGCTTCGCCTGGGTGTGGACTGGTCTCTTGCATGGCAGCTGGAGGTGTGTTCCGGGATCTGCTTCTCTGCTGCGGCATGAAAACAGGCATGGGCACACAAAGGTCTAATGTCAACTCTGTTTACTCTCTTTATAGGTCCTCCTTCAACCGGTTCGACTGTATACGTGGTCCCTTGTATGTTCACCACTCGGTGACGGGCGGGTTTCCAGGCATCTTGGATTTTATTTCGGCCTGGGGTCTGTTCCTCAGATAAACTGTCTGGCCTATTTCAATAGGGGGGCAGTACACGTTCTCATTACGCCTGGAGATTCGTTCAGAGCCGCTTTCTGCTCACAATACTCTTTGGCCCTGGCATGGGCGTCTTTCAGACGCCTTCTGATGTATAGCTAGCCAGTCGTGACGGGGCTCAACAGTAGACTCCTGCCCTAAAAGAGCATCAACGGGGAAGGTGAGGGTCAACGCAAAAAGCAGATAATAGGGCGAGTACCCTGTCGTAGAGTGGGGGGTCACATTATATGCATAAACCAGCTCTGGCAGGTGTTCTGGCCATCTACGCTTCTTTTCAGGCGGCGAGGGTGCGTAAAAGTTCATTGTAGTGTTCTAATTGAAGCGCTCACACTGAGCGTTTCCCGTGGGGTGATGCGGAGTGGTACGGCTCTTTTTCACACCATAAAGCTTACAGAGTTCTGCTATCACTTCACTTTCAAAATTTCTCCCCCTGATCTGAATGCAAGCGCTCAGGTTACTCCATACTTCATGAACCACTCCGCAACAAAACTTTTGCTGTGGTATCCGCTTTTTGATCCCGTGTAGGGAAAGCTTGAGTGAACTTTGGTGAACACATCCGTAATAACTAAGACATTTTCTCTCCCATTCACGAGCCGGTTCCAGTATGTAAAATCAAACAGCCACTACTTCTAAAGGCCTGCTAGCTAAAAATGCTTTCATAGGAGATGAATCTTAGGATTAGGCATTTTAGTCAGACACACAGCGCTCACATTTCTTAATCCACTGCTTGACATCTCATGAACTCCCCACCCAGAAACATCTCTGTCTAAGAAGCCTCCAACGTACGTTCACTACCTGATGGCCCATAGAATCATGCACACCTTCCAACACTTGTGTCTTCAGGACAACCAGGTACCAGTAATTGATAGCACTCCCCATGTCTCCTGTCCCTCAATTACCCTATAAAGAAGTCCATCTCTCTCCTCTAATGTGTGACCAATGTTTCCAGTAAAGACCTCACAGGTTTTGACAAGTCATTTCTTTCTTTAAAATTAGGCTTTCGCTTTTCCTCCCAAAAAGTCCGAAACACACTCAGGACCGGGTCCTGACTCTGGAACGAGCTGAGTTCTTGTTTGGAGTAGCCAGGTAAGGTAGGGGTATTACCCTGAGCTATAGAGTGGACAATAGGGTCTCCATTCTCTAAAGCCCTGACCTGCCTGATTTTGTAGCTATCCAGTCCTGCTGTTGTCAATTCTGTCCCAAGTGTGGTCCCCTTTCCTATCACATTGCAGATAGCTATACAACCATCATACTCCACATCATCCGTGACAGGCACATGCTCCCCTGCTAAAGGGTGCCTAGATAGAGCATCAGCAGCCTTGTTGGACCGCCCTGGCCTGTACTGGACTTCAAAATCAAACACTGCCAGCTGTGCCATCCATCTTTGTTCTAACGCTCCTAATCTGGCAGTACCGAGATGGCAAAGTGGATTATTGTCAGTCAAAACAGTGAATTTAGAACCAAGCAAGTAACCTCTGAATTTGTCAGTTACTGCCCATTTCATAGCAAGAAGTTCTAACTTCATACTGCTGTAATTTCTGTCGTTTCTCTCTGCATTTCTTAGCCTACGGCTCGCGTATGCTATTACTCTCCTTTTCCCTCCTTGCTGCTGATATAAAACCGCGCCTAAACCCTGGTTGCTGGCATCTGTCTCAACAATAAAAGGATGTGTGAAATCAGCAAATCCTAATATGGGTGCACTAGTGAGTCGCTGCTTTAAAACATCAAAAGAGGTCTGACATTCAGAGGTCCACAAACTACACATCAACTGGTTTACTTTTGATGGGGGTCCTGAATTAAGGCAAAGATTAACCAAGTCATGGAGTGGGCCTGCTATACGGGAAAAATGTTCAACAAATCGCCTATAGTAACCACAGAAGCCTAGGAAAGATCTTAATTCCTTCAATGTCGTAGGCACAGGCCACTGCTTCACAGCTACGATTTTGTCAGGATCAGTTTCAATGCCCTCAGATGAAATCTGATGGCCTAGAAATTTCACCTTCTGTTGCAGGAAATGACATTTTTCAATCTTTACTTTGAGCCCTGTGTCCTGCAGCCGTTTCAAAACAATATCAAGCCTATCCAAGTGATCACTAAAGTTCCTAGAAAACAGTAGGATGTCATCTAAATACACTAGCATTATTTGGAAGGTCAAGTCATTCATTGTGGATTGCATTAATCTCTGAAACGTCGCAGGTCCATTACAGACTCCCATGGGCATACGCAAGTACTCATAAAGCCCAAAAGGGGTTGTAAATGCAGTCTTATATCGGTCACACTCTTCAACTGCCACCTGGTGATAACCACTTGCTAAGTCAATAGATGAGAAAAACTCAGCACCTTGCAGAGCATCAAAACTTTCATCAATCCGTGGTAACGGAAAAGCATCTTTCTTCGTCTTCTGGTTAAGTTTACGGAAATCAACACACAGTCGTATGCTACCATCAGATTTCCTCACAACTACCACCGGAGATGCATATGAGCTAGAGCTCTCTTGAATTACGCCCTTCTTTAATAACTTGGAGATATGCTCCTTGACCTCAGTGTACTGATTTGGGGGAATGCGACGATATGGTAAATTCACTGGTACATCATCTACTAGCTGAATCTCATGCTTGACTCTGTCAGTATACCCCAAGTCATCCTCATCACTAGCAAAAACATCAATATATCTGGCCAGTAATGCTCGTAACTTTTCTTGTTGTACTTCACTACCCCCAATGTCGAGTTTATCCAGTATAGCCTGTGTGCCAGAACTGATGGGACTGCTCTGCTCGACTGAGACATGCTCAGCACTTGCTGAGATCCGGTGAAACTTTACTTTGACCTGTGGTTCATCACTTATGCACTCTACAGGAGACAAGACACCAAGACGCGTCGAGGGTTAAGCCATACATCTTCTTGAGTGAGATTCACTACTTGCACGGGAACTGTGTTGCTGCTAGCATCAACTAAGGTGGGCAGAACCACAAGACCACCTGAAACAGGCATGTTCGCCGGCTCTAGTAGCATCTGTCGTTCACATTCTGACCTCTGGGGTACTCCTTTTGCCATGACTGTAACTACTGATGCAGAGGGGATGTGTATTTTCTCTTTACCCGCAATTCGAGCTATTGTTTGCCTTCGGACAGCACATTTTTGCACCTGCTGAAATGCACCTCTCCAGTCTGACTCTAGGTTTCCCTTCAAAGTAGTCTCAAACTCAGCATGGACAAGCTGACGACACTGACTGATGATATTCATTCCAACAATACCAGGTACGGATGTTTCAAGGCTTGATGGGTCTTTAACAACTAGAAAACCACAGTCAGGGATTTTTAGGCCCATGGTCTCTACTTCTAACTCAAGATAGCCCAGATACGGAATCTCAAGACCATTGGCAGCAGTTAATCGGAGCCAACCAGCTGTGGACAGCATATCATCTTCTTCACCACATAAGTGCTGGCGGAAAAACTGTTCGGTAACTGTGCTTACTTGGCTGCCAGTGTCTAACAAGCAGCGGGTGGAGACACCGCCAATTTTCATCTCTACAACAGGGCATGTTCCAACAGCCCGGGCAAGGAATTGATCATGGGTTGGTGAAGCTTTGACTGAGTCTAAAGTACTCCCCCTGATCGCTTGACTCACAGCGACCGAGGAGTCTCGTTTCCCTGTACTCTGCTGGTTTGCTGACCGTTCGCATCCCATTTCTTTGGGCAGTTTCTGGCTATGTGTCCTTCTCCTTGACATTTGAGACAGATTGGCTTGCCATCATCAGTAAATCTCATTTGAGCCCGGGGTCTGGTGCTGGTTTGACCACTAGAGTTTGTTTTCTGCATAGTCAGATCCTTTACAGCTGCAGTCAACTCACCGATCTGTTTTCCTTGCTCTGCTACTACTCTAAGGAGATCATTTAAAGTCACCGGTTGCTGTTCAGGGGCCTTGACTACATTGCACTTGGCTTCTGTATCCACACTATCCCCTTTGCTTTTAGTCTTACACATCTTTGAGTGACTAGGGAGCTCCTCTATTGACCACAAAGATGCTTCTTCTCGTACCTCAATCATAGTAGAGTCTGGGTTCACTCTAGCAAACTTCCTCAGTTCCCTCTTGAGTACTGGATCTCTAAGGCCTTCGATAAACTGATCCCTAAGAACCTGTCTCTCATTAGGTAAAGCATTTGGATCTTGCTTCAACACCGTTCTCAATATCTGACATAAACCATGCGAATACTCAAGAACATCCTCAAAATCTTTCTGCTTGCGATGGTAGAAGTCATGCAGCAGCTGGGCTGTGCCTCTCTTATCTCTAAAGGCTTCTCTGAGATATTTGAACAAATCACTGACTTGCTTAGGTCCAATGGCGCTACGAAATCTCACTTCTTCTAAAGCAGCCCCTCTCAAAAGTGACATGACAAAGTCATATTTATCATTCGCTGACTGATTTCTAGCACACAATACACGCTCAACCTCTTCAATGAAATCATCAACTGCACGGCCATCTTTGTCATATTCCCCACTAAAAGGTGTAATATGTCGTTCTCTAGGTACATAAACATAAGACCTCGGTGTATCTTGACTCAAGGCAGCAATAGATGCCGCTGCTTGCTGCTGTATCCTATTCAGTTCAGCAATTTGTTCTAAAATGTTAATGTTGTCAGCTGCGTTTTCAGCTGCAGGAACCTCTCCCTCCATGATAAATAGCGTCCTTTAAGTTTTTTTTCAAAGGATAAAGTTCTTGAGCGGTTGACGTGACGAGCTGGCCCGATGAATGTCGCAGTCGATGCAGTCTCTGTGCTGAAATCCCTCTCAGCTGATCAGTCTCTGTGCTGAAATCCCTCTCAGCTGATCAGTCCTCTGTGCTGAAATCCCTCTCAGCTGGCCTGAAGTCCACGGGTCACCACTGCCACTTTCCTCAGTCTGCACCACACCAGGCTCAGTCTGTCCAACCTGTTCACTGCAGCTTCGTACCACCACTACCGTTTAATGCCACAATAAACTATGCTATTATTTAATTAACTACCAGACAATGTGACCCCACTCCTGGTACCAAAATTTGTTGGCGGGGAATAAAACACACAAAGTCCAACAAAATTAAGAGTAAGGGGTTCTTTATCTGATAGATATATAAAACAAAGATTTGTATAGAAAGTACAAAAATAAAATGACATCAAATAGAAATCTTATATGATAAACTAACCTGTACACAAGCTAAGCCTATCCCAACTCTGTAGCTGAACCTAGCCGTATAAGAAAATAAATGAAAGTAAAGGTTCAGCAATACAAAACGGTAGTGGTTGATACTGAGAGTTAGACAAATACAAAAACATCATTAGTATACCACTAACATCAAATACATAAAGCCAAAATATACATAAAACCAAAATATACACCAGTATGTCCGAATGAAATGATACCAACACTTACATGTTCCTAACACGCACACATCTCTATCCTCCACACACGTGTGCTCCCAGGATACCAGTATGGCTATATGTCTGCTAGGTGAAACATGACAATTCACTTTAATACAGCCTGTATGCAACTTAATTTCCTACAAAATACATCTACACTAACTACATCACCTCATACTCTTCACTCTATAGCCAAAACGGAATTGTATTTCACAAATGTAAACTTAAATTTAGCTACATCCCCAAATGACAGAGCGACTGGGCTAATCCACATGCTGCCAGAATCCACAAACATTCCTTCCCAAACGAACTCATCCATTCATATAAATCAATGATATATACAATTGCATGGTTATTAAAGTATTTTAAGACAAATGTCCCACTTACCAGCAATATTAACCAAGTATCACCAAATATCCCTCACGCCAGCCACCTTCTCTGATGCACTGCGTTCTCGCTCCAGTCTTAATACCCAGAATTCACCACATACGAACCCAGGAACTACAACATGATGCAATGTAGTTTTCTGGCATTTAAAGGAGACATGTCCCATTACCACTTAGAAAACATACAACCTCAAAATATGACCCGGTTACATATACATATGTATACTATGTCTATGGATAGTCATAGACATAGTATAATATGTACATATGTATACTATGTCTATGGATAGTAGTCCCTCACATTGTGCATGCTCAGACACAAACGGTTTATGGCATAAGGCTCAACATAATCGCGCATGCTCAGACAACAAAACGGTTTACAGCATAAGGCTCAACATCAACATCAACATATCTGGCTTGTCTTAACGCATAATGTAGGTTTATTTAACGTAATATTTAATAATGTTGTAAACGGTTTAAACGGTATTTGTACTTCGTTACTTGACACCTCTGATTACAAACAATACAGAATGCAGCAGCACGAGTCCCCACTAAAACAAGACAGGGGGCGCACATCACACCAGTACTAGTAGGCCTTCTGCCGCACCACTATCGAAAGTGTACTGACCTACTGCATCTCGGCGTGGTACTCAACACAACTCCAACGGGTCATCAACACAGCCCAAAATGCTCAATGCCCTCCCTGGAATCCATTGCCCGCTCCCGCTACCTTAGCAGGGCCAATAACATCTTGAAAGACTCCTCTCACCCAGGCCACCACCTGTTTACTCTCCTGCCCTCAGGCAGACGGTACAGGTCTTTAGAGCGGCTCCTGAAAAAATTCTCAGGGGGGGGGCAATGTTTTTGATAATGATTAAGGCGACCCATTTAGTAGGTGCAATACAATTGTATGAATTTGGTGGAAGCTGATTAACATATACAGCAATACCTTTTTGTCCAGCAGATGGCAGCACACAACAGAAAGATGTCCCCTCTTAATACATAGAGTAGCTATAGTTACAGGTGGAAAGCTATGGAAGAAAGTTGCAACCAGGAGCCTTCATAAGCAAAAATGATGTGGCTCCACAATAAATGATTCCACTTATTCATTAGATAGATGCACAGCCTGCTAGCCGTTTTTTTCTTGCGTACCAATTCTTGGAAAATCCTCGGGTGTAGGATTTCCCTAATAGGTTCTAATTGTTTTGTGGTCAATTCATCTTCATTAGTACGCCGACTAATACGTAGTTACGGATAATGATTTACAGGAAAACACCCACATCACACTATATGTTCTTACATAAACAGCTGGAGAAGTCAAAATCCCATAAAAAATTGTGCTATGAGCACAAACAACTTTAAAGAATAGAACAGACAGTCCAGTCCATAGACATGACACTAGAGGTGTAAAAAATAACCGATACGTATCGATATCCGTTTTTAGCGTGTAAGATACGATTACATCGATGCGTGAAGTCCCGTATCGGTATTAAAATGACATGAACCGGTCTTTGCCCGATTGAAAAGTTTGAATCGGTTCACAAGCGTTTGTCTCTCCGTTTTTTTGCTACGCAAAACACAAAACACTTGACCTGTGTTGTGTCCGGGTGGGGGCACGCATTAAATAAGAAAGAAGCGTTGGAGAGGCTGATAACGTAACTGATATGTATTACTAGTAAGAACAGGTAGCCCTGGCTCATCAGGAGTGCAGGCAGAGTCCATGTACAAGAGGGCGAAAGAGGGGAGCGCATCCCCTTTATAGTTCCCCCATGACCTGAAGGATCATGGGAGCTGAAGTGGCAATATGCATACACAACAACCTGTTGCACTTGATCTCAGTCCCGCATAGCATAAACTAATCAGGCTGTATTCTCACAAATAACGCCAAGACCTGGAGAGAATGACAGATTACAACTAGCTACGCTAGTCATTTCAATGGCCAATGCTATGCTAGCTACCCTATTCATTTCAATTGCCTATCCTATGCTAGCTACTTTAGCCAAGGAAGATAAATCGTTGTTGATTGCGTGTTTCTACAGACATCCTCGGATTTAAATAATTATAATAATAATAAATAGGAGAAAATTTGTATCATTAACAATTATGTTTAACATTTATAGTCATGATTCCGAGACCGAGCCATCGAGATGTCCTAACATAAATATAAGCACTATATGAACAGTGCAAATGGCAGTGAATAAATAAATAAGCACTAAACTCAATCACGTGGATATAGACATAGTGGAATAGAATGGACACATCTACATTCTGCAACAGTACCTCCACCTCTTCCCTGGTGAAATTAGGTCTGGGTTTACAGTGCTTGCTTTGAAATGATTTTGATCAGTCTCTGAAGTTGCTTTCGCGTTGCCTGTGGAGTGTGCACACACACGTTGCAATAGCATGCCCTTATAAGGAGCTGGCGGGGCGTTTCTGTATGCAAGTTCAGGTGCATGAGAAAGCGCTTTCAATTAAGAACACATTTCCAGTCGTTCATGAATCTTCTAAGACACTTAAGAAAATGTTCGAGAATGAGGTCCATTGTTTCCTCACAACTCAGTGTTTTCAATTATTGAACTGCATCGAATCGCATTGAATCGAACTGAATCGTTTTTATCAACATGCATCTTTTGTTGTATGTATCGTGCCCATGTATCGAGATACAAATCGGATCGTCTTTGTCATGAGAGATTTACACACCTACATGACACCCATACTGATTGGACACTCAATATAAAAGACAGCAACCATGAAACCCAGACCACAGTATGATGTGAAAAGTGTATTTGAAATTTGTATTTTAAGTTAAAATATATGTAAAATATATGTACACGTAGAAGATACAATGCCACCCTTTCAAACTGTCTTTAAACAGCGTTGAAAGAAAATAGGACAGAGTCTCCAATTCATAAATCATTCATCAATTCATAAATACACAAAAACATGCATCACTTGGTCCTCAAGGAAATACATCCATATGAAACCATACATTCTTACATAATCAGACTCTTAATCCCATTCTACCAAAAACTGTGCTATGACAGACATAAAAATGGCATATGTACACATTAGGAACCCAATAAAAGTACAGTAACCATGGATCTCAAACAGTTAAGTATAGAATACCCTCTACCTCTGGTTGGCATTCTAATTCTATTTAAATATACAACTTTTAAATATGTCCATGTATAAGAAAAACTGCTCGTGTTACGCCTTATCCTGTTAATGTCCTGTTTAACTACTCTCATAAACTCTGCTCTAATTCTGCTCCAAAGCTGCACACTTCAGTTTCTGCTCATGTGTCTTCTCTCCCATTAGCGCGTTTGGATCTCCATCTGCTGTGGGAAGAGTCGCGCCCTGGAGGCCATGGCCGCCTTGCGGGTGTAGGTGGTGCAGCGGGTGAAGATCTCCTGGGCCAGAGGCCTGGGTGGCACTCTGGGTGGGGTCACGGCTCTGACAGTCGGGGTGACGGCAGGGCTGTCACTGGGGCTGCCACTGCAGGATCTGCTGGGACTCATCTCGCCGCTGGACTCCCCAGTGTCGGGGCCATCGCTGACCTCAGCCTCCTCTGTGGAGGACCCATGGATCTGGGCCTCCTGATCTGCCTCTGCCCCTGACAGGCTCCCCGAGGAGCTGAAGCTGAAGTCAGTCTCGTCGCTGGCTGCGCTGATGCTGCTCTTGCGGCTGTCTGGCTCCTTGAGCCTTGCGGCGGGGCTGTCAGGCGCCGTGTTGGTCCGCACGCGACGCGGTTCCAGCAGGTTCTCCAGGGATCGGGACTGACTAGTCGAGGTCAGCCTGCGTGGGATGCCCTGACCCTGGGAGGGAGGCGACTGCAGGGAACTGAGGTTGAAGGTGGAGCTGTGGAGTGTTCTCTGGAGGCCGACATACGGGTTGTTGTAAGGCTGGAGGTACATGGATGGCACGTAACCAACCCTGCCACTGTATCTGCCAAAGAGTAGCAACAGACAATAATTAAGGATCATAAAAGTGATAAAAATTGCTACACTCTATCTACCTGACTTACACACTTTCACACCTGAGTAATACTTTATCTTCACACCAACCAGTTTTGGTGATGTTACTGGGGCAGCACTGAGACGATGCACTGAAATGATCTGTTGGAATTTACCCAGAAATACCTATTCAAATGGGAACTCTCATTCGTACCCTGCCCTTGTTTGGCCTCTCCCTCACTTCCCAATCTGTGACGTTACTGACTTTTCCCAGATGAGGCAAATTACCTGATAAGCCACCAGCCATCGCCAGACTTGCGCAACACTTCCACAACAGAGCCGATGTGTACAGATACTTCATCTCTGTTCTTAGAGACATAGTTTCTTGCAGCACAGTAGAATGTATCTGCTGGTAGATGAAGGAAAAAAATAACATTTGAGAACCATAATTAGTTTGAAGTTATAACATTTGAATAATTAATTAAATAATAAAATTGTATATATGCTTTGATTTTTATTCATTGTATCATTTATTCATTGTAATACAATATAATCTATTGTATTGTCTACAATCTCAATGAAATGGTTTCTTACTTTCAGAGGAAACAGTATCAAAGTCATCATCGTCGTCCTCTTCACAGGGCTCCAGGTATGGGGCAGGGAACCACGCCAGATGTTTCTCCTCATTCTCCACAAGCCACCAGCCTGCCAACCCAGAAAACACAAATTAAATCTATAAGCCAGCCTTCAGACACACTTTTACACACACTCTGGTCATTATTAAAGATGCTCCAAAAAGTCCTGAATGATACAGGCTACGCATTCTACTTATGTATCTCAAAGAAATGTTTATCTCTCCTTCTCTGTTTCTTATATCCTGGTTTAGCCATTAGCAAGTTAAACACAGTCTGGGATGAGAAAGGCTGCCATTGTCTATGATGGCGGTGGCAAACCGAGTGACACAACAAGAAATCAGAGGTGGCTTGTTTGAGCCTCAAGGAGCCATTTGATTTGATTGAATGAACAGACCCAAGAGATTGCAATGGTAAAGGACAAGCATGAACTGTCATACCTTTTTGGTCTTTGATGAGGACATCCAGGGTTTCGTTTACGTCCACTTTAAAGGGTCTGTTCTTGAGGTCCTTGGTCTCATACGGGGCAACGGTGCGGTAGGTCTGAGTCAGAGAAGGATGAGTTATGTTTCCCATACTGAAGCGCTTGCCATTTGGGTTTGCTGTCCCGTCCTTTTGAATCTCCGACAGGTCATCTGATGGCACTATAATGATACTGAAAGGGCAAGGGCAGGACTTTAACAATTTCAAATATTTCTACCACTCAGCAATTTAAGAGTTAACAATTATTATTTACTAACATGGTCTTCACCCACAAAGACACCAAGATTTTGAGACTATCTGTATATCTCTTCTCAAACAGGAAAAAAAACATACCTGTTTTTGGCAAACTCTGGTTCCAGGTCATGATTTTTTGGGCAAAAGAACTGGACGACCTCTAAACTCTGTGTGACACTGGGGTCACACCGGAGCAGTTCGGTGCAGTATTTCTCCAGAGCTTTGACGCGGTGCACACTCTTACTCGGCCCCTTCCTCTGGAAGTTCCTCTTCATGCCTGCAGTGGAAAAAATCATGATGATACTTCAGTGGTGTCATGAATAAGGACTTCTCATACAAAGTCAGGGTATGGTGTACCAACTCTGTATTCATTGCATTATTTGAACATGGATAGTATACTGCACCTCTGAATCGGGGGAGAATTCTATCCTCTTTGCGAAAAGGATTTGCCACTGGATGTTTCTTTTTCAACTGTTTCTGTTAGAAGACACAGCCAAGTTTTAGAAAAGGATTTCAAATTTTGGGGGTTGTCTTTCTGGAGATTTATTCCAACTTACGTGGAGTTTTTTGAAATCTTGGAAGGATCTGTAGATGATTACTTCATTCTTATCTGACCAGACCACAGAGGTCATAAACATCTGCAAAAGGTTAATTAAAAAAAGATTAGCTGTATAGTCAGTGTTATAATATTCCCACAATTGCTGGATATGCACTGGATCAGTATATGTGTGTGAGAAAGTGAGTGAATGAGAGAGCTGGTGGGAGATGCTGATCTTACCTTAATTGTGTCCTTGTGCATCACTCCAATAATGCGCACATTAGCTGGAAAGCGTTGATCAGCCATGATGAAAACAGTACCGACTGGTGAGTCTCGTTGTCACACTAGTGATGTTGTCCTACTGCCTCCCCAATCCCAGGGTTCTATTTATATACACACACGCAAGAGGCGGAGCCTGGGAGGGAAAGGGTTAATGGCACGTTTTTTATAAGCTTAATATTTCCCGCACGTGGGCGGACACAAAGCGTATTTATCCGTTGACAAGAAATCAAGGCTGGCGATTTGGAATGCCTCATTGGCGCGCAACCAACTTTCAACCGCCTGTCAGCGGTTTATGTGCCGAGCCAAATGACGTGCACCACCCCACGTATAAACAAACGGTATTTTAACAACAGCAGTGAAAACGGAACAACTGTCATATGTTATGTAATTTAACTGTGATCGCTACTCAGACTCAGATTTCTGTCAACGCAGTGAAAAGCTGCAGAGAACAGTCAAAAAGTGTCAAAATGTAGTTAGTTTGAATTGTGTTTCCAAACAGTCATGTGAAGAAAAAAAAAAGCCTGTACTCAAAGCCCATAACATATCTAGATTCAAGCTTTTAACTAGGATGCATTCTTTGCAAATAATTTAAATAAATAATAATCTCATCACTTTTGCTATATGAAACAGTGAGGAATTGAGGAGATGAGAGACAAAGGATGGAGGGGAAAGAAAGAGGGGTTCCTCTTAAAGAGCTCTTTTCCCAAAAGGGCAAACCTATTTTGCTCGTGATGAAAACGTGCAAACTGAAATACCAGTCTTAGGTAGGTAAGAGTCTTGGTCGGACCTTTCCAGTTAATCTAAAATCAGACAGCAGCAGCAGCCAGCCTATCATCCGGCCTCAATTTACTAGCAGTAACAACCTGTGGGAATGCGTGGGTTGCCTGGGTCACCGGCCAGAGTTAGCGGCGGCTGCAGGTGTGTTGTGAAACCAGAGGCGGTGAGAGGGTCTTGGCACCCGAGGCTGGACCAGAGGATGGCGGCATCACGCATCGCTCTGATGCCCAGCCAAGCCTGAGCTCAGGGGGCCCTACTCAAGGTCACACGTGGCACGGGTCCTGTCTGTCTGAGGGGTCGTGCACGGGACGTAATAGCCTGTGGTCAGACCAGATGGGCCACCTGTGCACATGTTGCAGACAGTTCACATGTTCACAGCCCCCCCCCCCCCAGCAGTCTAAGCATTGACCTTATAGCCAAACGTGTGGGCTGGTATTCCCCCTTTGATTTGTTGCCATGCACTCAGTACCAAATGTTTCATGTGATACTCTATTCTCTCTGATTAATTAAAGAAGTAGCTGTTTCTATTCACTTATGGTAGGATATTTAAACCACCATTAACATAATACACACACACACACACATTGCACGTGTGTGTTGTTGTGTGTCATTGCTGTGTGACAACAATAAACGACTTTGACTTTGACTTTGACACACAGACACACAGTCGGATAAACTAACTGACCTTCTCAAACAAAAGTTCATAGGAGTGGAGACCACTTAGGGTAAACAACCGAGTGACGTGAATGATGGATGTGTGTGTGTGAGGAGGGGGGTTGTAGGCTGGATGGGCGTGGTTGGTGTAAATAGTGGGGTTTAAGACTTCCCTGAAACCAGTCAAGAGCATAGTACCTAAAACACAGAAGTACAAAAGACACATTTTACTATCCATATGGATGATGTCAATCTATGGTCCTATAATTGAATGTGATTGAAATATGATCTTCCTCACCCTAACCCTCTGATTCTCCTCACTCTATCCTTTGTCTCCTCCCTCCTCTTCATCGCCATCATTATAAGCATTTGGCTGATGGGCCTGACCAGTCTGAAATGCGCTCCGTGCTCCGTGCTAATCTATCCATTATAGCGCACTGCCGGTCATGAAAACCCTTTTTATTCTAGGTCACTCTGATTACCCATAAACATTTATGTGTTTATAGACAGAAATTACATTTCATGTGAACATCAGAAACATCAGAAAACAACAGAAAACAATGTGAGCTTTTGTTTGGGAAATCGAGGCTTAGATAGGCTTATAAACAGTGCTGTGATTTTAAACTGGGAGATATTAAAGTTGAGTCTAAACGGTTCCTTGCCTTTGACCTTGCTTTTGCCCAAACAGTCAGCAACAGGAGAAAATGTCCTCCACCTCCTTGAGCCTCGCCAGTGCCTTGGTGCCTTCATCCTTTTTCTTTTAGAAAAAGCTCCTTATATCCATAGCCTTCAAGTCTTGCCTTAGTGAATTAGTTAGATAGCTACCACCACATGCCAATAATGACAAGCTCTGTAACCAGTGCTGACACCCAGGCCTAATGACGCCTGTGAGGCAAGTAACACCTGAAATGACAAAAAATTTAATCTTTGCTCTCAAGAATGTGACCTCTGACATCTGAGTCCAAGTAAATACATCTGAAGAAAATAATTTTTTGACTTTCTGGCTTGTCTGACTTTAAAAAAAATGTCTCAATGACGCCATGGGTATATACCGTACCTGCCATACCTTAGGACTACATACGTCACAGGGCCTGCACGGAAATGTTGTGGGGCAGGATGTCACGCTAAACGCTTTCCTCAAGCATGTCATGTTTTTACTATTTGAGGATGGCTTGTCATATTTTTTAAAAATGTCTCAATGGCGACCTGGGCATGTGCCATATCTACCATACACCACCGCGGCAGGATCTTGAGCGGTCTTGCAGAGTTAGAACTCAGACGCAGCTGTCAGGCATACACAGCAAGTTTTTAATTGAAAGTTGATGGAATGAGCCAAATTAAAATGATAAAAAAAAATGTAAGTAGAAAAAAAAGTCATGAGGAGGGCAAATGGGCAGGTGTATGCGCACCTGTGCACGTGCCTGGTCAACCTGGTGAACTGGTAAAACATTAATAATTTAATGCATCTTTCATCTCTCTTATACTCTTAACTCTTAAGTTCCTTATTGCCTTGTTTTGTTTGTTAACACATAGTGTTTGCCTTGGAGGCGTGTTTGATAGTGATGGCTGCGGTTCAGTCATGGCCTTACCCAGGACTAGTCATATTAATGCAATCAGAATGGGTGACATAATGTATGGGTCAGATATTAATTTCCATAAAATGTATGTTGTGTCAAATAGCACTGGATTTAGAGTAATGACTTCCCATCCCTTCCGAGTCTAACAAATAGTGATAGTCTTGATTAGGGGCTTTGCAATGTTTGGGTTTGTCAAACAAGGAAACAAGGAACTTTTCCAGTAAGCTTGAAGGCTGGGTTATATTGAGGAAGCTATAAATTAGGCTTATCTCGTGGCCACAGGCTCACGTTTCAGCATATCTGAGAAACATCTGAGACTTTAAAACAATACATATCAGATAGCCTATCTGTCAACAGTGGCATGGCTGATATCATGATCATGAATGATCTTTTGTATTCTTTAGCTTGATGATCAACATTTTTATCATGACTAGATGTGATGCGTGCTACTAAGTACATAAGAAATATGTAGGCTATTGTTCATCTGCAGGGAAGCAGGTTCAAGTGTAGCTCACGCAGCTCACTCAGCACACGCAGCTCACTCAGTCTTCATCCCGAACAAAAGTTCCTTGGGAAGTATCTAAAAAAAGGTCAGGATACTGTGGGAATTTCCAGTTTAGAGAGTGTGTTTGATTTTTGGCGTCCACCTCACAGTGTGATGAAAGGGTCATCAAGTACCCCCCTCTGAGAAAGACCTCCACACAAGATAACTACCAGAGAGGAAACAAGAACAAATAACCATAATCCATTTCCTGGTTGTGGCCTTGCACAGACAGCATGGGTTGGACAGGGGGGTTTCTTCTTGGTCAATTAGACCTGGTGAACTTTGTTTGCACAGAAATATTCAAACAAACCTGAAGCAAGATGCGCCGGGGTGGGGTGGGGTAGGGTGGGGGTGGTAACTGGCAGTAAGTCGATGTGTGTAAATATTAACTCAGTTCCTGCAAAGGTCACAGAAGCCAGTGGGAATTGTAAAAGCTGGGATATTTTTATTTCCTGTGTGTAAACATTAGGGCATCATACATTAGGGCATCAGGAAATCAAGATTCAGACTAACAGAACATTTACTTTAGATTTGACTATGCGTTTTAACAAACAAGGCTGACTTCAGTCAGTTTTTATTGTTGCGCAAACGACACACAGCAACACACACGTGCATATTTAGGTGGCAACACAGGACAGGACACACACACGCAGGCCGAGGTCGCAGTGAATTTATTCTCTGCTTTTATCCCATCCCGGACTGTCCTTCCTCTAGGACCCCAGGAGCAGTGGGCAGCTTTTAGGCGCCCGGGGACCAAGTGAAATGATCCGTCCATCTTGGTCAGGGACGGACAGGAGAGTGGTCTGTTCTTCTGCATGTTTTTCTGTTGGGGTAGTAGAGGAAACCACTTGTGAACACGGGGAGAACATGCAAACTCCACACAGAAAGGCCCGGGAGATAGCCCACCTACCCCCAAGGACCGACAGCGCCCCATGCGGGAATCAAACCCAGTGTTCTTGCTGTGAGGCGGCAGTGCAAGCACCTGAGCCACCGTGCCACACACGAAATGTTTGTGCAGACTAACAGAACATTTACTTTAGATTTGACTATATGTTTTATAAATGTTTGGGCAGACTAACAGATCATTTACTTTAGATTTGACTATGTGTTTTATAAATGTTTGGGCAGACTAACAGAACATTTACTTTAGATTTGACTATATGTTTTATAAATGTTTGGGCATCAGGGTGCATCTCACAAGTCACAGTCTCCAGCAAATATAATTTTAAAAAATGACCAAATACACAAAACAAATGATTGCCTGAAGATCCAACCTTTTGATTTGATATCTTTTGAAAAACCTCAAGAACATAACTCCTGGTGCAAGGTTCTCTAATAAGATATAGGGATCATGGAATGATTTGAATGCAGTATTTTGAAATAGTTGATAGGTATTGACATTGATCACCCTTGCAATGCAATCCTTACAGTTTTTAAATCCTCTTGTGTGACTATACACAGTGGTCATCTTATACACAGTCACAGGGCTCTTGCCATAGCATGACTCCCGTGCTAGTCTACAAAGTTGCACAAATTGTGACGAGTCAGCATCTATCTTTTTTATCGCACCCACTGTCGAACGAGGATATGCAACCAGGATGTCCCAAATACTTTCTTTCCGAGAGTTATGTGAGTCATGTCCCCCCCTACAATAACTTCGTTGTAAATCATAGCAAATTAGTAATGACAATATATATTTTCATAATGTATCGGTTATTTTTGGTATTTTTTCCAGGGAAACGTGTTGCATCGGTATAATACCATAGTGTGTGCTGTAAGTGCATGCAGTGTTGGGAAGAATAGCCCATGTAAAGGCCTATTTAAAATACAATATAAAATATGAGAAAGGCAGGCTTACATTTATTCAAATAGGCTAGGGTTACAATTTATTTGGTGGTAATCAGAACACGGCTACATTGATCCCTCGAACAGATTAATAAGTCCACGCTCCCTGTGCAGGGAAATGGAGTTTTTGTAAGGATATGTTTAGATTTGATTTAAATATAATTTTTTTTTACTACATTCCTTTTACTCTCATGTTATTATTGCTGAGGTCTTCTAGAATATAATCATAAATGCCACTTTTGCCTCAATGTTTTTACTTAGGGGAAATATACAAAAACATCAAGGCATGTCAGACTACCTAAAAAAGGCTCGGACTCACATAGTCTTGTGTTGGCTACTCGCTCTCAAACTCAAATAGTCCCCTAAACAAGCGTTTCCATAACCTATAGCCTTCTCATACTGACGCCAGACAAGGAAACCACCGGTCCTACCACAGTTGATCCCTGGTGCTTGTGTCACTTGCCAAACCACGCGGAGCAACGAAGCATTGGAATTGCATCGGTATTAAGAATCAAAACACAAACATCACAAAGACAAATCGGAGGACTTCTGTAAAAGCGAAAATTTGTGAATTGACCAATAAAACTAAAGTAGCCTACTGAAAAACAATTTAACCGAAAAATGAGAAACTATTTCACGCCACATTTCAAAACACAGTAATTGGCTTGTCACGCTTTGAGAGTCCATGTCATTTCTCCAATGATTATCAATTGCGAGAAAGCAGGTGCACCTATCAACGTAGAATGACGTCATTATCATTTTTATTCACTGCATTTATTTCTGCCAAACCATGTTTTTAAAGTCTGATTTGATAGGTTAGTCAGCCTACATTGTGCAAAAGCTGTTCAGGTCCAAGTGTATTTTTCAGGTGCATCCTTTCTCTTTCTCTCCCAGGTTACAGCCTAAATAAAAACCTCTCAATTCTGTGTGGGGTATGTAAAATCAGTTGTTGGCTAATATATCCAGCCAGCACGTTTTAGGCCAGTTAAGGGTCCGAGCTTCTTCACACACTACAAAGAGGCATGTAACTCCACTTTCTGATAGGTGTTGGGAACGTTAGTTTATAGGTTATTTGGGCATTGCTAGTTTTGGTAGTGATTTATGTGCAGACAAACCATTACTATTGTAGGGAATTTGACACTACTGATGAAAATAATGTCATGTGCCTTTTATAATTGTCAAATAATAATAATAATGATAATAAAGATAATAATATTAACTCTCTATCAATCCTTACTGCAAAGGGGGGTCATGGGTTGTCAGTCAGGGTGTGGGGTTGGTGCTGGTGGTGAGCGTCTGACATAACTGTTTCCTCCACAGCTAATAACATGCAAGACAATGCTGATGTAATCCTAAGTATTTAGAGTACATTACTCACCTTGAGTAATCTAATACGAAATACGTTAGGCCTACAAATTACATTAGGAAATGAGATTTTAATGACATTGTACTCTGTAATCCGTAGTCGAATGCAGTTTAATAGCAACCCTCCCAACACTAAGGGCAGGTTACTCTACTGATTTCTCGGATTGCAGAGAGGATACAGGAGGGAGGCCACAGTGTGGTTGCATACGATTTCGTAAGACATTGAAATTGTGTGGGTGACGGCCTGCTCAGACCCTTTTTCCCTGTAGCCCTGCAAAAGGTTGCTTCTTGTCAGCTGTCAAATGAGACAATGGTGGGGTGAAGTCACCGTCCCAGACAGTGACTACTATTGTGATGTAACGCCTTCATAGAGTTTCACCAGCACCCTGCAAGTGACTGTTTTGAGAGAATGTGGTTATGGAAGCCGAGACTAAAAAAAAGTCCTATGACGTAGAGCTCTTGTTATATTTCAGAATTTGTGTAAGACTCTGATAAGAAGTCAAATACCTCTGGTCTCATTGCACAACACAGCATACACAGATAACCTAAGGGTTTAAAAAAAAAAAAAATGGCCGTTACATCCACACAGTGGTCCTGGCTTTACAGGCGTTACACCGATTTATTTATAAAGGGAAGAATAAAATATCGTTTAACCTCAATCTCCAAACCTGAATTAAAATGAGTGGAAAGGAAGGAACAATTTGTAAATAGATTTACTGTTCAAACATTTTCCTGTACCATTCTTCATGTACAATATATTAATATATACAATTAATATTCCAAACATACTGGCATTTCCCAGTGAGTCTCTCATAAGGTTTCAAAAGCTACAAAGCTTCTTCCCTCTGCAGATCTCTTCTGAGACCAGTAAAAGAACCCAACCACAATATCTTTCTGAAATGCAGAGACCTCTCCTGTACTGATGAAATGATAACAATTTACACTAATAGTACATGGCACTTGGTGCTTGAAATGAAAGAGCTTGCATAAAAATCAAGGAATAATCTGGGAGTTATGAATCATAAATTTGAGCTGATCCGTGTCAGTGGTCTTTTTAAAAGATGCATGTCAAATGTATATTCCTGAACACAACAGTGAGACAGGGATGTGTTATATCTCTGAACAAGATCAGACTTAGCTGATGGAGTTTTACATCATCAATAATTAAAAATAATATATATAATAGATAAATATATTACCGATAATAAATATATTCATGTTTTTAGGATGGATTTGACCAATGCACATCACTAGCTAGCCCATTGTGTAATAGTAAAAGGAGGCTATAATGAGGACCCAAAAATCGATTGTCCAAGCGTATTCGAACCGTACAGTTAGCACGGGTGGGATTTTAAGCATTTTGGGAGGAAACCACAGCTCTCTGCTACCTTTGAAGAAGGACCTTACTGGAATCCTGCAGTGTTCTGACAAGGTGACGAAATGGAGGAATGCAACATGTCATCAAGTTTGCGTGTTTGGCTGCGCGTCACGTTCCTGGCACCAGCCTCACCTCCCTTTGCAGAGAAGCGATGCCAGCACATGCCTCCACATCACGTTTCAGGTAGATGGGGATGTGCTCAAGCATGTGCAAACCCAGAGGTGATACTCATGAGCTGCTCTATTGGGGAAAGCTAATGGTGAATAAATTAAGAAATAATTTTTGCTCTTACGGGCAGTGACAGGTTTTTAAACTTCAAACGATGTGAAACATTTCCTGAACAGTCGCTATTGCAATTTCTTTATCCCATTAGCTGTGGAGCTACTTCCACAGTAACCAAAATATGTTTACTTTTGTGAAACTCAAACTATGTATTGTATTTGTGAACTATGTAATATATACTATGTAATATATACTTTCTCTCTGTGAGGACAGTGACATTCAGGCCAAGACCGTGTCTCCATCCTAAGGCGTCATCACAGATCGGCTGATTCCACCGAGACATAAATCATGTTCTTGAGTCAGTGGAATCATACTCAGTCTCATCGCATGTCAGAAACAATAATAAAAGAACAATACACGGTTGACAGTTTCCCTCATATGTTTAGGTATCGTTTATCAGGTATTATTTTCATTTCTCAATGTTCTCAATAGTTCTCACACTCTCACTGGTATCATCTTTCCTAAGATAAAATGTCACAAGATCAAGCATTCACCAAACACATACCAATGGGTTAAAGTTTCTGAACTAGCTTGCTTTCTTTCCCATTCATCATCACCTGGTTCTACTTCATGACTAGAGAGCCCTCTTGTGTCTGATTTTTTTTAACGCCCCTGGTCTCTCCATTCCTTATTTCTCTTACTCTCCATGTTGGCAGGCCTATCACGACTAACTGAACCCCCTTCAGTGTGTACTAAAGTGACTGTACGACGACAAAGGAGTATCTCTGGCATGGCCTTGTCTGGTGATAGACTTTGGCTCCAACAGACAAAATTCAAACATTTGTTACACTCAGATGGCCTTTCTATACTAGTGTGGGCTATGAAAGGACACACAATCTGTATGCTTCATTATCTGTTTACAGTCCCACCGTGAGATACAGCACAACTTTTGCTATGAAGTTGAAGTTGCTATGATGTTGTAGCTCAAACCAGATATGTGGTCAGGCAGTGACCATCCCTGATTACACTTTTGTGTAAACAGGAGCTGCAGGAAGAGAGCTTAGGATAATAAAGAAAGCCCATTACGCTCACATTCACCCACCACAGACACCAAACATGAACACAACACCCTGTGTTTAGATATCGTTTACTCCATATAGCTTTTTTGTTTGTTCTTTCTCTCTCATTCTTTGCCACACCACAACTCTTGCATCAAGCTCACACAACACACACACACACACACATTCTTTTTTTATCATTTGGAGAGAGTTTTAATAACATGGCACCTTTTGTAGGATAAGCTCAGTGGCAAAGTGGTGCCTCCAAAGGCAAGTAGACAAAATATCTCTTTCCGTGTGAGTAAAGGTAAGACATTTGAGTACTACTCTTTACATAATAAAATCTTGCTGTGAAGTATCTATGAAACTCTTTGACATGGAGGCAGAAAGCTACTGCTATGTTGCATAGTTAGAAATGTTAGGAGATGTGAATATTTTTCCATGTTTTTTTGTTTGTTTTTGAACGGAGTAAGGGGGAAACTGAGAAGGAGCCGTGAGCCGAGTTAAGGTGTCATGAAAAGCACAATGTCATTGGCTTGTAGCAGCTACACAACAGCATCTCTCAACTACATCGCAGAACCCACACC
Organism: Clupea harengus; assembly: GCF_900700415.2. Classification (NCBI taxonomy): domain Eukaryota; kingdom Metazoa; phylum Chordata; class Actinopteri; order Clupeiformes; family Clupeidae; genus Clupea; species Clupea harengus. The sequence continues at coordinate 10,836,984 of NC_045174.1, read as the reverse complement.
TACTTGCCTCCAAATATCTTACACCATCTCGATTTCTCTGTTTCTCTTTTTCTCTCTTGTTCACACTCGCTCACACACACACACAAACGCATGCACATAACTGATCTTGTATAATCAGTCAGAGCTCACGCCACAAATTAGTCATTGTCTCTCTTGCATAATCGTGCAAACACAATAATGAGTCCTTAGCAAAAAAGCAATACTGTCAAATATCAATGAAACCACTAAACCTCCTTCTTTCCTGACAATCCTTAATATAATCAATCAATCTCTATCTCTAGAGGCATTGTAGCCCAACAGGCACACAGGATCATGGGACAATAATCAGTGTGCCAAATCAGTCTTTCTCATCAAGCTAAAAAGTAAATAAAAGTCCACTCCAGCCACTGGCAAAGTTTGAGGCAACCCCCCGGCCTCTTGTTTCTGTTGAAAAGTCCATGAGCACAAGCCACAGCGATGAAAAGTTTTCCAGAAAGAAAATCAGCTTTAGCTTAAAAAAAAACAAAAAAACAACCAAACATAAAAATAAAAAAAACAAACATTTAAAACCACACGAGGAAGCAGTCACACGTGGCGCCACCTGTTGCCCGTCCCCAGTGCCAGGGAGAGAAAGAGACGCTGCAGATCAGAGCTCCACACTGGCACGCTTCCACAAACAGCCCGACTGTCTGTCTGTCAGTCGGTGGGCCTGTCAGTCTGCCGTCCCCTACATAAAAAACAGTCTCAGGCGGCGCACTGCCATGCTGCATTGGGTAGCTAAAATTCCAGTCCCTTTTCCTCCGCCTCGCCAAGAGTCACTTAAAGGCCGGAGCCTCAAGTCAGTCTGTGCTGGAGGAGCCCGGGGCCGGGGTCACCGGAACTCATAAATGGCCGCACTGTGTTCGGGGACGTGGGTGAGGTTCAGTGACTGATACCTGTGGCCAAAAAAACAGAAACAATGTAAATGTTGCAAGCAGGTGAGAGATCACTATAAATGTAAAGCATTTCCATCGCTGTAACTAGATTTATTTTTGTGGATATACCAATAATGCCCTCCTTCACCTTAACATTAAAATGAATGCAACATCTGCACTATATTGAGCATGCTTGGAATATATTTCTCCATATATGTTCGCACAAAATGGAACATGGACAGTCAGTCTTATTTAAATAAATGTTCATAGTAAAACTGTTTATGCTGAATACTACTTGTTATGAATATGCACCAGTGTACCCAGCACCCCCCCCCCCCCAAAAAAAATCACATTTAAACAATCTACTTGTTTCCAATGATCCAGTTGATGAATCCCAACAATTATCATGGTGACCCTGATCACTTTAGCAAACTGTGCAAAGTCTAGTCGGTCTCCAGAGCAACATAAAAACCCCACTCACCATTCTGAACTTCTGTGGTAGTAGTAACCCTCTATGGTGGCTGTGGATTTCTGGAAGCAGATGTAGTAGAAGCCAGCAAATGAGGCACCACTGATGTCTTTGATTGTGTGATCTGGAACCAGGAACTGTTCCTGCAAACGGGATGTGTAAGACAAGCAGGTATTAAGACATGACTGCTTCTATGCACCATTGCGAACAGCGGCATTGTCATAAGATGGCAGTGCTAAACAGTAAGGGGACAGATTAAGCACATATTCCAGATTTCCTACTTAGCATTTGAAATAATGAATGCAGAGTCCTTTGAAGCTTCATCCTCACCTTCCATCTCATGAAGATGTAGTCGCTATTCTTGAGCTCCTCATAGTCAAAGTCATCCGAGTTGAAGGTTTTTGCATACTGGTAAAAGGCTTGGAACTTGCCCTGATAAGGGTAGAGATTTTTTATGGAACAATTGTAAAAGGACATTTACATTACATACAAGTTAGGTACAATCCAAGCAAATAGCAGATAAGGAAAAAACATTGGAAGCAAAGCAAAGCAGCCTGGAAAAATATGAGCCATTTCATAGGACGTTCCACAGAATGTTTCAAAGGAAAACCAAATAAAATTGAAACATAATGACGATGTAATTGTTGTGCAGATATGCACAAATCATGTATGTATATGTATAAATGTATATTTTTCTTTTTTTTTTCTTTTACGTCTCCTCTACACTCTACTTTACTATCACTTTCCCCTTTAACACAACCTCAAATCTGCTATTTGTAACTGTGCAGTATTGTGATTCCAAAAGTCAAGACCAAGAATCATGACCATTAGTTGCAAAACTTCTATGTATATAAATGTAACCCTAGCTAAATGTGTGAGACACGTTACCTGGTACTACTATGTTGTAGTAATTATCTCTGCTCCAAGGCAACCAGCGTTCTTACCCAGTGTTTCCGGTCTACATCTTCATCAGCATCCCATTTCCGTGTCAGAAATGGACGCTTCATACTGATGATCTCCCCAGCAAAGAATGTTGTCAGCATTGGGTACTCCTGCATGACATAGAGGTGATCAGTATTCATGTGTAGACATGTAGCAGCTTTGTAAGAAGTATTTGTTAAATAGAACCACCGGCAGAACAAATCACTGTGGTCAATAAAGAGCAGGCTCAATCGTGTATGATGACTAGTAATATCAATGACCACTCAAGCTAACACCTTATCACCATAATATATTTCTAAACTGTGATGTCATGGCTAACACTACTTATCTTCTAGCCTACCTCTGTTAGTCCTTTTATCTTCAGGTACCCGCATAAATAAGAATCTTCTATGGTAACATGCTGAAAGAGAAATCAGAAATCAACATTGGTTACGGCCGTGTAATAGTATTTCTATGTTGTGCTACTGGTAGTATCTCATGCGGTAATGTTCAGTATGACAGTAATGTTCGTTGCTGTACTTGGGGGAGAAAGAACAAGATTTTGGTCTGAATTAAAGTTATCAAACGTCAATGAGTCAGTAAAGTGGAATATCTGCTCAACGTGCAATTGCATTTCATAAACCCCTGTCAACGCAGCTGTCAAAATTGAATGTACCATGTCTGATGTGAGACACCTAACCCCTATTAAATTGCGCGAAAGAAAAGTTACCGACAGAGGCAGGTACACGAGTTAACATTTGACACCAAGGAGAAGCTGGTTCATGGATTTCCCTGCTGTCAAATTTCGTCTGGTTGGTGCTAAGTGCTGAGCAGACATGACATTCCATAATGTCAGTGTGCGCTCTGGCATAAGCTATCCTAGCAAAACAACGCAAGGGTAGGCTTTTTGCTAATGGAAAGATCAACGTTACCTGTAAAACAACCTCAACGTCATAGGAATTCCCTTTGCTCTTCTGATATCCACGGAATTTGGAACCGCTGTACAGTAGCGATGTAATTACACCGGGTTGTTGTGTGTTGATAGGGGGAGGAGGGATAAGCGAGGCCGAGGACATGAAGGCCATGGAGGTGTTGCTAGAGTGGCCAGCACAGACCGGCTTTACAGGCAGGACACAAAACACCAGCCGCTATAGTTACGCGTCCAGTTGATGTTGAGGATTACCGCACTCTGAAGGACTAAGAAAGATCTTACCAATACAAAATTCAACTAAATTATGCGGTTTGTTCACCAAGTTACGTAGTCCCGAGTTGGGAAATGGGCGAACCCCAACGCAACGCCATAAGGCAGCATGTATCTTCCTTATTAGACGAAGGAGTTCACTGCTTCAAAGAATTCGCTCTTGATTGGTTTATTTTCCGAAATGCTTCTTGGGAACTCTAGGTACTGTAGTTTTTTTTGCCACTGTCACGCTATCTGTCAAATATATTTAGACAGTTCTGGGATGTTGTTGTCATTGTGTTTACCAGAAACTGTACACCCAATAATTCTGAGCATTGTTGTTCATTACTTAACAATTAATTGAGTTTTTTTTTTTTTTTTTTAACATACTTTTTATTGGAGAGGTTTTTTTTTTTTTTTAAAGATGATAGTTGTCCTTATTTGTGATTCGGTTTTAAGGAATTAAAAATAAACAGAATAGAAATATCTCCCAATATGGGTTTAATTTATTGAAATATTATATGAATTAAAAAACGATCTAAAAGAAACTCCTATTTTAAAATGCCAAATTTCGTTGAGGTCCCCGTGAATTGTAAAATGAACTGCTACATTAACTACAGTTCCCATGTTCAAGCTATGATGTCAAGTTGACACGCTTTCATATCCGGAAGGTCACAAGCATGGCTTCTCGGAGGTGACTGTTGGTGCACACTACTTGTGAATGCAATGTTGTTGTCAGGTTTTTTCGTTCAGTATTTAAATTAAGTCAAGTGGTATTTTGTGATTTACCGTGAGCGCTCACAGCACAGAAATGCTTAATTGAACTCTCCGATAGTTTCTGGTCAGGAAATTGGCCAGCTAAATAGCACAAACTGGCTAGCTAGCTACGCGGTGCTGCAAGGGCAATTGAAACAAAGTTAGCTTGCAAGCTAGCTGCAGTATCTCCTGTGTTAGTTCATTCTCATAGTAAATCTCTTTTATGCATTATTGCATTATGCTGCGAAGTCTTGTTGCATTGCATTGTCGGATCGGCCAAACAGTTCTGCCCCGTCAACGACATCATATTCAGCGACACCAGAGTCTGATCCCCTACCTGCAGAATGCAAAATGCTCTGGCTCGGCAATAACAGGTAATCTAACATGAGTCCACAAATTACCAGCTGAAAGATAGAGGATGCATATCATATTTGATTAAAACATACACAAACGAGAGCAATTTGAGCTGTTTAGCAATACAAACACGCAGCAATGGATCTGACTTCTGTGCACTTTTACATACACTTTCATATTCCTACTATCCACAGAGCGGAGGAAATTCTACAAAGATGTCAGTATTTCTCAAGGCGAAGGTAAGTACAGTAACGTCCAAGGAAATGATAGTGTCATTCAAATGAGGAATATATTACAGTCAAATCATGTAAGGGCAGGATAAAATGCAGCTGATGGGGAACATTAGTAAATACTGTTGTCTCAGACTCTGTTCTGTTTGTATTTCTTCTGCATTGGCCCTGCCCTCAGGTGGCTTGTATGAGATCAGTCTAGACCGGCGGAAGCTGAAAACCCCAGGAGGCAAACTCTTCACTGTACCAAATGAAGCCCTTGCAATAGCTGTGGCAACAGAGTGGGATGCTCAAAAGGATACACTCAAGTTCTACACCATGCACTTGGTAAGGCCGATCAACACGGGCACATATGATATGTGGTTTACATTCTGTAATGCACCTTCTCTGCTGCATGCTTCATTGTTAGTGCTGTTTTTTTATAGACAACTCTGTGTAACACAGCCTTGGACAACCCTACCCATCGTGACAAAGACCAGATGATCACAGCAGCCCTGAAGTTCCTGGAGACAGACACTATATGGTAAATTCAGATTCAGTGTTTGGTCTTTTATTCCAAATGAATAATACAAAAAAATTGTATACAGGAGATGTTAAGTTCCTTCTGCATTTAACATCTCGTCATCAGTTCCTTTGTAATAAAACATTCAAAATGTCAATGTTTTGACCTGGGTTTAGCATTAAGGACTGATATGCTATGTGTTGATACAACCTGAGAGGAGGCATGATGTTACCTGTGTTGATATATGAACATGTATTGGGCTGGTTTCTGTTGCTGTCATTTAGCTACAGAGTTGAGGAACCTTCATCCCTGGTTGAGCTTCAGAAACATGAATGGGACCCAGCCATGGAGTGGATTGAGAAGCGGTAAACCATTTTTTGTCCTGTAATTGACAGTGGCTTTGGCATGTTGTAAATATAAGCATAGACCATTACATATTCCTGTTGTTTATCATCTTTCAACAACAACAACAACAACAAAAAAGAAAAGAAAAAGAAACTCTCAACCAGCCTTATTTGAAATGTATTGACCTGCATAAGGTCAGCATATGGAAAAGATTGTCTGAATTGATCACTCTCATTAAAAATGTAAGAGTAGTCAATCAAAATGTGTCTTCCAAATTGACCTTGATAAATATAAAATTATGTTTTGTCATTTTAGCTATAATGTAGTTATTGGTTCATCGTCAAATATATTGGGTCCAGAAATCCCACAGGAGACGAACGACACTTTCCGTCAGCATCTCAGCTCCTATAACTTCTGGGCATTGACAGGTTGGTTCAGCTCCCCAATGAATTGCACTGACATTAATATGCCATATGAGGGCGCAATAATAACTGTGAAGAATGTCCATGTTGTCAGTTCGTGCACACCCAGTGAGTTTGTGTTATTTCAACCATATAAGATAAATGCATATCGTAACGGTGTTAATTATCGGACGGCGTGTGTTATCGGCAAACGTTCGCGTTGTCATGTTAACCCATTATTAAACTGAGCATATCGATTGTTGATCCATTATTAAATTTAGCATTTTGATTGTTTATCAGAATGGCCGATGTTTGACACTGTCCGATAACTGACATAGCTACGCTAATTGTTTACTCTGACTTTCCAAATTACATTATGGAGATAAATATAATTACTTTTATGCCACTTATAGGCCTGGAATATGTGATCACCCAGCTGAAGTCTGTAATCTTATCCTTTGGGTTGATTGACCGACACCTGACAGTGGAGCAGGCAGTACTCCTGTCACGCTTGGAAGAGGAGTATCAGGTATTCTTTTTTTTACTAGATGCTGAAGGATCAAAAGTGAAATTGATGTTATGCTCCCTTAAATGCATGACTGTTGTTTACTATTCATCATTTATTTGGCTCTGTTCTTCGAGACCTTTCTGTTTATAACCCTTGAATTTAAGCAAACAGGTTAACATCAATGTATATATATTGCTTTTTTCATTTACTCAGGGATATTTATTTATCTATTTATTAATTGTTATTTATTATTATTTAGCTGTGGCAGTTAATGTCCACAGCAACTTAAGTTTTTAGCTGTCTGTTGTTGCCTCTACTGTCTCGTTGTTTTTGTGACAAATAAAGTACTTTGTGACAAATAAAGTACTTTGAACTTTTGAACTTTAACATGTAACATGTCCTCACAGTTCCCCTCTGCTCCACAGATCCAGTACTGGGGCAATGTGGAATGGGCGCACGATTATGACATGTATGAGCTGCGAGCGCGCACGGCTGCCGGCGCGCTGTTCGTCCACTTGGCTTCTGAGAGCTCCACAGTCAAACGCAAACTCCTACAGGACTGAGCTTCCCCATGCTTTGCTGTGGGTTGAAATACAAACAGAACTGTAATGGCAGATATTGTAAATAAAGTGAGTTGGTTCAAAAAGTGATATAGTCCTGTTGCAATGTTGTAGTCTTTCATTTGTTACCGTTCTTCTGTTTAATAGAATAGTACTAGTTGAGAAATGTTTTTGTCTTTTGTCCTGCAGTATTTGCAAAACAGAGGAATTCATCATTTTAAAAGAATGAGAAGTTTTGGAGATGTTCACCCATGTTTTGGATCATAACACAGTGGCAGAACATTTCCAGTTTACAGCCATAACAGTGTTTTCCTAAAAACAAATAATGTTTGTTTAAGACTACTGAAAGGGGTTCTCTTAAGACAAATATTAACTTTGCTTTTCAATGTTAATTTGCACTCCCAGACACGTTTAAAGGGGAGTAAGGGAGTGCAACATTTTGTAAAGAGGTGTGTCCAAAATGAAATGCAATAAAATGGTATCTTATCAGAAATGATAACACACCCAGAGTGATATATCCAAAAAATAAAAGATAAACGACCTGTATTTTCAATGTAAAATATGCCTTCCTGTCACTTCATCTAAGTGGGCCACATACACTGCATTTGAGGGGTGGGGGGGGAGTAGTTGTGATATTATCCACCGGTGTTAGTCGTGATTGACATAAGAACAACCTAATCGTGGCGAATTTCACAAAATTCTATCCAATCAAGGTCTCATAGGGGCGTGGCCCTACTGTTTTCTTCATTCTGGACCGTGAGTTGGTTTGTTGTCAAGATGGAGTTCTTACTGGGAAACCCATATAGCACTCCGGTGGGCCAGTGTATTGGTATGTTTTTGTTATACACCATTTAAATTAAATCCCACTGTAATGGCACGGTGTTACATAACCAATGTGCTTTTTTGCTATCTAAAGGTCCAGCACTTAATTAGCTTGTTGAGCTGCCCAGATACCCTTAACTGACACTAGCTTAGCTAGCTAGCTGGTTAGCAATCCAGCTATGTCTATTTAACGTTAACATTATGTTTCCGTCGCCACTGAGGCTATACAATTTTGGTTCCATGTGGATAAGTACATGTATGCATTGTTCGGCTTGATGTTGAAAGAAATACATTTTGACGCTTGCATGTAAGCAACCCAGCAAGTTAGGCTAAACGAAGGTGCCAGTGAAAGACCTAACAGCAAGCCAGATAGCTCACTAGCTTGCCAACGATAAAATATTTGCCAGCTCATGTTTGCCTGCTAACATTAGCAATTGGCTAATATCAGTGATCGCAGTCTTACATGCGCCAACTCTTGGCGTGTTGACGTTATTTATGAAATGTATGCAGACCAAATAGGCTGGTGTTTGATGACAAAGGAGGATACGCGTACGTTTCTCCAGCTGTACGTGGTGTAGAATGTTTAGCTCATCCTTGTGAAATGCTAACTTGTTGTTACGATTGATGTTTAACGCGATGCGTTGATATTTCACCGCTAGATTTAAACCCAATGATTCTGTCTTCAACTAGATTGTCATGACTAACGTTACACGTAGGAATAAGTGCCAATGGTGCCCATCTGGCTACGAAGCTATAATAAACACTGTAACGCTTATGTTACTAGTTGTTGGCATAATAGCTCTTTCTGCCTGGTGCCTGAGCTGGCGAAGGTATTTTATCTTTCCTTCACCTTGAACGAAAGGTTGTGTAAATATTGTGCAAATGACTCATGGCAAAACCTTGACCAGTCCTAAAAGCCATGAATTGTGTTGTCTTTTCATGACAGAAAAGGCCACGGACGGGTCTCTTCAGAGTGAGGATTGGACACTGAACATGGAAATATGTGACATCATCAATGAAACAGAGGACGGGTGAGTAACACGATTGGAACAGCAAATGAAATGAAGACGAACTTATCCTATTTTGGTCATATAATATTGGTTTTATTTGTCTGGGTTAGTTGCCCTTTATTCTTGTGCTAAAGCTACCTTGATAAGAGTGGATTCCATAAAAACTAAGAACAAAGGTATCCTTCACACCATTGCTTGGTCTCCTGGCTGCATGATAAACATTTACTCATGCAAGATAACTTATTCTGTCTGGTTTTGATATTTCCTTGTGGTTTTGCAGCCCAAAGGATGCCATGAGGGCTGTTAAAAAGAGGCTGAATGGGAACAAAAACTACAGAGAGGTGATGCTGACCTTAACGGTATGTTCATAATGGGGAAAATCATAATTTTTTCTATGTTTAGCATTTTTCATACAAAGGATAGTCATATGTTTGTATTCACATAATAATGTCCAGTTTGGCCCCTGCACAACACAAGTGGTTTTGGGTAATATTTCATTGAGACTGAATTTTATAGTATCACTATCATTTTAAGGACTCATAAGAACAGAGCCCCAAAGCGTTGCATTTTCTTAATGTGTCATTTTCCTTTTTTTTTGGCAGGTCCTTGAGACATGTGTCAAGAACTGTGGTTATCGTTTCCATGCCCTTGTCACAACACGTGACTTCATTGATGGTGTCCTCGTGAAAATTATTTCACCTAAAAACAACCCTCCTACCATTGTGCAAGACAAAGTGCTCGCTCTCGTTCAGGTACTCCATCACTCATGCATCTGCTTGTAACAGTATAGATTGCCAGTTGGCAGCTTGTCTCTTAATGAGCCACCAATGGCTACTATAGGTTTGGATTCTGGGTCAGTGAAAGAAAGGAAGCGTTAGAAGAGTAGCAGTGAGAGCATCCATTTGGATTGGCTGCTTGTTTGTCACCCGAGGCCCCTGTAGCCTAGGGGACTGTGAACGTCTCTGTGCCCTGGGCAGGTCTGCCTACCACGGCCACAGTGAGCTCAGGTTACCTGCTGCTGCTCGACTTACCTGGGGCACAGGCTCAGGTGCGCTCAAATCGGCTGCATCTGATGCCTGATGCTTAGGTAGTCACTCAAGGACGGCCAAGGCCCTACAGGCTCATAGAAGAGACTTTGCTGGTATTGCTTATCTTGCCTCCGTCATTGCTGTTGCTGAAAACATGGAAGGCGCCAATACAGTCTTGGCCATTGCACTTCTTTTGTGCAGTGCCTGTAATTTAGGCTCACTTGGTAAGTGATTTGTGAAAGGTTACCTAGTAAATGCTATGTAATCACATGGCGATATGACCTTTTATAACATGATGTGTGAAAGACAACTCCCTTGGTTTATAGTTACAAGGCTGCTTCCAGGAGCGTTCTAGCCACTTCCTGTCTTGTTGTAGCCACTTCCTTTCGTTGCTTATTTGCTGGTCCGTTCTGTGCCACAGGCTTGGGCAGATGCGTTCAGGAGTAGTCCTGACCTGACAGGCGTGGTCCACGTCTATGAGGAGCTGAAGAGGAAAGGCATAGAGTTCCCCATGTCAGAGATGGAGTCCCTGTCTCCCATCCACACACCAGTGCGGGTAGGACGTCATGCTTCATCGTAGCCTCATAACAAGACTAGCTGTTGTCACGAAACTTCAGACTTGCATATTGTTGGACATAACTTCTGTGCTGTTTATAATGAAAGCCACTCAGAAATGCAGTAGTATATTGACAGTAATTTATTTGATGTCTTGCATATTTTAAGAAAAAACAATTGTTCAAGCAAAAGCACTTTGTTAAAAAAATACAAATAATAAACATGTAACGCAGCCTTTTTTGCTGACAAATGCTGCAAAGTTGTAATGAGTTTTTGTGGCGAAATAGCCCGGGCGCCAGTATAAATCACAGAGGTTGTGCCGTTCCCCTCATTTGTCCCGTCCTTCAAAAGCCTCTGACTGCACCTGAGGGGGACCAATTACTGCAGAAGTACAGCAGCCCTCCGCAGCCCAAACCTCAGCCAGTCACTGGCACCGCTCCCCCCTTCAGCGCCCCCCCGCCGGCACAATCCGCCCCACAGATCCCCCCCAACCTCGCCGTGGCCGGACCCATCAACCCCAACGCCGAACAGGTACACCCACGTCTGTCAGGAAACCTCTGTGTGGAAGGTGGGATGAGGATCAGATAATCTGTGCTATTGTGTTACCTGTGTGTAATGGCATGCTTTACATGAGAAGGATTCTGTGTAGGCTGTAATCATCTTTTTAATGAAGAGTATTTGATTCCATCATGTTGTGTTGCCTGCTTTCTGAAACCTATTGTAATTGCTGGACTCCTCCTGTAATGAAAGAGGATTTTAATCAGCGATTGAGTGATTGAGATATGCCATTAAAAATAGATTATGCAATTTGTCCTGCCAGTGTCTGAGACATGCTCGACATGGTAAAGTACACAGAGTCTGGGCTTCAACCCTGGTTGTGTTCATCCCCTGCAGATTTGTCGGCTGCGCAGTGAGCTGGACATCGTGCGCGGGAACATTAAGGTGATGTCGGAGATGCTGACTGAGATGGTGCCGGGACAGGAAGACCCCTCTGACCACGAGCTTCTGCAGGTGACACTCAGATGAAATGAAATGAAACGAAGCGTAAATGTTGACCTACTTGTCGTCTTCTTGCCTGTACTAAAGCATTCATCAGATGAACAGAGGTGTAGATGGGTTTAACCTGGGTTGTAGTAGCCATCTTGCTTTTAAGCAATCGGATCTAGTAAAGATTAAGAAGAGCTCTTTAATCAGAAGAATGCTGTCTGCAATCCCCTGTTTTATCCACAAGAGGGAGCAACACTGCTGCCATAAGCCACCGATGCACTAGCCAGTCTAATAATGCTTTGGCTGAAGTCAGTTTTATAACAATACAAATAATAATAATATATGTAACGGGATAAGGTTGTGAAGGTACTTATTGTCTATAACACGATTATACTGTATCATAGTAATAACAGCTGGAGAGATGGGGGGGGGGGGGGTAATTCAGTTCTTATACCTTATGAGTTGGACAGAGTCTTATGTTCTCTCTGTCTGTCTGTCTGTCTGTCTGTCTGTCTGTCTGTCTGTCTGTCTGTCTGTCTGTCTGTCTGTCTGTCTGTCTGTCTGTCTGTCTGTCTGTCTGTGCTTTGTCAGGAGCTGAACCGCACATGCAGGGCCATGCAACAGAGGATCGTGGAGCTCATCTCGCGCGTGGCCAATGAGGAGGTGACCGAAGAGCTGCTGCACGTCAACGACGACCTCAACAACATCTTCCTCAGATACGAAAGGTAGCAGCCCTGCCTGGAAGACAAGAACATACATACACACAGACAAGTGCATTTAAACAGCACTTTAGAATCATGTCAGCATGTGTCTGCAGTTTGTCATGGTTATATTTAAACTAAAGTAGATGCATGCTTTGTGTAGTCGTGACTGTAATATTAAGAAAGCGATGTAAATGGGGACATATGAGTTTACAAGTTCAAAAATATACTGTATTGTACAATTTATGTCTAACTAATGTTTTTGTTGTGTCTTCTGTGTCAGATATGAGCGGTTCCGGTCAGGCCGGTCGGCCCAGGGAATCAACAACGGAGTAAGTGGGAGTTTCTTTAGTCCTGTGGCTCTCGAAGGGGAGCCATAGAACCACTCCAGCATCACTTCCTTCTATCTGTTGTCTGTCAGCTCATGGTCATGTAAGTCAGTGCACGGGCTTTAGGGGAGCAGCATCCAATGCCATGGGTTCACTGTTTCTTTGCTGTCAGCCCTCCTCACGCCCATCATGACGACTTTTGAGTATCCTCTCATGACTGTTGCCTTTTGGATGTCAGCATTGTGAAGTTAATGTCCGTGCCACGTACAGGGCTTCCCCTAGGCATGCTGTGAATATTCATAGTCTTTCTTTTTTTTTTGTATCCTTTTTTTTTTTCTTCCCTTCTGTGTTTTTCGATTTGTTTTCATTTTGTTTTTCTTGTCATTTGTGTTTCTTTATTGCTAGCTGAGGCAGGCAAGTATGAGCGTCACCGGCAGCAGTGTATGCTTTGACATGAGCGGAGTGTCAGGGCGATGTCGAAACATGACTGACTGGCGTATGGACACACCACCCAGGCCTCGCCCCGTCTCCATACAGCATGTTTTGACCATGAACCCCCCCACCCCATGTGTATGGCTATGTGAGGCCGACGTCTGGTCCTGTCTCCTCCACCCCCTCCTTGTCCAACCTCCTGCACCTTTAATGTTATCATGCTGCCTGAGATCCTAACACCCCCCCCACACCCCCCATGTTGCCCCATCCCTCTGTTACCCCTCTCTTGTTCTCCACCTCCATCACCTCATTCTCCACCCAACTGAATGTGTAGCAGCTAACTGAAGCACTGTTGCTAGTTTCACCTCGTTGCTCCTTGTTCTCTAAAACCCCCCCACAAGACACTTAGTGGTGAGGCTCAGCTGTTCTACGAACAGCTTTAAAATGAGCGACTGGAAACGGCAGGCATGAAGGAGCCTTAACGAGCTCAGGCTCGTGCACTCCAGTGAACCTGCTCCCTCAGTCCCGGTCTAGCCTGCTCGCACATTTGGTCGCCGTTGTTCACCTCCTCTGCTCTCACATTTGGCTGAGGGGTTTCCCCTCTGCCAAATTTAACAGCAGACACCATCCCTAAGTACATGCCTGCATTGAGCACTCATCCAGAATTGCACCACAGATGGGCCTTTCTGGACATTTAGGAAATGTATGGTATTTTTGTCTGTGTGTGTGTGTTAGCGGCCAGGCAAATTACAGCCCCCCCCCCCACCCCTTCAGTTTATATGAAGTTCTTTTGTATGTTCACATTCTTCTTGTGGACTGAAAGTATAGGCTGCCATATGTGCTGTAAACACAGAGATAACCCAACTACAAAAGGGCCTGCAGAAGGTCCTTGGCTGGAGAGCTTATTTTCTCCGGAGCAAAAAAGGATGAAGGAAAAAGAAAAACACCCACAGAAGACCAAAGCTCTTTTTGAAGGTTGGCCTTCTGCTGCTTCACTGCCATCCGGAAAGTGATCGAGTATCTTTTCCCGAGCGAAGCGACATTTAGCTGCATCTTTTTTGTTGTTTGTAAGGAAAAGAAGAGGCACACATCTTACCAAAATATGTTAGGTCCTTTTTTAAGTGAGGCCAAATGTTGTAGTTAATAATTTTTTGTTGTTTATTTCAAGCTCTGACTTTTTATTTGGGTGTTTTGAGAGGCAAGGACTGTAGGTACCCCCACCCCACCCCACCCCACCCAACACCAAAAGAAAAGAAAAAAAGTTTGATCTTAATTTGTCAATATGCGTCATCTCCCCGTCTGTTTCTTTTTTAAGCTTTATATTTTTAATTGGATGAAAGGTAAATCTCTTCCAGTATATGAAGAGTGTAGAACGACCAGCATCTTCTCTGAAATGGACACCCAATCAAATGTCTGCCAGCATCAAGTCGTCACACCTAAATGCAGATCTTGCGTGCGCACCTCCCTAGGTTCTCAGTGAGGCCACAGAGGACAACCTCATAGACCTGGGCCCTGGCTCTCCTGCTGTGGTTACCCCCATGGTCAGCGCCACGCCGCCCTCCAGCCTGCCCTCCAGCATTCCCGCCAGCCTGCCTGCCAGCCTGCCTACCAGCCTGCCCGCCTCGGTGGCCCCTGTCCGCTCCGCCTCCCCAGCCTCCCTTGCTTCAAAGCTGGCAACGCTAGGTGAGTCTGACCACCTCTTCCTCCACCCCCTGCCCCCATACCAGTTAATGTCTTTTGAGTCCTGGATGAGAAAGCAGAGGCTCCTGTGATAGTTTGGCCACTGCCTCCAGAGCATCGCAGATGTCCAATAGATCTGTAAACACTAGAGCAGACATGAGTAAGGTCTGGATAATATTCAGGATGCCAAAGTGCAGTGTGTGTTCGCCATAAAAAAATCATGATAGACCTGCAACAAACCATTGCTTGCGGTAGAGTGAGGCACTTGGTATCAGGAACCTTCGGCTAGCTAATCTCTCTCTCTCTCTCTCTCTCTCTCTCCAGATGTGGGTGGAGACAGTGTGAGTGGCACGCTCAGTGCCCTCATCCAACCGCAGGACGACTTTGACATGTTTGCCCAGACCAGGACTGGCGCTGCGCCTGAGCAGCGCAAGAAGTAACAACTCCCTTCCTTTTGCTCTCCCTGTCCTCCTCTTGTTGTTTGCAATTTAAATCCTTTTTAAATCCTTTTAAATGATGGTGTCCAGTTACCCTATACGTAGTTAAATCAGAACTCATCATTACAACAAGGTGGTATTCCGCAAAGGATAACAGTAATCTCTGAATGAATGGGCTGAGAGAAACCCAGAATGGCACTCTATAGCCCGTGACATACCAGGTCGACGGTTAAAAAGTACACTCTACAAGACTAAATGACTGGTAAACAAGAAATGACGCAGAGCGTCTCAAAAACAAATGTGTCGGTTTAGAGTGTTTATGGTGTTCCTGTTTATGAATGCAGATGCTCAAAGTAACTGTAACTCGCCTTTGCACTCAAACACAGCTGTAAATAAGATCACAGAACGCACATGCTAGTTGGCCTTTGGCTGTGTCGGCTGTGTGTTCAAGTGCATCTTTTTGGCCCAGAGACTACAGCTGGCCTCCGTCGCCGCTGTGTCGCTGGCGTGTCTCTGGCTCTAGTTATGTGCAAGTTTAGCAGATGGCTTTTTCCCTAAGTAGAATTGCTTTAATGGTGTGTGATGATGCATTGATTGGTTGTGTATCGTCACTTTAAGATATTTGGTATAGGCTATGTTCTCATATTTTGACCTTTTACCAAGATGATAAATGAGAGGACCATTTTTGCTGTGTATGTCTAGGACGTAGACTAGTTGAAGTGGTATGAACCTGATCGTACTAAAGAATGTCCACCAAATGTTGCACTAAACGAAATGCAGCTGTGTCTTGGTTGAGAAAAGGAGTGCAACAGGTATAGCTATACTAGGAATGACTGATGTGTAAGTTACACCTGAACCAGACTGATTTGTGGACTATCCTTTCAGTGGACGGTAGGTCGATGTGTCAATAAATCTTAGAATAAACCACACACTCACTAACTTAAATGCGTTTTTTTGCCCCCTAGACGAGAATCTAGCCTTCAAGATCTTTAGGTTTCTATCAATAACTAAACCTGGATGTTTCTTGCCTGGTATGCATGTATTGTGTAGGCTAATGTTTCAGTATCTTAAGAGTGAACAAGTTCAAACATACGTTCAAGAGATGCAAGATCGGCATCCCGCATTTAGTTTTCTTTTTCTCCTCTGCCCCCGACTCAGGTTGCCTTCCCACCATAGCCTTAGCCATAACCATAGCCTAATACTTGCATGGTTAATGCCACACCATAGTGTCTCAGTTCTCCCTGATCCTGTAAAGGTGTATGATTATGATCCAGGCAGTTGGCTGCATGTGAATCCAGTGGAGATAATTTTTTCTTAGCCAGCAGGTGGTGCAGACTTGCCAGTACCACCTCCACCCAGCCAGCATGCATCCTCCTGCTCCCATCACAGTCTACAACTTTCATACACGCTTACTGCCACAACAACAACTACCATAGCAGTGCACTCGTGTTTTCACTTCCCCGCAGACAATTCCTCCATTTCGGGGTCATGGGAACTCGTATGTATCTGAGTGTCAGAATGAAACTGGCTTCATTTCAAGCTGCAGATCCATCCCTGCTAATTAATGCGTTATAGCTTTGGGGGCCGATGAGTGCAGGATGTTGACTGGTGTGTGTGTGTGTGTGTGTGTGTGTGTGTGTGTGTGTGTGTGTGTGTGTGTGTGTGTGTGCTCTCTTTTAACCGGATGTTGTTCTCCCGACCAGCCCGCCGTTTGAAGACCCCCAGGCCGCCGACGAGCCGCCCCCCACTCTGGAGGTTAGACAACAGACGCAGGCCGGGGTGAGTGCACTCACATATGCTGGGGAAAATCTGTTTCCCTTTTTGTGCTAAAAGAGTGCGTGCGTGCGTGCGTGCGTGCGTGTGCGCGTGTGCGTGCGTGCGTGTGTGTGCGCACTGTATGTGAGTGCCTACCATGGGTGTGCTGTGTGCTTTGAGCCTGTATTCAATCAGATGCGCTGGGCTGCAATTGCGCCGTTAGCAGCCGTGCCGGTAGCACTGTGCCCTGATCAGTGTGCAGCAGCCGAGGTGCTACACTGATTGTACCCACTTAGAGCAGCTTCCAGAGGCGGGCTTGATTGAATGCAAGTGGCTGGTGCAGTTGTTTTGCACTGATCCTGAGACTGCATGCTCTGGTAGTTTCTGCTTTATCTCTGCTGCCTGGATGCTAATGGGCTGATGACAGAACCCAGTCTCTAGCAAAGAAGTTCAAATGGTGTCTATTAGGAACAGTAGTCAGGAAATGCTGTTTGTTGGAGCTCACAGGGCATTTGCCACGCATGTATGAAATATGAAAAAGGTAAATTCATTTCTCTGGCGTGCAAAGTGCCGGCATGGAATTCTGATGAAAATCCACTGCTGGTTGCTGGACTCCCTCTGTAATAGTCACCCAAAGCCTTATGAATGCTGTCTTCTGCATTGGCTCACTCTTGCTGATTGACTGCATGGCAGAAGGGCTTTATATGCTCTGTAGTGGTTTTGCCTTAGGTTTAAGCAGTAGACAGGTCAAGCTTTAGTAGCTAAAAGGTGGTGGTGATGAGTGTGTGTGGTCTAATACCTGCATTTCACCTGAGAAGCTGCATGTTCCCTCATCCAAGCATGGCCAGTAATCTTTGGGTTTTTGTGTTGTTATTTTGGTTCTTTTCTCCAGAACAAATTTCACAAACATCTTTTCCTCTATTTTGTTGCCACCATGGTCAGTTCTGCATGAAGCATTGAAAAACATCCTTTTGAGTTTGTGTGTGTGTGTATTTACCATGGGTCATTATATCCGTCAGTATCTCAAAATGTATGTTTTAAAATTGATTTTGCGATTTGTTTTTGTTTTTGTTTTTGTTTTGTTTTCCCTTGTTTTTCGGGGGGCTGTTGTTGTGTGGTGCCCGGGGCCACGTGCGCGCCTGTGTGTGTGTGCGTGGCTTTGCTCCACAGGTTGCACAGTCCTCTGTCATGGATGACATAGAGGAGTGGCTCTGTACCGACGTGGTGAGAATTATTTCCGTTGATTTTTGTTTTTCTTTCTCTCCTGTTTGTAACACATTTTCCATTTCCCCTTATCTTCCCCTTTTTGGCATCATATTCACCAAGCCCTCCCAATTAACCTGGTTTTCCCCAGATCTCTCATTTAATACTCTCATTAAATCAGGTGTTCTGTCTGTCTCCCACTCACTAATTGGCACTAAGTGGATTTCGGGGCAGTTAATTAATATGCACGGTGGATGGTTCTTCCGGAATGGTCTCCTTTTCCTTTTTGCAATAGTATAACAATCTGCTCTCATGTAGGCTAGTAACATAGGCCTAAGATAAGGTGGTAATTGCTGCAGAGATCGGATGCATGTAGTTCCTCGGCCAAGGCCCTAACTTGGTCTTAGATTAACTGCTGTCAAAATGGTGCTTCTCTATACTGACCTACTTACAGCGCTGTAGATTTGCTCTAATCCAGTGTAGTGCATATAATCCTGACACAGAACTCAGTTTGCTGCTCTTAACAACTAACATGATCTTGCCAAATAGTGAGACAAAGAAGTATTTAACTGTCGGAGCCTGAAATGTACGCCAGCCATCTGAGGAGAGGAGAAAGAGACTTTGAAGACTAGACTGAAGAAGAAAACTTGCTTGACTGCCTAATCCTCTTTTATAATCTGGTTATGGCCTTAATTTCCGCATTCTTTTTGGGCAATGTTGTGTGAAGTTTTGAAAATGAATCTCAGTAGTATCAGTGAGAAATGGGAACAGGTATGCTCTGTACAAATCCATAGATATGGGAACTAGCAGTTTCTACTTAATTCGGACTGTTGAAGTTTGAAGTGTCAAGAGCCAAAGTGGGATTCTGGGGTGTGTTTGGTGTAATTTGGATCTCATCGTGTTTCCCTCTCTGAGTTCTGCATCTGTCTTTGGTGTGTGAACATCTGATGAGATTCACATTGCCCACTACAGTGGGACTCGTGTGTGTGCGTTTTGATTGTAATATTCTCTTTTTCTTTTGCCTGTGCCTGTCTGAAGAGAGGAGACGAAGCTGAGGAAGGTGTGACCAGTGAAGGTAATTATTTAGCACAATTCTCCCCTTTTTGGTTGAACTTGGACTTCTGAGAGTAAATCTAGTCTAAACTAGGGCTTTCCATAATTTGCATCTGTCATAAGATTTTGTATCTCATGGAATGTTATTTAACCAGTAAGGAGATTACTTTGACGCAGACACAGAAAGACTTCACATGAAAAAAAAAAAAAACTAAGAAAGTGACATTTCCTTTTGCAATGTTTTGAGCACCCTCACTGAACACACTCTTCTGTGCTGTAACTGCTAATCTGATCCACCGACCCATCTCCACAGAGTTTGACAAGTTCCTGGAGGAGCGGGCCAAGGCAGCGGAGATGGTGCCCACCTTACCGTCTCCCCCTGGTGGCGACCTCCCCTCGGTGGCGAGCTCCACCCCAAGTGCCGGCAAGAAAGCCGAGCGGCCGGCGGACGCCCTGTTTACCATGTAGACGCCCCTCCGCCGCTCCTCCCCTCGGCCCCCAGCGCCGCTCGGCAAACCCGGTCGACATAGCGTTAGGTCTTGCTCCAATATACCACCATCCCACCCCACAGGCCTCCACCCTCTCGCTGACTCCATGTGCTACCCCCCACTATCCACAAGTTGACCATCCCTGCTGCTGCCTCCACTCACACTACCGGTTATTGGACTACTTTTGGCTACTTTACCATGAAGGGAACCCACAGACATTTTCATACCAAGGTTGTTTTTTTCCATACGGTTTCAAAGATGCTCCATTGATCTCCCGTTGATTGATGCCTGCGAAATGCAAGTGGAACAAGGTTCCACGTGATGTTGAGAGTTTTACAGACCTTATTGTAGCAGAGCCGTTTTTATTTTTCATTTGTCCTTGAAGCAGTATTTGACTTGAACACATTTCTCAGCCTCCATCAAAGATGATGTCACTTGGCTCCTTTTAAACCTGCAGTGGGATATTTCTGAAAAGGGGAGTAAATGAGTGTAACCATGAAATTTAAAGATGCACACCTTCATTTATCTGTAGTAGCGCAATGAAATTCTGTATTTTCATCCCAGTTTATAAAAAAAAAATGTCATGTTCTGTTATTACAACACAGTTAGGTTAACAAGGTTACTCAACAAGAAAATTAGACCACTTCAAGTCGGTTCGGCATAATTATATGCGTTTATTTTTTATTTTTTCCAAAGGGCATACACCTGTACTTTTATCTGCATTTTAGCCGCATTTACAGTAGCTGTCTTTAAAAAGGGATTATGCACCATTATTTCATTGAATATTGCTTCAAGGTACACTTGACAGAGGCTGTCATACAGTCCATTGTATGTCTTTTGAAATGGAAGTGGCTTCAACCACCAGCTGACCATGTTGGCCACATCTCCTGTGCATGCCTTTATGGCTTCATCAGTCACTGCACTCTTACTCCCCACACAGAGAATGAGGGGAATTATATATGAGGTTTGTGTTAGGGGTTGTTGTACTCATTTAATCCCATGGTTGAGTTTCCCCTTTTCCATTGACATAGTTGTTCCGCAGTTTGTAACATCAGTAAACCCCTTCTAGTATAGCTTTGTAAGAAACTGGTTGCTGTGTTGGTCTGTGATTTGTAGAAACCTTTCATCATTTTGATTTTCACCCTTCCAGCTGTTTTTGAATAGGATCAATGGTTGGTGATGGTATCTGTAGTTGTAACTGGAAAACAAAATGTGTCATTCTGTCGTCTGACAAAATAAGGGAATACCATTGCAGGAGCAAAGGGAGATCAAGGTTGTTTTTGTTGTTGTTGTTGTTGTTGTTGTTGTCCCTCCCTCTTCTTTTGATACAGAAGTTATTCTGTTTAGATGTCATGGAATGGCTCCATGTGACTACATTACCTCACAGAAGCAGCTAATAATAAGGGACAAGAGGAGAGGGAGAGAGACACGTATATGCATGAGTTGCCTAGGTAACCCCTCTACATGTCGTAGTATGTACATACGGGATATTTAAGGTAAAGCTGTTTTAATGACCTCACCTAAGACATCTATGAGTTAATCAATGCACAATCGTTTTTTGAGTTGCATAACGTAGGAAAAACATGATCAGTATACTTTAATGGAGACCTTACCAGGGGTTTTGTGTGGTACAGAATGCTGTGCACTGAGACAATTATATTTATTGAAATGAGAGTGCTGGAACAATGGAGTATAACGCTAAGGGAATAGCATGTATTGCTAGCATGAGGAAGTTGCATTATTTGGTGCCGAGAAGCAGCTGAAATGCTGTAAGCTGAAGTCGTGTAGGGGGTCATAATTGGACTTGGACTCCCACACCTGTACACTGTAAAATATGTCAAATACTTTGGAAGGTCTAAGTGGCTAACCATTAAGGATCTACAGCTCCAACAGTTCCTTGCCCATGTGCAATGAGTTGAGTGTAACAGAACAAATGGACCAAACCATGCTATGTAACGTAGTTGGCTATTTGAATGTTCAGAAGACCAATTGGTGTGTTGGTATTTCCAGATATTCTACACTTTTAAATCCGGTTGAGTTGCTGCTTATGAACCTGTTGTAATTTTTGTGATTTGGTATGAGTCACTCGTTATTATTCAGGCATCTCTGCTGGGAATCCTTTCAAAACGGGGAGGCTTGTGTCGTCTAGGTGGCTTATTTGGCTGTTTTGGTTTGTGGAAATGGTCCAGAGAACCATGTCATCGAACACCGGAAGTCACTTAGATTGTGATTCTGCAGCTTTGGACGTGTCTCAGACTCTTGAGTGCATCAGGCAGATTCCTTGGTATATTTACTGAAGAAACTCTTCATTGAGTTTTGCTGAGGTGTTGGTCATTCAGTCATTCATTCTTGGTATATTCTGACACTATTGACAATTGGTTTATTTAGCTGCACAATCAGGGTTCTCAATAACCCTTGCTGGAATGTGCATATTACTCAGTTTTTGATCATATTTCTGCACTTTTTGTTGTTAGTTGATTTTAAAAGCAGGAAACTCTAAACAACTTACATTTTATGTTGTTCCCTCAGAAGGAAATAGTTGGTTGGGATATTGTAAAATGTGTCTTTAATTTGAGAATGTAGAAATAATTTATTTGCATTTTACTTTTGAATATTGTTATTATGGACTGTCCTTCAGTATGTATGTGTATGTATGTTTTCCTTTTGCTGGGCCCTGTCACTTTTCAATATGGAAATTTCTGAGCTTTTGTAAACCGTATACGTGGGCAGTTGGTTGTCACGTTTCTTTTCGTTTTTCATCTTTGCAACCCGTTTTGGCTAAATAATGCAATTCGTCCAGGCTGTCAGTGCTGGCTTTTACCTGACATGATCATCAAAAGCAAATCCCATGGCATTTCGGTCCACCTGAGGCCATGTACCGTATTTGTTTGGCTGGTCTGAACTCTGAGATTGCGTTGTCATTCCCCTCGTCTTCGCCTGCTAGTTCTGTTCAGCTGTACCTGCCAGAGCCCTTTTTTGTACTCGCCAGGCAACAGCCATCTGGTTTAAGAAGAGAGAGCCTCCACGTGCACTTGGGCACTTGTGTTCCAGTAATGAGCGGACGCTGCTCTTGGGGTGGGGGGGGGTGGGGGGTAAACTCAGTCAAGCTAGGAAGCTCATGTACCTCAACAAATAGTGGGTATTTTTTGTACTTCTGCTGTACGGGGGCTCCAGCACAGGCCATGGTCATAAAGAACTATGTGAGGTTAAAGAGGAACTGGGCTGCTGAATGTCATCATGTTAAACTTTCATAAAGGGATCTCTTTGACTGCGACTGTGTTGCACGTGCCGACCGCAACAGAGCTCCTCCACATGGACGGTCGGACGGTGGCGAGAGCTGTGGTTGGCAACGCAGCCGTCACTGAAGGTGTGTCTCTGTCTGTGTGTTTGTGTGTGTGTATCTGCGTGCGTGCGTGTGTGTGTGTGTGTGTGTGTGTGTGTGTGTGTGTGTGCGTGTGTATTTGTGTGTGTGCCCCCTCGCTGTTGCCTCAAGTTTCTCTCTACCGTTTGACTCATGCATGTGTTGAACTCCAATAAAACATTAGCAGATGCTGACCATTGTGTTACCTCTTGTCTTTGTTTGAGAATGTTTATGTTTGCGTCTGTCTTTTCCGCGAACCTACTACTGTGCTCTACATCAGGCCATAAAGGCAACATTCACTGACTTTCCTTCACGGTTTCCTCAGCAAACTTAGAACGACCATTGATGAAACCATTTGGAGTCGTCTCTCAGAACAAAGAGACATGGCCCTTTTAACTCCGTCCAGTAATGGACATGAAAAGGATAATTTCCCTCAGTGTGGAGTAGATGTGAATACGGAGCCACTATTCAATTCAATTCAATTCAATTCAATTTTATTTATATAGCGCCATAACAATACAATTATCTCTAGGCGCTTTACAGAGCCCAGAGCCTGAAACCCCCTTAGTGCAAGCACAATGGCAACACGGGCAAGAAAAAACTCCCTGTTAGTCAGGAAGGAACCTTAAGCAGAACCACGGCACATAAGGGGGAACCCATCTGCTTGAGGTCGGCCGGGTGGAGATAGGAAGGGGGGAAGGGGAGAGGGTTGTGTGGCAGAAGGGGAAGGGAAACAACAGGTGTTGTACATAGCCTGCATTTGGTAGATGTACATAATATATATACAGACATCCAGTGGTAAATACATGATACAGACAAGACCAGTTTAGTGGATATACACTGTGCTGATAGGGTTACTATTACAGGGGTAAGGGGAGTAGGAACAGAGAAACATGGCAATGGTGGCAATAATATATATTGTATATAAATGCTAGCATAGGGTATGAGGTAGAGTAAGTGTACGGCAGTGCAGTGGCGGTGGGTGCAATTGGTCGAGGGTTTCTGCAGGTAGACCGGGTAGAGAGACTACAGCAGCGTCCCATGGCGAAGATAGTCTAGATTAGGAGAGAAAGAAAAAGAACAGAGTGAGTGGGTTATTATAGGCATTAGCAATGTGATAAGAAAGGAGAGGGAGAGAGAGAGAGAGAGAGAGGCTGCCTGGCTGGGTGTATGGGGATTTTATTTAGTATTTAGTTGGCTGGTGACAGTCGCAATACGCGCCGTGTGCTGTACCCGGGATCTTCCGCACTCCTTCACGGTACAAC
This sequence comes from Clupea harengus, assembly GCF_900700415.2. NCBI lineage: Eukaryota > Metazoa > Chordata > Actinopteri > Clupeiformes > Clupeidae > Clupea > Clupea harengus. The sequence goes on along the minus strand of NC_045174.1, from coordinate 10,812,759 downwards.
ATACGCTGTCTGTAGCCCAGTTATGTTGATTAGGGGGGTATTACATGTGTTTTAGATGTGTTTAGCTATTCTGGCATTTAGCATTTAGTTTGGTTTGGCATTTAGTTTGGTTTAGCATTAGTTATGTTTAGTTATGCTGCCATTTAGCAATTAGTCTGGTTTGGTACATGTGGAGATTTTAGTCGTAAGCTTTGTTAGGGTTGCAGGGTACAACATACGCTGTCTGTAGCCCAGTGATATACATTTTTTATTTATTTTTTTCTTTTATTTTTTTTTCTTATGTGTTCAGTTATGTCTAGTTATGCTTGCTGACTGGCTGGCCCAGCAGGTGATGGGTTTGTTGACGCAATTACTTATGGCTATAGGATGCACTAAAGAGGAATGTCTTTAGTCTTGATTTGAATATAGGTAGGGTGTCTGCATCTCGGATGGAGGCAGGGAGATTGTTCCAGAGGAGGGGGGCTCGGTAGCTAAAGGCTCTGCCTCCTACTGTAGTTTTTGATATTCTTGGAATTACAAGGAGGCCTGCACTCTGGGAACGGAGCGGTCTTAGGGGGCAGTAGGGGACAATTAGTTCCTTAAGGTAGTTTGGAGCCAGGTCATTTAGGGCTTTGTATGTTAGCAGGAGTACTTTGAAATCAATTCTACTTTTGACAGGGAGCCAATGCAGAGAGGCAAGTACAGGTGAGATGTGCTCATATTTTTTAGTTCTGGTGAGTGTACGGGCAGCAGCCACTAGAGTCACAGACATCACTATCAGCACAACTCCATTCAGGTTTTACAGCAGTAGTCAGCCAGCAAAACCATTTACTCCCTGGAAGTCTCCTGACAGCTGCTGTGTTAAACAGAAAATGCCACTTCCCTCATCATTCTGGGCCTGTTTAAAAAGCTGCCATGTTTGTTTTGTTTGTTTCCTCATTCGTCCTCACGGTGGTCGCCTCTCACTCTTCTCTGTCTCCTCAAGTCATTTTGTAAAAAGCCTGTCCCGGCTCTCCTGCAAGGCACATCCACACAGTCTAGCGGCTACAAGAGAAAAGCTAAATAAATGTGAGTCTTATTTAATATAAACAAGTCTCCAGTGCTGCTGAATGACAGCAGGCAGTGCTGCCCATATTTATTTGTATTTGTATAAAAAGCATTGCACAAACTAAGTGCTGCACCCATCTAAACCAACACCTATTCGACAATAATTAAATTCGTTTAAAAACACAAATGTAAAATTCCAAATCTGCGTACCCTGAGTAAAATTGAGCTGCGTTGCTGAGCTTGTTATTCTAACATCAATATCCCTGAATGTGTTAGTTGTGTTGGTTAATATTAATGCTTGTCTCTGGATATCTCACACCTACCTATGCCTCTCTTAAACAATCACACCTTAAGGAAGTGATGCTTTATAATCAAGACCAGAGAAAATACATACCCTCTCAATAAGTAAACACACTTAGTGTATTTTAAAAAGCAAATGTTTATCATAAGATTCATCTTGGTCATCATTCAGCAATTATGTTCCGGCAAGAATCCAATTACAAAGTACAAACACTTTTGGATCAAATTAGCACTATGTGTTTACGATATGGGCTATATTGGCGTTGCACACCACTGATTTCTCAATTTCCTTCCCCAACGCTGCTGCCTCTTAGCCGTAAGCCTCTAATCTCAGCCTTGCAACTCTACGACTCCATCACCAGTCAACGTAATCAGCCACAGCAAAACATTATTTAGAAAAGGCAATACAGTTAATAATTGTTACAGTAAATAATGCTCGATTATAATACATTTGCACACACACACACGCCCTCTCTTCATACACGCATATACATGTATAAAATAAAAATATTATTAAAGAAAAACATCAAAGTTTTCTGAAAGGCAAAGCACCCGGCTGACTCCATGTGAGAAACAGTTTGCATTATGCCTGGCCTGTTCCACACTAGACTCTGTGTCCCAGTGCGTTTTTCACAGCCTGAGCCTTGGAGCACTTTATGCTAAGTTAATTTACCCAAATATATCCACGGCACAGCCCACCACATCACCGGCTCTGTTAATAGAAACCTGCTGATCCATAACAGCTCTGGTGCTAGACGTTCGCTGGGGGGCAGTGTGATATTACCAGTGATATCAATGATCGATCAGAGGATTTGCAAGCCGGCATAAGGCCGTTTAATTATAATTGCGTCGGGAGAGGTGTTGTCGTGGCAGCGGGATTTGAATAAGGTCACATCTCCGGCTCACCTTGCAAGTGTAACGCTATATTAAATGCCACTCATGTTAAGTGCGTTGAAAACCTCTCCTGATGTAGTCACACCATAATATAAAGGTTAAATTGTAAAATGTCCCTTCACGAGTACAAAAGCAAGCGATGATTGATACACCTGGAAAAGGAAATAAATGTTAACAGGACTCCTTTCTGTGAACTCCAGCCTTTATGAGAGGATTATATTTTAATGGAGTGTTTGCATCAAATTTGGAAGGTCTGGGTTCCAAGCAAACTGAAAAGGTCAATAAGATAGATTATAGAGACTTGTGAAAGGTTGGACTGGATTGATTTTCAATATGTTAATTGTCACTGATTTGGACTATTTGATGCATGCAGTTTGTGCCATTTCCCAGGCGTTTTCCTTAGTGTTCAACCAATATTTATCACCTGACAATTACAGTCACTTATGATACCAAATGTTTTACAGTCAAAGAATCCGCAATTGTGGCTATTTTTTTATACTGAAACAGTGTTCATTTATTTGAATTCTGATTGTTTTGACCACACATGCCAAACACTCACAATTATCTGCTCTTAAACCAATTTTGCCCCAACATTGGTCTTTGGTACATACATCGTTTCAAACAACTGTTTATAATACAACAAATACACACTTCCTTTACAAATGTGATGCCGTAACTGAACATTCAGTTGTATCAACTTTTCATTGCAGAACCACCCAATTCCACATCTAAATCCTCTAGGAACAAGACCACAGTGTTACCTAGCTTTATTTTTGACATAACTTATTTAAATAAATCACCAATATTTAATGCGCATCAGAACAGTTTGGCCTACTCATAAGCTGTAAACATCATGGTGTTTGGAGATAAGCCCTGGTGTAAACATAAACATGGTGGTTATTCAACTTATTATTTTTTCCTTCTTGGCAGACATAACTACACTACTATCAGTGTTTCATAATACAAGGTGTTTTTTTTTAAGGAACTGCAATAACACATCTCCAAGACAAATGTCCAGACTCTGAAAGAAACACCCAGGAGACACTACAGAGCCTAGCTGAAAATAAAGCTGGCTGCATTGCATAATGTGGCTGTTATTTGACAAAACTCATAAAACGGAATGAAAACAACATGTCTCATATTCCCTATCATTGTCATTGAAAATAACAATGTCTCATATCATATCCCTCCATTTTACAAAGTAATTTTCTGTTTCCACTGAAGTCTTTCTGTGTATATAAGACCCACTGTCCTGACTTAAACCGTTTTATCTTTGAGCATGTTAATAAATTTGTCACCATTCTGTATTTTAGTAAATTTAGTAGATCTGTGATGATACCAATGACAACATATTGATGACTACATACATACATATTGTATGAACATGTTTAACTACCTTGTTTAAGAATGAATAGATCCCGTAGACTGCTTTGGGCTTTAGTCGGTGAGATAAACATTTAGGACTTTTGGGACAAAATAGAGCTTTGCCCTGATGCTGGACACAGTGATACTTCTGATAGTAACCATGTTCTTCTGATGGTGAACATGGTGAGATGACATGAATGAAACTATGCTCCCGGACTGGTCTTTAACCACACTATCAGTAAAACATTAGTTAACTATGCTCCAGGACTGGTCTTTAACCACACTGTAGGGTAAAACATTAGTTAACTATGCTCCAGGACTGGTCTTTAACCACACTGTAGGGTAAAACATTAGTTAACTATGCTCCAGGACTGCTCTTTAACCACACTGTAGGGTAAAACATTAGTTAACTATGCTCCAGGACTGCTCTTTAACCACACTATCAGTAAAAGAATGTGTCTGTCTTACCCTATTACATTAATGACTGCGGTCTATATGTGGTCAATTGGGCGACCACCCACACTAACAGCACTAATAGCTTCAGCACAGCATGGGAACATATATGTTTTCTCACAGGATATAGTCTCTATATGTCTACTGTACATCTCTACAGTGTTTACCGTAACACAAGTCTGTGCACTCCCACATCTGATTTTGTTTCCTCAGATTTGTCTTGCTAAAGAGATGAATATCCAGACATGGGGGACAGTCACAGGGTCCAGAAGTGCAAGTTGAGATGCTGGGGCTCCAAGAGCGATATGGAGGGTCCGGCAGCCCCGCCGTGAGGGGGTCTGAACCCTGGGTGGGGGTCTGGGGTGGAGAGGATGTAGTCGATGCTGAACTTGATCTCTGGTTCAGGCTTGCTCAGTGCCGGGTTGAGCTGGCCTGATCTGTCACAGGGGGCAGAGGGGCAGAAGGGCTCGGAGTCCCGGGGCCGAGGGGCATCCGCGGCGGCGGCAAAGGCGTTAGTCGGCTCGCGGAAGCCCACCTTGAGGTTGCGACGGCGGCGGCGACGGCGGAAGTTCCCGTTCTCAAAGAGGTCCAGCATGGACTCGCAGCCCGAGGCAAAGGTCCAGAAGTTTCCCTTTCCCTTTTCGTTGCCTTCTGTGCGGGGTACCTGTGCAGCAACAAAGCACAAAATTACAACTGAGAAATGTAGTGTATGTATGTGCATTGTAGAAGTATTAATACTTTTAGGATATAAAAAATTATATAATAGTTGGTTTTATTGGATTGAATGACTTAGTCTGAAGCTCTGGAGGTCCATTCCTTATTGGTTAATCCAGTGAAAAAAGTAATGAAAACATGATAAATATGCTGCTGTAATCTGGTGACAAAAGGTGTGGGTTTTATATGGATAATGCAGGCAACACACATCAAATAGCTGTTGATATAATGATGAAGCACTCAGCATAGGTTGATAACCTGAAATGAGAAGGTGCCCTTGCCTTGATGAAGCAGCTGTTGAGAGACAGGTTGTGCCGGATGGAGTTTTGCCAGGCTCTCTGGTTGGACCTGTAGTAAGGGAACCTCTTCATAATGAACTCGTAGATTCCTGACAGAGTTACTCTGTTCTCGGGGCTCTGCTGGATGGCCATGGCTATAAGTGCAATGTAACTGGGGGCGAGGAGGAGCGGAGAACATACGGTTATGTTATTCCACACTGTCATGCGTTACGGGTCAGAAATGAAGCATTAATGGCAAAATAATGAAAAGATAAAACTAAATTATAATGTATGCAATATGTGACAAAAATGGTTTAAAACAAAAACATCTAAACTTCAACACTGATGTGTTTAAATATGTAAAATATGTAGAATATGTAAAAATGTAAATATGAATTCAAAATATTCATGTTAAATTGTGTAAAGTGCAATGGATCATTATAGGACAAAACTGAGAAAAACATCAAGAAGACATGAAATAAAAACTTCAGAAAGCCCATAATGAAACACAGCAAGCATACAATGAAAATAATTTACCTGTAGGCAGGTCTGCATATTTTTTTCTCCTCATCAGAGCTACATGGGGGGTAGCCATCTCCATCATAATTAAAACAATTATATGGATACTGTGAATTATCAAACATAATTTAGTTGCCAGAGCGACACCGTTGGGAACTGTCTCCTTCAATTAGAATTTAGTAGGAAGAAAAAGTCGCTTTGACAAACACCAGTGACGCCCTTGTGTTGAATAAGAACGCCAGCCAACCTCTCGCTGGAGAGGAATGAAGTCCACCTCCCGCAGCTGATCACTAGCTTTGGGAAACACCCAGCTTTGCTCACCGGTAGTTGGTCAAGCGCTGATAACGGGACTTGGCCAGCTCCCGTGAACATCTGAACTTGGGGCGTGATCAAACAGGGTCATACGCACTCTTTGATTGTGGGTGGTCCAGTTCTATTTGAGACCGTCTTACCGGGACTATTTGTTTTGTTATGCTTCTTTTTATAGCCCGAATCTAGCAAACAACAATTAAACAAAGAATCAAACATTAACAAACATAGGACGCGCGTATCTTCACCAACTCTTTGAGCTGAGTTGTTTCTACTGCTCCCAAGACAAAGTTTTGTGCAGGAATTACAGAGCTTTCGGTCAACAACCCAAGTTAAGATGTAATCTATAATTCAGTATAATTGCCTATAAATTGTGTTTCCGTGACTAAAAGGGACTGATGTGTTCAAAAGAACTGCAACGGAGCATTGGAGGGAGTACTGTCAGGGAGCACTGGGCGATTCAAACAGCCTGCGGCATGGGGTCTCCGTGTGTGGCCTACGATCTAGCGGTGAGATTGCAGCAGTGGTCCTAGGTTGCTTTGGCGCGACATGAGCAATTAAAAAGCGTAGGGCTGCTTTCCTTTTTCCAGACCATTGCTCGTAACTCAATGACTGCCACTGTTTTGTCTGCCCAAAATGTGATTTCGAATGTTGAGTTTAATATGGCCAGCATTGCGCACAGCGGCCTCTGAATAGCAGACTTTACATGACCCTGATTTAATTTGAGTCTAAACAATAAACACAAACTGCAAAGAGCTTTAGATTTATGGACAGGGAATGGTGGCCTAAAAGGTAATATTTCGATCCTGAACAATTATGTAATCTTACAGGCTGCTTACATTTCATAGAGTTGGTTGTTTAAAGGTGTGCTATCACTTATTGATTGATATCTGAAATTGTGTGTGTTGCTGGTCTCCACAATTGAAACATACCCACGAGGACAGCTGTGTATTCTTAGCAGAGGCGAAGTGCGCCCAGACTAGCTTTGGATCTGATAAGGTCTGGAGAACCTTGGTGCGTTCCCATGACGCGGTTTCCTTTGCCGGACTGTCTGCGGCTTCCATGATTACGGTAGTTTGGTTTAAGGTCCCTGTCCCCTCAGATGTTAACCACAAATGCACTTCCGTCCTTCACGATTGGGAGACATTATTTATTCGTGCCTCGGAACAGATGCCGCGGGCAGTAGAGGCTATGAAAAGGTCATGGAAACAGAAAATATCCATCAGGATGTTGAATTCCAAACATGTCATATAAACATAAGATAATTGTCTTATCTCCAAAATAAAGATCACAAGATCTGGACTGTATTGTAAGAAAAAGAAGATTTTTGTTATCTCAGTACACATTATACCCATCAGAAATCCAAACAGAAATACATTACTTCAAGAAAAAGGTTTCTGGTGATATGTATTGCTGTACAGGGTTTACTTTAAACTGGTGTTGGATAAAGCTCTTCAATTTGTTTCAATAACTGAAAAAACAGTTTACTGCAGGTTACTGTAGTAAGCTACTTAAAAGGAATGAATATGTTACTCTTAAATGTGGTGAACTTAATGACTTCTAGAAAATATGGCAGGCCTATGGTGGGCAAAAATCCATTATTTACACAGAACTGTCTCTAATCTAATCCATTAACTAGTGATGACTAATTTGATCACACCAAGTGACAGTATTTGATTGAAACCTTGGTTTTAACAGACTTAAAATGTCGGTGTTGGCAAGTAACTATGATGCATTCATATTTAAATAATTCTATACATTTATATAACATTTCATTTAGGTATAAATGTAATCCTATGGTGTGAACTGTTATTCTCAACAGCTTTAACTGAACATGTCCTAGATAGAGTGACAGAAAAAGAGTAGACAGTTTAGAAATTTGTTCTGCCCATTTTGTTTTATTGCACTTTTACCATGTAGCAAAAACAAAACAAAAAAAATCTCCACAGAAACAACACATAAAGGTAGAGAAGCAAATGGCTGCCAAAATAGTCCATGATGTTGTCAAAGTATTCTGAATAATAAACACAGTTGTGAAAAGTCAGGAAACAGAAAATGTAGGTTGTGTTCTTGGCTAAAAGTGCCCCCAAGATGGGCAAACCCACCCCATCCCCAAAAAATGTAACACCTAACCCCAGTATAGCGTTCACCATGTTTTCATTTTTTTCGTTGTTTTCTTAAAATCACCTTTAACCCAAAAACATTCAAGTATTCCTATCATTGCACAGGCACTGGATTCACATACCTACATATGTATTCAGCAGTACTGAAATGTGTTCACTAGAATAGCGCTCTCTACTATTAAAATGATATCGCCACCGGATATCATTATGAATATCTGTACATCATAGTTATCTTAAGAAACAACTTAGAAAAAAGATCTTTTTTAAAGTCATCAACTGTATTTTATACTGCAAATGAATTACATTTTGTAATGGAAAAAGCCTATGGTATAATATGGAGAAGCAATGTCCGTAGCGGTGTGGTGAACCTTGCAGAACTGACGTGAGTGCGAGCATAACCAACATAATATGATTCTGAATGAGTATAAAGCTATGCGGCCACCAGATTTGCATGAGTGGACTTAAGACTGTATTGTCTTGGAATGAAAATCTTCTGTGCAAATATGCTAAAACAAAGCCATGAAAAAGAAAAAGTAAGACTGTTTAAATAAACTGTTGAGTATGAGTATGATAAAACTGTTTTTCATTTAAGCTGTACAAACTGACTGAGAGGATGTGACTGAAATATATGACTTTCAACAAATCTTTGTGGTTATAATTCCATTTTTTAACCAGAGGTCTACAAAAGTCAAAGTAACTGTACACAAACATAACAGCATGTTATTCTATGATCTGGGATACAGGCTACTAATCCATCATAGCACATTTTGGTCGGAAGCAGGAAAAAGCTCAGATGACTTGGGTTTACAACTGACAGTGGCTTACTCGCTTACATATGTGTAGTGAGAGCTGACCTGTTTTGTCTTTGACTTAAAGCAAATTTTCCATGTCACAAAGGAAGGTTTATGACTGAGGTTGTCCTTTGAGATTAGACTGTAGTGTTTATGAAGTCTTCATAACTACAGATGTTTTACTGAGGCACATGATTAAAAACAAAAAAAAACATAATCTCTTTTGGAATAACATCAAAGAACGTTTGTCCTCCTATTAAGAGCCTCTCAAGTCTCATTGAAAATCTGACTCTTAAATCCTGTGGTCACACCACATACAGACACCGTAATAAAAAAAAAAAAATGGCACTGGTTGTAGCCATGTGACAACACTAATCTATCCATTTATCACAACCAGTTCTAGAGTACAATTGCAATGTTTCCTGTGACCAAAATATTACTTAATTGTTTCTGCTGTTGGCCTGTTTTACCATGAGGAAATCCATGGCACGGCTGGAATTCCACTAATTTACCCTGTAAAATCATTTAGCATTAAAGTGATCCCACATGACATGGCATTTCACAAACATACATTGGGCTAAACCTTTCCCTCTGAAATGGGAGTTGAGCATTGTTGAGGAGGACCAAGAGTAGATTGAAACGAATCCTTGATATGGTATCAAGCACACCTCCATGTAGATCTGTGACCATCGGTTTTAAGAGCCTCTTCTGCCTGTACTACTAGGTACAGTCCTTTCGATCGTCAGGGACCCATGTCACCGTGTTAACAACCCTCTCAACAAACACAAGCCTTTGGTACTCTTATACTGGTGTTAAAACAATGAAAGCAATTCTGTCCCGAGATGTGATGCCGAACTGGTGATCCAACCACCTAAATGAGTTCTCACATTGAACTGTGAACTTTGGGGTGGATATTGTTAGAGTAAATACGAGAAACCTTTAAATCCAGCTAGTATTGGACGGCAGAATCCAAACAGGCACTGAACCTCTACCTGCAGAGACTGCACATAGACAACCGTTCTGTTGAGTTGATTTGTTGACCCCCCCCCCAAGAAAAAATAAATCATAAGGCTTATCAGGCCATCTTGAAATAAAAGTGTCAATCGTTTTTTTTTCTTTCTTTGAAATAATAAATATGACACTTAATAAATACAATTCTAGAGAAAGGAATATTTGGTGCACGTCTGTATGGACATGTCGGAGCAAACCTGCGCTCCAATCAAAGCTCTTTTAAATTAGAAAAACAACAACAACAACAACAACAAAAATATCAACAAGAGAAGAAGTGTCTTGCTCTCTCCACATGTCAAGTGTGAAGACGACGAATTTCAGGAATATTGACGACTCCATCCAAAATACTCCCTTTCGCTTTTTGCAACTGCCAGTGTGTGTGTGTGTGTGTGTGTGTGTGTGTGTGTGTGTGTGTGTGTGTCCAACCCATGAACACATTTACACACACACACACAAACAAACACAGGCAGTTGAGGAATGCATGACCGAGTCTTATGGAATTCACTGAATTCAAAACAAACACAATAAACAAGGTTCGCCCCAGAACAAAGAAGCGTCTTTACTTTCGCTAGTCCACAAACAACCCCCATCTCGCCTCCACGTCGGCATCCGCATTGGGGGGGACTAAAGACCCGCCGTCCTGCAGAAGCAGTCCGTCTCGTCCCACCGGGTCTACTACCTCCTCTGCGTGGTGGTGGGCGCGAGGGGAGCGGCGGCAGCGGCAGCAGCGCCCGCCGCGGTCTGGGCCGTGCTGCTCAGGTCGTCCTCCACCACGCTGGCGTAGCCCTCCTTCTCCACGCAGTCGGAGAGCACCTGCAGCACCAGGCGCAGGCGGCGGTCCATGGCCTCCAGGTGCGGCCGGATGAGGATGGGCACCAGGCGGTCCTGCTGCAGGGACTCCTCCATCAGCGTGCTCAGCTTGAGCTCCTCCTTGGCCAGCAGCTGGAGGCGCAGGTGCGTCGACTTCTTCACCCTGAGGAGGAGCACAGGAGCACAGGAGCACAGGAGCACCGTCATCACACAGACGCTTTTTCAAAAGGAAGCACATCATCATTATAATAATAATAATAATAATAACAACAACAATACTCTATACCACATATGCCGTGTTATCCAAGTCAGGCTTTTGAAACTGATCTCAAATGCATTCACTACATGAATAAGTATGAATGAATATGTGAGCTAAAAGACATAGAGATGGGACCCAACCCAAACCCTTTTAAGCTCTTAAAGCACTTGTTTACTTACTGCTGCAAGAGACTGTTCAAACACAAAATCAGTAACTACAACAATAAAACAACATCTCATTCACTCTTTGCTCAGACGAATAACAAAAAACAATGTAGATTTGACCAGTCTGTTACTGCTGAATGGAGCACGTATTTAGTGTGAACTATAACAGCATTAAGGTCCATTAAGGGTATTCAGCGGTGGTAAAGAGTTTACCTGCAACACTGACTCAAAGGCACCAGGATTGACACCTCATCATGGGAATGTTTCCCAAACCTGGGGAACACACACACACACACACAGAATAAAAAACCTACAATTAAAAATGTGTGTGAAAAAACCTGTCAATTAAAATGCCACCTAACACAGACAGTGTTGATAATAAGGAAAAATGGAAGGGCACACTGAAACTCACCCTCTTCCATTATCCAGGTGGATGATGAACGTCTCGTTCCCAAACTTCTCAAAGGTCTCATAGTGGTGGCGATCCATATTTCCTGAGGGAGAAGTGAAGTCATGAGTTTTACCATAACATTTAGCACAACAGACAGAAGACATACACATCACTGTATATAGCATAAATGTCACGTAGTTGTTTAGTCCACGCATTAAACTTCCATCTTTGTTAGCCTTGAAACAGACAGCAGTATACAAATATTCAGCAAGTACTTTCAGTAGTTTGGCTGATAATATTGTCGGTCTATGTAGAACAGGTAGATCAGGAGGTGTTTGATTGTTTTGTCCTGTGGGCACCGTGAGGATGGTCTTACCCATGAGGAAATCAAAGATGGTCATGTCCATGATGTCAAGCAGGCGTGTTCCACTGTCGTAGGGGGGAGTCTGCTTGACCTCCTCACAATAGTCTGGGTCTACTTCCCACCTGCACAACACACACACACAGAGATACACACAGACACACACAGACAGACACACACAGAGACACACACAAACAAACAGACACACACACACACACACACACACACACACACACACACACACACACACACACACACACACACACACACACACACACACACACACACACACACACACAAAGGGATGATTAAACACACTCTCAGCAATCACGGTTCAAGAGCAGCTACCATATCTAGTGGAATCTCCTCCCAAACCGATAATCACTGTTATTCTCCCCACTGAAAGGTGCATCATTACAGTGAATAGGACACATATTCTCACTTTCAGACGCCCTCCCACCACCAGGATCAAGAGGGGACGATTACATGAAATCTCGGTGTCATTGTGTGGTGACTCACAGGTTGACAATTTGGGTTGAAAAAAGCTCATTCATTGACTGAAATTCCTTCGCTCATTTTCTTCTATTCAGTGGAGAGCTGGCGCCCCCTGTGGTCAACATGTGGTCTCGTGGCTCTCGACACAAAACGCTGCCTCCTGCTGTTCCTGTTTGAGGCGTGCAGGAGGCAGAAGGCGGATCTGTTCCCACTGAGCACGCTCATAACCGGCCCAGATGGATCTGTTGCCCCTTCAGGGGGTCGACGTCAGTGTCACAGTGGGGGGGGGCGTGTGTGTGTGTGTGTGTGGGGGGGGGGCATGTGTGTGTTTGGGGGGGGGGGGGGCTCCCTAAACCATGAAGAGCCATCTGACGTGAGATGCTTCCGCTGACAACTATTTATCTGTGTCAAAGACATCTGCAGATGTCACACCCCCCCCTGTGGCTAATTAAGAGGTATGTGTTTGCGGGCGAGGAAGGCAATCCAAGAATCAGGTTTGCTCATCGAATGATTCAGTGGGACTGAAGTGTCAGATCAACCAAAATGACGTAAGCATAGCCAAATTGGTGATACTTTTAATTAAAAGCACATGCAAAAAGGAAGCAAAGAAAAGGATGCTAAATAATTAGCATAATAACAGAGCATCCTTATCTGCCTCACAATAATAAAACATTGGCTACAAAATTGGCAAAGGGTGAAAATGTTTAAATTGTGGAGTGTGGGTGTGAAGCTCACTCTGCTTTCTTGCGCTTGTGGTAGGAGCGTCTCCACGGGTTCCTCCAGGTCTTGCGCTTGGCCAGAGCCAGGTCAGGCAGGAAGGCGGCCAGCGAGCCCTCGATCTGGTCCGGCTTCCCACACAGAGCGTGCTCCGTGGAGCAGTAGTACGAGCACTCGCCATAGAAACACACATTATTGGCTGGAGACAAGGAGATATGAAAATACACCATTATCAACAGATCAATATGACAACTCCCACATCGTCTGTTTAACACACAGTATTCCTAAAGAGTCTCTCCTCTGGCATGACTGAGCAAGCTGGGGCCGGGATGTTAGTGCTGATTTTGTTTAGGCTTTCCCCCCCCTGAGGACAGGACTTAATCCGGCGTGAACAGATGTGAGTACAGCCATACGTTTGGGACGGGTGACTTCGGAAATCCTGACATCCGCATTAAGCCCAATTGCTGCTAAGAAGTGGGCCATGCTGTCGTTATTTCGCCTTTTCTCTTGAGAAATGCCAGCTGCCCTATTTAGAGCTGGATTTTAGAATGCCTCAAAAGCCATTTGTTTTTGACATTTGCTTTGAAATACTGGACTCCATGGAGGTCTATATGATAAGACATTTTGTGTTCATCATTCACTCCGTCAATGAAATGGAATTACGTGGCTTCCTTGTGAAACTGGGGACTCAATGTATGGGTGAATCTTTTCATGCAAGAGAAAACTTGGACAGCTGTATCAATATCGCCCTCTAGTGTTGACAAACTGAATTGGCTGAACTGATGTTTCAGTCCAGATTCTTTCCAGATGAAAACAGCGTTTTACCGCAGCTGGATCAATACCTGGGGATATGAAGAAGGTCCTCCAGAGCTTCTTGTCTCGTGTCACGTCCCTAATCTCCTTCGTCATGTTCACCAACCTTCCTGCCACTGGAGGAACTCGCCGGAAATCCAAGATTCTGTTCAAAAGGCAGAAGGCAGTGATTGTAGCTGAGAAAGAGAGAAAAAGAGTGTGTGTTTATGTGTGTGTGTGTGTGTGTGTGTGTGTGTGTGTGTGTGGGTGATGGCACTTGGCACAGAGCCAAAACACACGCTGTGGAGCACACATACAGCGGCACAATACAAACACAAGCCGCCTCTGTCGGCATTATAATGCCGATCTTTGGGGGAAACAAACGCACAGCTTATCACCAGTGGGTGGAGTCCAGGTCGCCCGATCCAATGAATCTCTCCCTGGCTGTCATGTGCTCAAATCAATCACAACTCATCTGGGACTCTCCTGGCAGATAATGACGGGAATAATTTCGACGTGACAAAATAATAACTGAATTACAATGCACCAGGAGGCCATTAGAGGACGATTAGGATTCCAGTGTTGTTCTCTGCCACTGTAACTCAAACTTCTCAGACAGACAGGAGGGAAACATCTACCACATCATTTGCTCGTGACATTTTAATTGTCATCTCACTCATCACCCTGACAGCCCAAATAAAAACACAGCGAGATAAAATTACGACGCCTTCCATCATATCAGCGATGTCTGAAGGTTGTCTATACAGGGCGCACACTAATAAACACTGTGATTACTCATTAATACCACACAGCCCACAGTTGCAGTTTTGAATGCACATATCTGTTTAGTGCATTGTGTTCTCAGACCTGCAGTGTGCTGGGGAGGGGGTGGGGGGGGGGGGGGGGGGGGGGTCTCTGCCTGTACTGATCCATGCGGCGGTTGGAAAGACCTAAGTGCGTGCTACCACTTGATTTTATGCATGTGTGGCACCGGGGCTGTGAGGCCTGCTGACACGGTTACTTTAAAAATTCATCCCTGGAAAACACCTAATGGAGAGGCCGGCAGCGGATGAAAGCCTAGGGGGAGACTAATTGCACTTGTCATGTAGACACATATGATGTGTGTGTGAGTGTGTGTGTGTGTGTGTGTGTGTGTGTGTGTGTGTGTGTGTGTGTGTGTGTGTGCGCGCGTGTGTGTGTGTGGACGGAGGGGAGTGTGTTTGTGTCCAAGCGTACTTCCTCCACCCACCTCACACGCGTACACACACACTCCCAGTCCTATATATAGACAGCAGCGCGGTTCAAAATGGGAGGATGGAAGAGTTTGTGACAGATATAAGAGCAAGCCTCGCCTTCCATTTCCTCTTTCACTCTCCCTCTCACCCTCCCTCTCACCCTCCCTCTCCCTCTCTCACTCTCTCCCTCTCACCCCCCCCCACCCCTCTCTCTCCACTTTCCCCACTCTCTCCCGCACCTCTCTGCCACCTCCATTTGCCAAACTCCCCCCGATCTCAGCAGCCCACATTTCCTTTGGTTTGATCAGCTTCCGCTGTCTAATCAGATAATTAATACCACAGCAAGTCATCAGGATCCGGTTTGGTGGAGAAATAAATAAATAACACACGAAAATGAATCACGGAGGAAGAGGAAAGAAGAGGGAAAAAAAACAGCCTGTAGAGAGAGAGAGAGAGAGAGAGAGAGAGAGAGAGAGAGAGAGGCTGTGGGCACATGGGATATTCAGCGATGGGACTTTAATTTATACCAGGAATAAAGCCAACGCTTTGCTGGCTAACCCAGACAGGCTTTATATTTAGCAGCACCGCAGTTTTCTTCTCCGGCCCTCGGTTTCCTCCCGGCCCACCACTCGCATGCCTGTGTGCAGCCAGTGGGTATTACCCCGGGCCAGATGTGCTGCAGCGCCCCGGCCCACGGCAGGGCAGGGCACGGCACGGCCACTGCGTCCACCGCTGCCAGAGGCTCAATGCCGTTATTGTGTAACACGTGTGTTTATGGAAGAGGGCCTAGAGGGCCTGTGGGCGGCAGAGGAAAGGGTGGGTGTGTGTGTGTGTGTGTGTGTGTGTGTGTGTGTGTGTGTGTGTGTGTGTGTGTGTGTGTGTGTGTGTGTGTGTGTGTGTGTGTGTGTGTGTGTGTGTGATATATATATACATATATAGGTGTGAGGATGGGTGTATATATATATATAGGTTACCACAGCTCCTATACACCCATACACACACAGAGACACCCAGATACACACACACACACAGACACACAAATACACACACCTACTAAGGACAAGAATGATGACAGGCTCAATGAGAGATCAGAATATCTGACAAGCTATGATGACTGTGAGGGTTTTACAGTGAGGGTTTGTGAGAGACTGTAAAGCCTTTACATTAGTGTGAGCCTACATTAGAAAATCCCAGATGGGGAATCATAAAACCACAAATGACTTGACATAAATTCAAGCTTAAAATACAGAAGGGGAATGTATTGCCAGACTAAGCGGTTACTTGTCCTTTCAAAGAGTGAGAAGCTGTTTACAACGGAATGAGGAATCTTTTCTGTGTAGGCCTCGGGCGCATCAGGATAACGGTTGTGCGATTGCGTAGTGCAGCATCAAAGATCGCGAGTCAAGCCTTCGAGTCACACTGGCTGCCAATGCACACCAAGTATAAGAAACATGCATAATGAATAAGAAACTTAAATCATCTCTAATTCAACAGCTGAAAGACATGCATCATTGAGTACGAGAAGCAGATTACGTGCCACTAACATAAATCAAAAGGTATTACAGCGCACCCAGATATCGAAGCACTTGCGAGCTGCGACGCACCATCAAGTCTCATCATTTATAATTACATACATCACAAACTTCTCACCGTCTAATTATACCTCTGGTGTGTCTTTAAATAAAGCCTCACGGCAGCACATTCACTGATCCTCTCAGACACGCTTTCATTGTGTGCCTTTAAAGGTGCCTTAAACTTTCCCAAAACTCCCACCCCTGTGGGCAGTCCTAGTCTGCCGTTCTTGGCAACAGTCGGGGCAGCAGCGTTTCCCCGGCGTGGCTTCATTCGGCGTGAGTCACGGCCCGTGCGTATTTACGCCACATAGATCTTTTATGACAAGGCATCGCGTTGAGTCCCCCCGTGTTTAAATTAAGAATGAGACATGCTTTCGGGGGCTGGATCCAGACGGACATAAACAACATCAGCCTCCCACTTAAACACACACACACATACGTCTTGGAACACATTGGACAGTGTACATTTATGTGAGTGTCTATGCATGTCTATGCTAAAAATACATTGAACAGCTTTAATACAGAAGAAAGCAGACGTACATGCGTAGACACAGACATAGACACACACACAGACACACAGATACACACAGACACAGACAGACACAGACACACACACACACACACACACACACACCATCCCTCCCTGGTTTTGGCACTGGTCTCTTACCTGTCCAGATGGTAGGCGGCTATCTCAGCGTTGTGCCTCTCAAAGTCTGAGAAGTAGAAGAAGTCAGGGGGGGTTTCCTGCTCCCGGGTTTGCCTGCAGGCAGAGAGGGTAAGTCTCCATTAGCACACGGCCATTAGCACCTGCCACCAGCACGCATACACTCTAACTATGGGCCTCTGTACACCTAATTACCATTAACACTATACTGCCATACTGCCTCACTACCCAATACAGTGCACATGGTGTTGCTTACAGTGTGAGTGTACATTAGTGAGATTGCGGCAGCAGTAATGTTCTTCTTAAGGTTTATTATTTATGTCCTATTCCACTTTCAGAATATATTGCCGGATGTCAACTGGTGACCTACATCAAACAATGACCTGATTGAATAAGTCAATTAAAAATGAATATTTAAACATATTTCTGTAAATTTAAATTCATGCGGACACAAAAATGGACGCTTCTGGCCTTTGACCCATGTCTCACGTTTCGAACTACATTACAAGTCCAAACACAAACTGTACGGATGAGTGACTGCTGTTTTGCAGTGTGGCTCACTACGCACACAGATTTCAAACTTCAAGCACACTATGTTTTGTTGCAATCACGGACTCATTGAGCACAACACTAAAGCACAAAAGCTAATCAAAACATTCCACTGCTATGCGTAGCTCAGAGCCTGACTTTACCAGTTTACCATGAGCTGTGCCTATAGTTAAGAGAGATAATTATTCCAAAGGATTTTTAGGATTTCCCTTTAATAAGCAATAAGATTGTATACTATAAGTGGATAAAAGTCAAACAATAACAGTTTAGGCTTAAATTGGCATTTTAGGTTTAAATCGGTTAAGAAAACAGACCATGCTGTTACACTTAATAAAAAAAAAAATACTTGTTTGAAATAGCACAATAAAATATGTATAATTTTTTTTAAACTGTGTTTAATTTCAACACATACTCATAACACTTAATAGTTCTGCATAGTTCTCTGACATAGCTCTCTGCTGCATGCAAATTTGTCCTTTGAAGTAATTATCATCACAGTGAACTTGTGCCTTTTTCCTGAATGGATGGTTTCTGTGCATCGTGTGGCACAATTGTTAATGCAAGGCTCATGCAGGTATTTTTAATACAAAGCGAACATGAGGCAGTCTGACCCGTGCCTTGTCCAACAGGGGGTTGTGTGTGTGTGTGAGTGTGTGTGAGTGTGTGTGTGTGTGTGTGTGTGTGTGTGTGTGTGTGTGTGTGTGTGTGTGTGTGTGTGTGTGTGTGTGTGTGTGTGTGTGTGTGTGTGTGTTTTCCGGTGAAAATGCACCTCTGGTTATCACTGCAATTCAGGTCTCTTACAGAGTTGCATAATGTTGTGTTTCCTCCATCCTTGCTCCTTACTTTAGACCAAAGGGGCCTAATGCCTCAGTGCACAAACCCCAGTTAAAGCCACACAGAGCCCAGCTTAGAGGCTGAGAGAGAGAGAGAGAGAGAGAGAGAGAGAGAGAGAGAATGAGTGTGTGAGAGAGAGAGAGAGAGAGAGAGAGAGAAAGAGAGAGAGAGAGAGCATGATGCATGGTGGAGAGGAGGGGAGGGAGGGAGGGACGGAGGGAGGGAAGGAGAGAGAAAGAGACAGACTGTGCAGACACCTATTTCTGGAGGCATTCAATGCACATTCCTTCATAAGTCCTGACTCTTAAGAAAAGAGGTTGAGAGTATGAGGCTTGAAATATGCACATACAAAACCAGATTCTATTTTCTGATTCGAGCTCTTCCTCTTCCATACATACATACATACATACAAAAAGCAGGATATGACTTGGAGAACTTACGGTGAATAACGCCACACCGTATAATTTGAAAAGTATAGGAAGTCTTCTCTCCACAGAAAAACAACTGCACCACAGACACGTCTCCATGCAGAGCGTTCCCAGAATATATATCACCCACTCTGCAGATCCACAACCTATAGATGCACATCAGGTGAGAAACCTTGAGATCCTCTAGCCAAACTGATAAAACAAACATGGCCTGACAGGCAAAACACTGTGAGTTTCCCTGTATGGGTAACGATGCATGTGTGTGCATGCATTTGTCTCTCTCTGTGTGTGTGTGTGTGTGTGTGTGAGAAAGAGAAAAAAAAAGAAAAGAAAAAAGAGCAGCCGCTAAGATTGTTGTCCAACAAGCGATGACTTCATACATTCCATGCGGCGGTTCCAATAGATGCTGGACTAGATTTCAGTGGATTCCTTTCTCTGAACCAGGGCCCTTCAAACGGCCAGTGAACCACAGTGTGGCGTGAACCGGAGATCACATAGAGCATCGCCTCCTGCCCCTATCTCAGGAATTTTGTAATAAGACTCCCCTCTATCTCCACCTATGTGTGTGTGTGTGTTTTATATTGGCACTCAATTGGTATCTCACCCTTCCTGACACTGAAGTTAATAAAACTGTACTGTTCAGGATTGTGGTGTGGAAAAGGAGCAGGCAAATGTCTTCAGGTTGTGTTTGCTTTTGCCGTTAGGCTACATCACCAAATGACGGCCACAAATGGCACGCATGGCAAAAGATAAGTAGTAAATAAATAAAATCCAAAATCTCACCAAAGCCACCCACACAGTACCCAGTCACCCTGGTTGCCGGCTGCCCTTGTTCACCAGTTCTGACTCTGTGGGGGAAGATGCCCGAGCCCACCATTAAAGAGCACGTTGCCGAGCGACTGCCAGCACTTCTCTCCTCTCCAACTCCGCATTCTTCTCTCCCTCCTCTTCCTCCCCCCCCTTCCATCTCCCGGTGAGGCACAGATCCTATCAGCTCCTCTCATCTCTCAAGAGTGCCTTTCTCTGTCTTTCTTTTATAATGCTTTTTCTTTTCTTTACTTTTTTTTTTCTCTCTCTTTCTCTCTCTCTCTCTCGCTCTCTCTCTGCTGATGACTCAAATGGAAACAGATTTTTTTTCCTCTCTCTTTCTTCTCTTGTGTCTTTTCTTTGCCATGGGGAAGGTTGTGTTTGGTTAAATGACAATACACTCCAGACCAGCAGATGTCACCGAGGTGAGCTGAGCTGAGCTTTGCATAATGGATGGTGCAGGGGGAGAGGCTCAAACCCTGTTACTGTTCAAACAGGTCCAGTCAATTACTCTCAACCACAAGCACATCCGCATCCAGCAGGCAGATGTGCACCAACACACATCTCACCACACACACACGAATCCTGCTAACCTTGGGCTGATGCCAGGCAGCCAGTGTGGTAAGAGTGTGTGTCTCCTCTACATGAGAGGACTTGCTGAGGTGGCTCTAAGCTGCTTATTTGACCCAGAGCTCAGCCCTGGCTACTACAGTATGCGGCCTGGTTAGTGCACGCTTTAGAAATGGCTGAGGACCCCCCCACCCCCACCCCCTCGAGCTTGTGATGGGTTTCTTTTCTGTCTCTCTCTCCCCATTATCTTCACACGCACACATCCCTATCCATCTCTCACTCTATCCCCTCGTCTCTCACACACTCCCCATCTCTGTCTCTTACCCTCATCCCTCTCCCCCCCCATCCACTCCCCACAGCTGGGGGGATTCCGTTGCTAAAGCGCTTCTGTCCGAGGGACAGAGAGTGAGACTCCGGCAGCCGTGTAATGACCATCGTCCCTCCCTCATAGCTGAATCGGCCCCGCAGGCCCTCAGCAGACATGGCGTTAAAAAAAATCTCTGCTCGCATTAGAGCTCGGATTAAATATGTTCTCTGGCCCAATCACGTCACGCCTGTCGTGTTGTGTCGCGTCGCCTGGACCCACTGGCGTGGCAGTAACAATCCAGCTCAGCGGTCTTCCCCACAGAGGCAGCGGTGCAAGAGGTCGAGCACGCACGCACGCTGAACCCAACACATCCGGTGCTTCGAGCCGAGTGGTCAGCTAATGTGCGCAGCGACAGCTGGACACCAGGTGTCGGTCTCCTGGATAATTCTGTCTGGCTGGAGGCAGGCTGGATCGCTAACAGCGTGACTTGCTCAACTTGTGCCTGCTCACTCCCGGGTAGGGCATAGGTCACTGACGATCGACCTCCATCTGACTCTGTTCTGGGCGTGCTGAACCAATGAGGGCCGGTTACAACCAGCCTCGGTCATCATGTCCGCTACCGATCTGCGCCGTGAGTTTCTTAACCGTCCTCTCCTTATTTTGCCTCGCGGGCTCCACTGAAGGGGCCTGTTGTGTGATGTGTGTCTTTCCGTTATGTTTGGCCAAACCAGGGCCACCATCCAGGTCTATGAGGAGGGAGCTGGTTGCTGATGCGGTTGGGCCACCAGATTTTGATCATGCTGCGTAGGCCCTTGTTTATGAAGGACTGGGTTTCCCTGCCAGATGAGATGGTTGTACGCCAGGTTTCAGCGCCGAAGAAGAGAACAGCTTTTCCGTCCTTACCACACACTCAAAATGGCAGCCACAAATACACCATACAAACACACACACACACACACACACACACACACACACACACACACACACACACACACACACACACACACACACACACACACACACAAACTCTCAGGACACTCTCTCCTCTCAAAAATACAACAGAACACCTGGCAGACGGATACTAGCTTACAGGGGGTGAAACAGGTGCAGCGTCGCAAATTAGTCAGAAAAAAACAGAAGGTCAAAACAACTCGACTGCTTGGGGCACATAACTGATATTGTCTCGAAGCAGATCGCTCCCAATTACTCTCCAGCACAAATATGGACATGTGTCCCACTTCCACACACAAAAAGCTTCGAGAGGCAAGTTACCTCTTTGACTTTCCCACATCCCCACCCGCCACTGTGGCCAGGGACATGAGGATACTCATTTTCTAGGGAAGACTACCCAGTAATTACGCCAAATGGGGGAACTACAGGGCCCTCTAACGTGTAAACAACGCAGTTAAGTCAATTAGCACCTTATAATTCAAAGTGATTCGCAAAATATGGGTTGGGTGAGGGAGGAGGCCGTCCGGGCCCTTCCTCCGCGGCTCTCCTCTCCGCTCGAGAGTTCCACAAGTTCCGGCCTCCACCGCCACCACAGAGAGGAGCTGTTCAACCACAGGCTAAATTTGGGCGGCCCCCACCGAGCCGCTTCCGCCTGGGCAGATCTTTTGACTCTGGGATCAGCCAATGGGCCATTGTTTGAAAGCCACTGGAGCATATGTACTTGACCTTTGTACTTGACCTTTGGAACTAATACTATCAGGAGGGGAGGGGGGGCTGTGTTGGGGCGCAAACATCTCAGAGAGCGAGTGGAGCACTGATGGGATGTTTGTGAAAAGGCCACAATGTTTTTTTTTTTTTTTCTTTTTCCTTTGCTAGCCTCCATCACTAACCACAGACACAAACAAATGAAGTAACGAACGCAAACATGCCCACGCTGAGAGGAAAAAAAGAGAGAGGGAGAGAGGGAGAGAGATATAGATCCGCAGATGGAGAGAAAGAGAAAGAGAGAGAGAGAGAGAGAGAGAGAGAGAGAGAGAGAGATGTTTGCCGTTTGAGCACTTCATCAAACGCAATCCATTGCACCGGTCGCCAGCGTCGGATAAACAAGCTCCACATTTTAAATCAGGAGCCAGGCCTGGTCCGGTGGAGCCATCTGACAACGATCAGGTGAAGGGACCTGTGAGGCCTCATCAAAACCCTCCTCTCTCTCCCTGCCTCCGCTCCCTCGCTCCTGCCATTACCACAGAAGCACCTCCGACGAGGCCCATTCTCAAGGTCAGCACCGTGTGATTGA
>NC_045174.1:10709774-10787274 GCF_900700415.2 Clupea harengus | reverse complement strand
GCCATGGCTATGGGGCATCTCTGTCTGGAGACTCACACACACACACACACACACACACACACACACACACACACACACACAATAAAACAGGAGCATGCACTCAGACAGAAACACACACACACCCACTCCCACAAACATAGAGGGATATTCACACACACACACACACACACACACACACACACACACACACACACACACACACACACACACACACACACACACACAGTCTCCTCTCTGTCGTGCAGCACCCTGCTGGCCCCAGTGGCAGGTGTAGGTGATCTGGCCCGGCTGCGAGGTTTCCGTGGCACGCTTGTGTTCACACTCACTCGCTCGCTTTGCTCTCCCCCTGCCTCGTTCACTACGTGTCACTGCCAGCCCAGCCTCCCCTCTGGGGGCAGATTCACACGTCACCCCCATCACACCCACACACACATATATATATATACACCCACAAAAGAGAGACAAAGAGAAACACACACACAAACGCACACACATATTATATATATATACACACAAAAGAGAGACAAAGAGACACACACACACACACACAGGAGAGATAAAGACAAACACACACACAGTCACACACACACACACACACACACACACACACACACACACACACACACATATATATATATATATATATATATAAAAAGAGAGAGAAAGAGGAACACACACACACACTCACAGTATCGGTTGGGCCATCTCTCACCAGGAGACAGTCCAGTGCTAACTGAGAGAGGCTAATGTCGAGGGAGACATGAAGGCCTGGCAGCTCGGATATTAAACTCCTCAATATCAGGCTTTGGCATGTGTCTCACCAGCAAACACATCAGAGTGGGGGAAATATATAGGTCTCCCCCTGACACAAAGTTTGATGAGTTTATGGTGTGTTTGTATGCGCGTGTGTGTGTGTGTGTGTGTGTGTGTGTCTGTGTGTGTGTGGGTATGCGACAAACGCGCATGTGTTTGTGTGTGAGCACACGCACCTGTGTGTGTCCGTGTCTGTGTGTGTGTATGTGTGTGCGTTCAGCAACGGAGCAATGTTTCCAATGCCACTCAAGTGGGCTGGTCCCTTTGAAGCACAGGCCCACTACACAAGTAATCTTCTGAGTGCCTTTACTGGAGCCCGTCATAATAGGGAAATCCTGGGAAATATGCACATCATTGCCCCTTATTCCACTTCCCATGAACTAAAGCCATAAAGGAAAAAGGAGAGTGATTAAGCCTCCCAGTTAATTAAAATGCCTTTGATTTTTTCTTAATAAATGAGCTTGAGAATGAAATTAAGTATTTCAAACGACAGCTAATATTGTCCCTGACACTCCAAGGGAACGAGCCGCTCTGGTGTCTTTCATATGGAGAGACGTAAAAAAAAATGTCATACGCCGCAGAGGTCTGTATCATTATTCATCACAGAAAGAGCCCTTTGTGTGTACTTTAAAAGGTGTAGTCCGTAATTCTTATCCAATACACTTTCTATCAATTCAGCTCATTTCTCCTCATGGTCCTCTAGCTATCCGTTCTGTGTGTGCTCTTTAAAGAAAAGAAAAACTGTTTGCACACAGTCCTGGCTCTGTAAATGGGAAACAAATTGGCTCGGACCGAGCCATACACTATTCCAGCCAATCAACACATTGATTCAGGAGCACAGAAGGCAGGGGTGTAATTTGATTGGTTGTTTTTCGTATGTGAAATGCACTGTGACCACCTAAATAGGCCATTTCCTGTGGGATCGCTCTGATATACAAACAGGAGGCAGGTGGTGATGGCTAAGCGCTGGGCTTCTACTGCTCCCTCTCCCTCCCTCCCTCTCTCCCTCTCCCTCTCCCTCTCTCCTTCTCTCCTTCTCTCTCCCTCTCTCCTTCTCTCTCCCTCTCCTTCTCTCTCCTTCTCTCTCTCTCCCTCTCTCCTTCTCTCTCCCTCCCTATCCCTCTCTTCTCACTTGGGTCTCCATGTCCAGCCCTGCTGTTCCATCTCCTGCCAGAGAAGCCTTTTGGTGTTGTTTGTGCTCGCAGGCTCTCGGCTCTGACACTAAACAGCTCTGTCGTGATAAAGAGAGAGCCAGTGATGAAAGTCCCTCTCCTTGAAAACAAAAAAATGGGATATCAATTTGGAGAAAGAGAGAGGAAAGTTATCTCTGTGACAATCACGGGCAGCAGGCAGCCGTGTGCATTTGGAGACACTTTTCTTTCTATTTAAATTTTTTTTTTAAATTATGGAGTGCAGTTGCTTGCGGGGTGGCGTGGGGGAGAGCGAAACTTCAAAAGGGGCCTGCCTGGGCTCGAAGGTAAACAGCACAATGGATAAGAGCTGAGGTATTTATTGTTCGGATGAGATAAATGTTTTAAAGAGTTGTTGGGACTGCCGACTGCTGCGAGAGAAGAGGGGATAAAGCACAATCCCCCGGCTGCAGATGATAAACCGATTCTCCCTGTAATGAATACAGATGAAGAATACTAAATGAGGAACAAGGAGCCGCACCTGGCAATGCATTACCAAAAAATACAACCTGAGCAATGGCTGCTGTCACTTCAATACATCAACAAGCTTTGCTGTTATGGCCATTAAGAAACACACACACACACACAAACACACGGACACACACGTGCGAACAAACACACGAACAAACACACTCACACAAACACACACTCACACAGTTCCAATGACACATAATTGACTAATTAATTGAGTACTTCCCGTCTCCACTCAAGTCTGCCCATCCTCCCTTATGCCTTGACAAAGCAATGTAACCTACACATTCACGCTGGAAGTCAAGGCCAATTGTATGGGCACGTTCAGACACATACCAATGAGGACACTGTCCTTGTCATTTAAACAGGACAGATTAAAACAGGACCGAGACAAAAGTCCCTCACAACAAAGTGATTAATTACTGCCTGGTTTTCACCTGCCTCTGCCTACAAGTTCACAATTCAATCAGCGCGACAACTCAGGGGGGCTGTCAGGACATGATGGATGTCAGTGTTCATACTGCATACGTTCGGTGTGCTGTTTATGCGCTAGCAGAGATCCCATCACTTCCATGTAATTGGAATTGACCACTTCATCAGTGTGATTGCACTGCAGGACAAAGGAAAAACTACAGCTATTATCATCCATAATGAGAATTGACCTCCAGGGGTGATGGCTAGAGCTCATTGATTTCCCCCCCCTCTTTACTAGTCAAACAATGCACTCCTGGTCAAAAGTGTTCTTTTTTATATCGAGTGAGGAATGAATGTCACCTCTTCGTTGGTGTCTGTCTGTGTGTGTTTAACTCCTCTGACTGTTTGCCTTAAACACACACGAAGAGAAGATACAACACCATCAATATAATATTTGTGCCATAAATAGCTGTAGAATGAGGGACGTCGCTTTGGATAAAAGCATTTGCTAAATACCAGTCCTTTACATTTACCTTTAAGGTACAGTAAGTAAACAAATACATAAGCCATCTTTTCCTTTGAAGTTGGTAACTTTGATGTGACTTGAGAACTGATATCAATTTATCAGCTTGCAGATCTACTGAGCGTTGGTTCCAGAATAATCATGGACTAAATGCACATGTTTCAGTCCCCTTGGTCATCATTCTCCCAAGACCCACAGGGAGATCCTTCACCAGTATAACTGCTCCTTCAAAACCATCAGAAGGGCCCTGACTGTTTGTTCACCAGGCTGAATCACTGATTAGTGGTTCAATCCACCAGGAGTGCTGAGGCCTGTGCTCCACAAATGTAAGGGGTTGTATCAACAAGTACCTCAGTAGCAAGCATTCATGGTTAAACTATAAGCAGGCTCGAAAGTGTGAGAACTTAAATGAAGACCCTGTTTTGTTGGCCTCGACCAGTTAATGTAACATATAAATATCACTTGATGTTGATGGACACTAATGGTAGCCTACATATCTTTCAATCATATCAATGTAGCCTTTAGCCTACCCCACCTGGGCAAAACTTTTTGTTTACTCCTGTGAAGAGAGAGTAGGATGTACATACGTAGTAATACACTGCCCTCAATCGGCTTTCGCTCGCTAGCCGACAGCTAGTCAGGCTTATATATATATATTAATATACACAATATATATATATAGCCCCTTTAAAATCAAAACATACTATATCACACTGCTGTGAAAGTAGTTAAGTCTTTAAAACACAGGTTTGTACCAGGCCTTACAGCTTGAGAAATTAACATTTGCCTAACCAATGACCTACAGACCAGAAAAAGGGAAAACAAGCCAATTGTTTATCCTGTGCAGCAATTAGCGCTGATTAGCTGGGCCAAGTCCTCCATTTTGAATCAGCACTCTGCGCACGACCAGCAACCTTAATAGTCTCCCACTCCCAGCTCCTGCTTCCCCAAGTGCCCAACAACAGCATTTATCTACCAGCAGGGGATAAAACTGCATAGGAGGGCCCCCCACACCACCCCTCCTCGCGCTAGCGTTAGCTCGCAACACTTTAGCAGCAGCAGGCCTTTTATCTTTCTGTGTGAAGGCAGCAGCGCACGCATGCCGAGGCGTTAGCGCCGCTGCAAGCAGCCACAGCCGGGTCCGTTATCTGTTAGCAGGCAGACATATGGGGACACTTCTGCTCAAGCTCGTACCGAGCCACGGTGTCATCCTTTGTGTTCCAGCAGGAAAATAACTCTGGGGGAAATCCTTTTTTTTTGGGGGGGGTTGTTGACTGTTGGTTTCAGCAAAGCAAAAGGCTTTATCTTGTGACAGGGGAAACAACACAAGAGTCTTACTGTAATGTGCGAGCCGATGCTGAAGTACAGGATATGACAGATCATTGTGAGCGCGGGCCTTTACATAATTTATATCCCTCTCTCCTTCCCTCCGCTTGAGCCAAACAGATCTCTGAGGGAGCATTACTAGGAATGTTTGACATTCCATCTCACTCTGATGGACACGGGTGTGTGTGAGTGCGTGTGTGTGTGTGTGTGTGTGAGTGAGAGAGAGAGAGCAGGCGTGGAGCTAAAGCACTTTTACTGTACCTAAGGGGGAGGAAAATGTGCGACCATAATCTATTCTTATTTGCACAAACCTCTAACAAGCATGCGAGACATCGTTTAGTTGTGTTGTGGCACACCATAAAGTTTACAGGCGAGTACAAACGTACAACCCCCCCCCCCCACACACCTCCGCCCCCTCCATCTTGCTTAAGCCCGGCTTCTGAGCCTAGCTCTCTGCATCCTTAATCACATTAGGGAAAGCAATGTTGTGTTCCACAGCCTCTTTCCCGTAGATGTGCGAGCACAAATGGATGAGGCTGCCAGTCTCGACTAAGGCACACACACTAACATACTAATTCACTTTTGCTGCGCCCCCCCCCCCCACCCCACCCATCCTACCCCTCCTACCCCAACGACCCCTTCAATTTGACTTATGCATTCTGTACCAGGCTGAGGATATTCTCAGATCAATGAACACAGGAGAGGCTGAGCACGCAAGATGGGGGGGGGATGGGGCCCAGGAGTTGGGTTGAGGAAGCCTCACCTCTCCCTTCAGAAGGAGGCATGGAGACACATCCATGGAAACTCACTGGATCTCCTCCCTCTCTCCCTCTCTCTGTCCCAGAACATAATGGGATAACTTGCGCATAATTCGGTTGACGTTCCAGCGTCGTCCTCGGTGTCCTCCGAGTGCCGTTAAGTGCCCGCCCCATCCCGGCGTGCCGCACCGCTGCAGTGCCACTGTTCCCCGGGCGCAGGCTGTTAGATCGCAGCGGGTTAATGATGACACAGTCAGAATGTCAGAGTGCCAGGGGCAGTCCATCCCTTCATATTCCAAAGCGGCTCTCCGCCACAGCTTTAATGGACAAGATCTGAAGCTGGCGGCTGGCGAGAGGGGGGTGTGGGCCGACGGGGTAATGAATCCTTCTACGAGGATGAGAGTCCAGGTCGGTCAAACATGCCTCCATCCCTTGAGGCAAAGACCCCCCCCCCCCACACACACACACACACACACACAGATCCATGGGTGAGTGCAGAGAGGGAGGACAGAGAGAAGAGAGAGAAAGAAAAGGATGGAGTTAAGTGCCACATTTGACAGATCGCTGGCGCTGAACAAAAAAAAAAAGAAAAAGAAAGAAAAGACGGTGGACCCCTGTGCCCTGGACGGGCTCGCTTTGAGTGATGAAGAGGATGGATGGAGTGGAAGGAGGATGGCACGCACCAATCGCTAAGTGATGAAGAGGAGGGAGGAGGGATGGAGTGGAAAGAGGATGGCACGCACCAATCACTAAGCCAAAGAAGAAAGCGCCCTCAAAGCCCTTTCACTCTCTCAAGCGCCTCGTGCCTCTGTTGCTTTTTTGTCTCCAAACAAAAGGCAAATGAAAAGATAATGCGCTCTCCGTTGGAAGTTTTACATATTTTATGATGAACAGTCGACATTGTGTATTCACTCTGGACCTCATTGTGGATTCTTAGTCTTGCTGCTTTCATTTAAAAGATTGACCTCAGACTTTATCAAGTTACGGGGCAATTACATTGTGCATTGAAGAGAACAAAGAACTGGCTTGGCACACTGAAAAGAGGTGATAGGGTTTGCATCTGATTCGGTGCGACACTTAAAAAAAAAAAAAAACTCATACAACCGTGGGCCTGGAAAATGACAATGGTTTCATTAGGAAGAAAGCCAGATGTCTTCTCCATTAGTCAGCTAACTAACCGAAATGTTCCACAATTTGGTCTTTATTTTCTTCAAATTACTTCATAATGGCTTAGTGGAACACAGACAACCATTAACCCACATCTACAATCTCTGCATGGCTGAATGCAGTAAAACAGCCTCGACACCAAACCAAGAATAGATTGTTTGCTCTGACAAAAATGTAGTTACATTTCCTTTTTATTATTGTTAACCCGTATAAAATAAAATCAGACGGATCAAATGATAAAATCATTGTCCCTATGCTAAAGAAGACCAGGAACCCTAACCAGTAATGGTAACGATATGCAGACGTGTATATATTCTGGCCATGTTTTCACCTCAGCTCACAAAAGTATGGAATACACATCTAAACACAAGGCCCATGCAGAAATCATTCACCAGACCCTGGTGAGCACGAGGCATTTCCTCTCTGGTCGGGATGCGGGGTCATTGAAGTGCGCTCCAGATTGGGAATCCACTTTACATATGGCATCCAAACAGGCCCTGGAGGACGGAAGACTGCAGCTCAGTATGTGCAGCACGAGGATCTGCGCAAAGACCTCTAGAACTCTGGACTATCTGTTTACTGCCAATGTTGAATCCCGTTTGACTTGTAGACAGGGAAGGGTTCACAAACAGGGATTTAGCTTGTTTCAGAGAAAGCTCTTTTAAAACTCTTCTCAGTTAACCAGCTAACACAGTTCAATTCCTCTGACCTCACGAATGGCACAACCACTGTAAACCGTTTGCTTCTGTAATCATGTGTGTGTCACAACCCAGGGTTTGTGTTTCAACGTATCTAATGTGTGCTTGCGGTCTAAAGATGGAGCAGAACAAAACATCCATTACATTACTGGTCCTTTGTTGCAGATAAGCTGCCACGTGCACCTACAGTATGCTGCGCCCTAAGGTATAGAGAATCCATGCCATTTCTGCACTCTGTGTTGACACAAGCTCAGCAAACACTGAATGACATGTTAGGGCACCGTTTTCCCCCCTGGCTGTTCACATGTCTGTTTAACCCTCTCCTACTGTTGCCTCCCTCCTTCTCTCTTGAGGGTCTTTCGATCTGTTCCTGTAAGCTTAGCCTAGAGAGTGCCCCCCCCCCCCACACACACACATACTACCCACCCTCTCTATTATCCATGGATTTCCCACCAATGGCGAGTGGCCTCCTCCTGAACTTTGATGGCCCGGAGCAAAGGAGAGTCATGACTCAGACAATAGCCCGACAACTGAGAGCGGCTCCCAGACAGAGGCTCCTCTGTCTCACCTCGTACCGACCGGAGGTAAGCGCTGGTGGGGAGGGGCCGAGGGGAAAGAGGGTCTACAGATCCAATTTCTGATCCTCTGCCTTAATAATCTCCATCTCGTTCCCTGCCCACTCAGTGTCTGACAGAGCGCAGAGGCTCTCTGGCATTCAGTGTAAGACAATCACTAACCCCCCCACCCCCGCCCTTTTCCTGGCTTCCATATGAGCTATAATGGGGTCTGGTAATTGCCTCCCCTGCACTAGCCACCGCCCTGTGTGGCAAGCAGACAAAAGATGCCCTATTTTATGTCAGTGAAGCAGGCCCTGTAATCTCTCCTTGTGAATCTTATCTGTTCCGTGAGGAAAGGTAAGATGACTCGGGCCTCTTAAATGGCGGTCAAGTTTACAAGGTGTCGAGACTCGAGAATCGTGTTTGAAAATTTCACTTGACAATCTGCTCTGTTTTATCTCCTCACCCTACGCAAAATAAACAAGCAAGTAAACATCCCACCAAGAACTGCTTCAATAATGTAATGGCGTCTAAATTTAACCAACAGCACAAATATAGCTAAAAATAGCTCTCCTTTGGTCTCTTAGTCACTTGCATATTGCCCTGAACCCACTGTCTGACACAAAGCCAACTGAGAGCCCCTCACTGAGGAGAGGTCTCTTCTGATTCTCGTTAGATTCACATTCTAAGCAACACTCCATAAAAAGCATGCCTCCGCCAGTGAGCACTTTTTTGAGCCCTAGCGTGTGTGTAATTAAATATGGTCTCCGAATACTTTCATGTCTGGATAGAGAATTTATTGCAGGAACAATTAGAGTAATTATACTGCCAGAATCTGCCTTAACTGTTGGTGGCGGGCTGTTGGCAAGAACCGACTTGTGTCTGAAGTTGTTTACCCGTTTAACACGCACTTAATTGCAAAAGCAGTATTTCTTAAGTCCTAGACGCCCCAAATCCTCAGGGTTTATGTAGAAGCAACTGTATTTATCCTTTTGATTTTGGTTATTCAGCGCATGACTATGCACTTTAAGAAGTCTCAGAAGTTATCCCCACTGCATTCTGTTGGCTAGTAATATCCACCGACAAAATGCAGAGCAGGGTATCTAGTCTTACCATTCAGAAAAACGATCAGAAGTTGTTTTTCATGTGTTACGCATACTTGGCTCGAAGGAGGAGGCCACATGCACATTGTAAATAATAAGTACATTTATTAAAGAATAAATAATGTCAAGAACGTCAGCATAGTGGAAGATAAAACAAAAATGTAGTGCAAGTCAGTGTCTAGGGGTGTCAAACAAACAACACAAAAGCCAAATTCCATAAGAGAGGAAGGCAGAACAGCCAGAGTGGAGGGCCGTAACACATGACACATTGATATATTGACATCCATCTTCCTCTGTTCAGGCCCATCATTTCAATCCTCTAGTTAAGTAACGCAGCAGATGCTCAACAAGCTTAGTGGGAGAAGCCTCCAGAAACCGTGGTCAGAGTCCGACCCATAAAGCACGCCAAATTGGTGGGTGGGTAGGGTGAAGCTCTTGATAAGGCCGACAGACAGACAGTTAGCACTCTGGAAATAGCAAACGGAGAGAGCCGGTCTGGCCCCGCGCTGAGTGCCATCACAGTGGTGAGCACGCCAGGGCCCACTCCCTCTCCGGTGCCTGGCGGTGGGGTGCTGCTGACGGTTCAGGGGCAGATGGGGGGAGGTTCATCCACCCCTACAGTCTGGCTCACCCACTGGCCTTTCGCTCGCACAAAACTGTTGCTGTGGCTGAGATTGCTGTTTACCAGCCCGCAGGCAATCAGCCGTGAAGCCGCTAACATGACTAACATGTAATCCATGATGGGTGTTAATCGCTCCAGCAGAACAGCAACCTTGTAGCGAAGTCACAAAAAAAGAGCCCAGCAGAAGGTGACTCCAGTTAGTGCGTTTAAACAACAACAACGCGTGTTGAGCTGAAGAAGTTTGTGAGCGCCTTCGTACAGGGGTTGATATTCTGACAAGCATGACAACTAATCCTTCGAAATGTGTATTTATATCTTAAATGAAAGCAAAATGTTCAATGCATATAACGAGGTTTTATGAACATGAGGAGAGTACGCCAGCAGTGTTTCATAATCTTAAGGACATCCACTGGCCCAATGCCCCACTGTCTAAATTTAACCCAAAGCCTACGAAGCATCTCTCGAGGACGGTCTTAAAACTCCTGAACCGCCTCGTTGTTTTCCCCGAGCCGTTTTTACATCAAGACCACGATGACACCAAACGCAGTTGTGACCCGGGCATGGTGGACTGACCTCAGATGACCAGGAAGCGCAGGGGGAACACATTTTGGACAGCAGCGCTGGAATCAACCTTGTTAAACATTTATAGGAACAGTCTGAAATGCTTTATGGGGGGAAAACAAGTCTGAGAGACCGAGAAGGAAAAACACATTGACGAACCAAAAGAAAAAACAAATGTCATAATTTCCAGTTCTTTTTTGTAATACTCTACAACAAAAGAAAAAAGAAAAAAAAATGAGGAGGAATCATAGGAAGATTTAAGCTTTTGAGTTTGTACAAGATGAAGGAACAGGGGGTCAGGCTGGAAAATGCATTGATGAGAGGAATGAAAAGAGAAGGAAGAAAATAAATGACAGAGAAAGAAGACAGCGATGGGGGTGCAAGGATACAGAATGATTGGAGTTGATTAAAAATCCTGACTGGCTGAGCAGTGACTCATATTTGTTTAATTCCGGTGGAAACTCCATGAAGGAAACAGCTAAAAAAGAGACAGGACTCTGTGATTGCATCACCGTTTCGCAATCTCCCCATCACCGACTACAGTAATAATATTTTTATGACAGACCATGAAATTCCCATAAAACGACGATTGTGTGGTGGCATTCACTGGTTCTGGGCTAATGGCCAAACTCTGACACAACTACAGCACATTTGTGTTGACTTTTAACATACACTGAGCAAACATTTGCACACATATATATCCAGCCCCCTAGCCACGAGAGCACTGGGCGAATCTAATCTAGGAACGAAGTTGACCTCAGCACACTATGTTACTTCTGCCTAGCGAGTCCAGAGCATGTATTTAAAGCACATATTCAATAAACATAAAAACGGCAGCCCCATGTACAGGGCACATGGACACAAAGCAGCTTTCACAAAACATATGAGTGTAAAACAGCTTTGGAGAGCACCAGAGACTGATCCTCTGAGAGAGTGAGAGAGAGAGAAAGAGAAAGAGAGAGAGAGAGAGAGAGAGAGAGAGAGAAAGACAGAGAGAGAGAGAGGGGAGAGAGAAAGAGAGAGACAGAGAGAGAGAGCAAGCCTTTAGCTAAATTCCCTGGCTAAAGAGCAGATCAATGAACATCATGTCATGTCTGTGCTGCTATATGTGTCAGACGCTGACGCTCGTTCCCATTAGTCACACTAATATATTAGCTCTTCCTTCCTCTCGTATGAGGGGCCTCTGGGAAATGAAGAGGTCATTTGAGTCTGGGCTGCCCTCTCGAGTGCCCGAGTGAATGGCAGTGGTCCTCTGACCCATTTCCCCCTCCAAACTGTACCCCCGGCCCCTCCCAGTCCAACGAAAATAAACCCCATTCACAAGAAGCTACGGATAGCTGACGCGATGACTCACTCACACAACACTCGCATCAACTTTCTGCCACTCCTCGTTCTCTCTCCCTCTCTCTTCTAATTCCTGCCTCCCACATGGAGGCTGAGATGGAACCATTACAGTTAGCTTGTGAAATGGCCTTGACCTAAGGTGACCTTTAGGTTTCATTCAGCATTATAGGAGCAGACACAGACAGGGTATATTTCCACATGGGCCCCAGTGGCGTGGCCTTGCCTAACTAGGTGGCGGTGCCAACAAAAGGCCTCAAAATAGACATGGGCCCTTTTATGCTGTCTGTGTTTTTCAGTGTGTGTGTGTGTGTGTGTGTGTGTGTGTGTGTGTGTGTGTTTTTCTTTCTGTTGAGCAAACGCTTTGAAAGCGCCAGAGCTACTGTCAGTCAATGATCCAGAGAATGGGATGTCTCCGAGCTGTTGTGGATCAGAGATTTTCTTCCAAAGCTCATGTTTGCAGACCTTGTAAAACAAACAAGATGCTGTGTTTTTCTCACATGTGGAAATTGGATGGCCTATGACAAACAGCAGTAAGGGAACAGATTCAAATGTTCTCCAAGCCGTTTTCCACAAACTTTGTGCCACGCAGCGGATAAACTGCTTATGTTATATCTCGTTCGGAAGGGTGGGGGGTAAGTCCATTAAAATAGTTGAGGGAAAACCATGTGCAGTAGCAGTCGGAATAGTAATTTTGACTGGGCTCGACCAAACGCTAATCCGCCTCTAAGTCATTGAAAGGGCCATATGTTATTTTCTTCTTGTTATCCTTTCATTTCGCCACAAATAATTTACATTAATAATCAGCCAGCAGATAAGAAACGAGGAAAAGCACAAGGCCTCTCGCTGTTTCTTTTTCTGCTCCCTCTTTCTCTCTCCCTCTCTCTCTCTCTCTCTCTCACCATCGCTTTCCCTCTCCCTCTCTCTCTCACACAAACACACCCACACACACACAAACAAATGAGTGTGCAGAATAATTCTGGCTTACGTCAACTATACAACAAAAGCCGCATTGATGGTGTGTTGTATTAATCGGTAAACAAAAGCAGTGGGGGGTCACTGGGAGAGGACAAAGAGGAGAGACGCAGTGAGGGGAGTTAAGACATCCAGTGTTCCTGTTGAGACCTGAGACCGAGACACTTGTACAAGCCAAGGCCATTTCCATCGTTTGTTTTGACAAGGCCGACAAAGCGAACATGAGAACAAGTAGGCTCTAAAAGAAAGAAAGGTAGAAGCCATTAAGGCAAGGCAACTCCACGTGCTCCCTCGTCAGATCACTTCAAGAGTCAACTGTTGAAAAGCCATGGTGAAGATCTGGAGAGGAGGGGTGGTGGTGGTGGTGGCGGATGGGGGCGGTTGCTTGTGTTTAGGGGCTAAGCTGCTGAACAGATGTCTTCAAAGCCTCGCTTTGGGCTCCACGGGTCTCCTCAGTACCGACGACGCTTGACAGAGTTATGGAGCCACTCTGTTTGCTTCCCTCCCTTCACTGCTGTTGTTCTCCAATTATTCCCCATGTTCGACGAGACGTCTCGAGACGGGGGTCTGGTACGTAGAGGGGCAATTACAGAGCTCATCCTACTGTGAAGGGAGCCAAAACCTCACCCCTTGCTCTCTCTCATAACCAAGACTGACAATCAAGAATTTTAACAACTGTGAAGATGGTGTTTTACCCTGCATGTCATCATCTGCTAATCACGCCCTACAGCCCCTTTCTGACAGTAACCACAGGTTATAAAACAGATAGCTATCTGCTGGTGGGCTCTACGTTTCAGCCTCTACCGGGGATTTGCGCTTCAGAAGCATCAGGTTGGGTGGAGGTTGCCAAAAAAGAAAACTTGTGTTTAGAGGTATAATTAATGGACGCTTGGACATGGAATGCAACGTAAATGCAGCCCGAGGTCCAGGACAGCAGAGCCTCGCCCCAGGGGGAGGGAGAGGAGAGCCAGGGAAAGTCTCTTGCTGCAGATGTGTTTGCCACTTCTGGTTCCACACCAGCTAACGTCTGACAGACTTACACTGTTGTTGGACTCCAGGAACCAAGACGAGTTGGGGGGGGGGGGGGGGGGGGCGTTGTAGGCGTACGTGAGTTGTGGCAGATGTAATTAGCCACGTACACACAGAAGACATGGAGGAGGGAGCAAGAAGGGGAAGGGCTGTATTAGCATTTTGCTAATTGGCGGCGGTGTTAAGCATGGCCTGATTTCTGAGCATCTTAATGATAAAAACCGCACTGAAGCAGAGCGCAAACAATGTGCCTGCAAGGCTGTCAGAGTTTGTGTCAGGATGAGTGCTAAACAGACTCTGATATGGAGATACATCTCCCGCTGGCCACGTCCCATGACAGTATCTCTTTAGATTTTAATATTACATGACATTGTGTTTTCAACAAATAATGGGATTATTAAATTTTCAGTGATTTCAGGCAGAGACAGTATGAGGTCACTCGGAAGGCTTTTCTCAGAGGCTTGAGGGTTTGTTCTTCTCTCTGTTTTTTTTTTTTTTTTGGCTTATTGCGGCATGTCATGGACAATATTGTCTTTTTTCTGTCAACAACAAGAAAATGACATGACTTTTGGAAAGTGAGACACACGAAAATTGCCACTTGTGTACCACTCCGAAAGTGAGCGACTGATCAACATTGACACATGGCAATGAAAAGGGAATAACTATGCGATGGGCCTGAAGTTGGCTTCTCAACGGGATTCTGGTCCTTAAAATTCCTTTTGATTGTAATGCGGGCTGTTTCACAAGCATCCCAAAATGAGTTTCCTAGCTTTCTTCCCTTTTTTGCCTAAACAAGTCTTCAGAATGCATCTCAAAATAACTAACTGTCATCCCTCATCTTTCTCCCCGCTTCATTCCTTTCTGATAAATGACTGCAATAAAAACACACAAACACATAAAAAAAAAGTACAAGCCAGAAAAATATTTGATTTAATAATAACGGTGTTTTATAAATGGCACCTTGACAGATCTGCGTTCCCCAAGCCGAATACACAAAGAGATTTGCTAAATAAAAGCAACACTCGCTGCAGATAACATCACAGAGGAAAACCTCCTAGCACTTTGTTCCTAGCTGATAAGATAACGCTCACACAGTGCAACAGTGCAGCCTAGCCTTGGGCCGTGCAGTAATGGGGTTCGGCATGGAAATGTGTGAGGATTCTGGGCCTGTCAAGTCTTCCCTCCTGTTATGAAGGAGGGGGTAGTAAGGGGGGAGGGTGTCGGTCATATTTCTACACCAGCCCACCCCTCGGCAGTACACAGCCTTGGACGGTTCAGGTTAGAAACACTGCCAAGGGCTCGCACAGCTTGAGTGTCTCTTACATGTATGCCTGGCCTCGTTTGAAGTGGAGCACTTTTCTTTTCATTTTTTTTTTTACACAGGTCCAGAACACAGCTGGATCTGGCAAAAGCCCCTTTCTGGGTGACTGGTCCGCACATGAGGGATAGTTAACCAACCTGTGTGTGACGCAAGAAAACCACAGGCAATAAAGCAGCAGTCGCGCGCCAATCAATCGGAACACTCCCAGTCTAAAAGCTACCACTCCCGTGGGACGTTGGGAAATATCATTAGTCATTCGTGGCGAGCGACGCCACTGCTAATGTCATCATAAGCATGAAGAGACAGGAAATCAGCTATCACTCATTTGCTTTGTTCAGCCAAATTAGCCGCTCACAAGCGCGTGTGCGGTGCCGGTCTATTTGAGGAAGTCGACATTGCGCAGCGGTGGCGGACACTTTCACGGGACCATTTTGTGAGCAATTTCCCATAACAGAGAAAAATTGGGTGTCTAGAGCAGGATGGGTGTGTGTGTGTGTGTGCGCGTGTGGCTGGCGCGTGGTGGAGGCTGTCAAAGAAATGTGGGTGACATCTTCCTCAGCATTCAGATTGGGTGGAAAAAGAGAGGGAAAAAAAGCAGCCAACAATGAAAGCATGAGAGAACAACTCTGTCATTGTCCCTTTGTCCTCCATTCTGTGACAAGAACAGATCCATTTCGGAGCATTTTACGCCTCACAGGTCAGTCCCACAGACAGGCCTGTTTGCAAATGAAACGCTTGATACCTTTAAATAGCACCTTGATTACTGAAGCATTTGATGCAACCCATCTTTACAATATTGAGTGCCTATCCACATGGCTATTTTCATTTGCCCCAAAGCACCAAATCAGCCAGGAAGATATCTCTCCTATTTTAAAAGCACTCTCATGTCCCTGCCAAGCCAAGAGCTGAATCTCCAGACAGACTACATGTAGGAGCAGTGACCCTTATGACGTATATGCCATTACTCTTCATTCATTATTTATACTTTACACGCACATGTTTTTTTTTTCTCTTTCACAGTCCAGTCAGAGCAGTACAACACTCAATGCTGATTGCCTACTTTTAAAAAAAAAATGTGAGAGGGGCCCAAGTGGGCGTGCACCTGGTTTGGCTACCCCTTGGCGGCACGTAACGTACGTACAAGCCTACTATAAAGCAAGAGACTTAGAATGATATGACATTGAAAAGTTTTCCTGTCACCACAGTCATGGTAAAAATAAAAAAACGGACATAATCAAAATTGAAATATTATGACGTGAAA
This sequence comes from Clupea harengus, assembly GCF_900700415.2. Lineage (NCBI taxonomy): Eukaryota > Metazoa > Chordata > Actinopteri > Clupeiformes > Clupeidae > Clupea > Clupea harengus. The sequence goes on along the minus strand of NC_045174.1, from coordinate 10,771,144 downwards.
TGTTTCATGTACGTTTATTTCACATTGTCGAGATTTTCTAGTCGAGTCATTTAACTCCATGGAAGCCTGGCTTCCCCTGGCTTCCACTAGGAGTCGCCACTGCTTCCCATAATAACTGAGAAAAAAAGCAACAGGAAAAAGCAAAAACGCGAGCCAGGGCCAACACCACGTGTTTCCACTCTGTGCGTGTGTCCCTACAAGCATCCACACAAGATGAGCAACATGAAGGAAATTAAGCCATCAGACTGAGGGCCATGATTCATCAAAACCGCCCCATGTTGCGACAGCGCATCTCGTATCTTGCTTATACCGATGGAAGAGTTTTTGTATTTTTCCAATTAGACGGACAATAATGACTGAGCAGGGAGTACAGAGCGTCTATTGCGCCAGATAAGGACTCCTGAGGAAAAACGACACCCGTTGGATCAATAGGGTCTGACGGCTGGAGCCATCCCAGCCTATGATGGTATACAGTGTCAGTTCCAAAGAGTGGCTCATATCACCGAGGCCTCAGCAAAGCGTCTGATGGGAGACTCTGAGGCGCTTAATTGAAAGCCAATAAAAACATCTCTCTCTCTCTGTTTGCCTTCTCTGATCCCTCAACAGATTAAACTCGCCAAACCCTCCCATGCCACACACCGCGCCACCAACATCTTAATTTCACACAAACAAACCAAAATCAAAATGCTCTGAAGGCTTGATCAATCTCAGAAACCTCCCCCTCCTACTATCCACCCCCCACCCTCACATCGCACCCATTACCGATTCATGCCAAACACATTTTTTGGCACACACCTAGAACTTTAGTGAAACCAGGCCCTTCCCCGATTGCGAAAACCGTTCCAAGCCTCAGAGGGATTCTTCTCAGGCACAGCACGCTTCGAAATGACACACCTAAGCCACAACTCCGCAGGCATGCTGCCCCCCCCCCCCAACACACACACACACACACACACAGCAAAGACAATGAGAGAGAGACAGGGGCTGGGGCCACGGCAGGCCAGCTTAGAGCATAGCCACGCAGCTTCAGGTCCCTCACCCACTATAGCAGCATGCTCAGTGGAGCAGAGAAGAGCAGAGCAGAGGCTTTGATCAGTCAGGACAGGAGGCCCTTTTGAAGCGCCACCATGGCCACACAGACAGCCCGGACAGGGAGAAGCAAATTACAAATGTATGACTCCTCCACTTCAACGCTATAGATCTATGGCAGAGCCAAGGGAGAAGGCAAAGAAAAGGGGGGAAAAAATCATTGGAGCAAGAAAAGAAAAAAAAACGCTCTCTGAAAATGAAAGCACGGTGGTCATGGGTTTGACAGCCACGCTAGAAATGCCTTCTCAGAAACATGGCAAACCCAAGTATTCATGAAAGCAGTAAATTACCCGGAGCTGGGCTACTTCCACCCGATAAAGGGGAGGCTACCCCGCTCCACTTTGCCAAACGCCCACCCCACTCATCTCCTCTACCAAGTCTGTATTTATCAATTAGGGACAAACCGCGACCGTGACAAATGAATCCGCTGACATGACCACACGTCGGTAAACAAAGCAAAGTCCCAACGACCCAAAACAAGCCAAGAATGACTAAATACAGGATGTCCCTGGCAGACAATGTAAATAGCCTATCGCTCCGCAGCAACCACATCAGCAGGGGTGGGTGTGCACCCTGCCTGTCAGGCTGTCACTATGATTTGAGGCTCGTGGCATTGGCGCATCACTTCAATTAACAGAGAAGAGCTGGCAGAGGACTCCCCACCCATCCACCCCCCTACACACACACACCCCCCACAAACACACACACATACACACACACATACACACACACACACACACACACACACACACACACACACACCCCACAAACACACACACACACACACACTCTCGTCCACCCACCCCAACATCCCTTTCCTCCTGCCCACAGATTGAAATCACTGTGCAGCGAACTGACACAATTCAATCAGAAAAACAAGGGCAAGAATGATTAACTGTGCACTAAATTATAGTGATTATGACCGAGGGGCTGTAATTGCAAGTCTGCATAATTATCGGGATGATGTATATTTGTGAATCCTGCCATTAAATAGCAGTTTTTGTGTACTAAAACTGTGACTCGACATCATGACAACAACAGCAGCTAAAAACTGATAGCAATGATTGCAAAACTGGGAGCTTAACACTAGGGTCAAGGCTGAGGCAACAGGCCCATAATATCCACTACAAAGGTGACAGACTGCACAGCATGTGACAGGAGGTTTAGATTGGGAGAAGGCCACTTACTTCATGGGTTTGAACAGGGCCTGGCCGTAGTTCTGGAATGTCATGATGAGCTTCAGCTGTGTGCCTCCAGATTTCATGGCTGTCGGAACAGGACAAGGAAACGTAAGCTACTGCAATCAGGAAAACATCCAGAGTACAGCAGATGAATGACCTCTTGACCCCTCACGCTAGCACCTAACTAAGAGCCAATAAATTGCCACTTTTGTATGATGAGGGGAGAATGGGTGCCCATTAACTGCCTGATTATAAACACAAACTGACAAGTTAGAGAAGGACGTTGGGGGTATTGGACAAAATGCTTAGGGAAAGGCCTGATAAGGCAGTAGTTAAAAGGCCATTTGGCAGAACATGGTGGAAATGATAAGGTAGAATTCTTCACAGGATGTGTCAGATGTCTAAATTGTTTTTGCTAAGAGTGATGCATTTTCCAGTACTCTCATTTGTCTTTGTTTGGGGGGACGGGAAGTACTTTGATAAGCCAGGACAAAAACAAATTTGATTCGCACAGACATTAGTATCTTACCAGATCCATTTCAATCCAAGCTTTATTTGGATAACACAGTTATTCTTTAATGTCGTTGTTCTGTCTAAGGTTCTTTATCCAGCTTCACTGTTATTAACACATACAGAGTAGTTCCACTCAGTTCACAATCTGTTTTGCTTACCAACACTGGTGATTCTTTGAGTCACAAGATCCTTGAGCATGGCCTCGATGACCGGGTTGTAGCGAGAATAGAGCTCGTATCGGTTTATTCCTATGTGGAAGCGCAGCCAGTTTGGATAAGCATCGGCTGACAGCTCTCCATTTTGAGTGTACTCTCCATCCTTGCCTTGAGTATGCCTTTGGAAGAAAGCACATCACAATCACAGACAGGGACTAAAAGGGTGCAGTGGTTAGGCATGAAGTTGCAGACTGCAGCCATGTTGTGCTTAGAGTGACTGGATTCAGATATGTGGCAGCAGTGCAACATTCAGAGGGGTGAAGGGTGCAACAATAGAAGACAGGCAACAGAAACAAAGTGTGCAGTGAACTGCCAGGGGCTGATGTGAGGTGATTTCACAAATCCAATTTGGATACTGTGTCATTATAAGGAAACAATGTCTGTGTTCAAATATGTGAAGGACAAGGTCGTCCGGTTAAAAAAGTTTAGCTGCTTATCAGAAGGCCCAATTTAAGAAAGAACATTAGAATTCCTATGTAAATACTGTGTTATAGTGGCAAATTCATTTAGTGTGTTTTGAAATCTAAATATATGCGTCTGGAATTACTGCATGGTTATGGTGAGGCTTCTTATTACAAATAACAATAAAACAATTCTGAATTTTAGTACGGATACCATTCTTGGTTCTCTGCAGCTTTCGGGTCAAATCGTATGTCCGTGTTGACGTTGAATAACGTGTCCTCGTCTGTCAGTGACGGCAAATGTCTTTTGTAAAGGGGGTGTTCATACAACGCAGCAAGACGAGAACCTTTGACAGGTACATTCTTGCTTGAGTTTGCGTCCCCGATAAATTGCTTCTTGCCCTCGCTGTTTTGTGCGAAATGTTCGAGTCTTTGAAGAGCTTCTGTTTTATCTCCAGTGGCTGTTATTTTTTCCAGTGAATGTGAGGACAGATTAGAGCTAGGCTCGTTGCTAAAGTCTTGAAGAATTCGCAAAGTGTGCTTGTTAGGCCAGCCCGAATCTGGTCCCGTCCTGGGTCGATGTTTGCCCCAGTTCTGAGGCTCCTCGCTCTGTCGGTGAGGGCAAGAACAGGCGCTGTTGCTCCGTCGCTCCAGTTTTGGTAACAAGTCTATCATAATATGCATCGAGCATGCTATAAGGAACACCATGAGGATTAAAACTCGAAATTTACGAAAGAGTATCATCTTCATAGTGTCCTGTTCGATGAGAATAATAAGAGCAAAAACGAAGAGACACACTACATCGCAAAAGGTGTACACTACGCTGACCGCTAATTTCAAAAGGTATAAATTAACGTTACCATGTTCATTTGCCAGCTTTGTAAGATATAAGAGCACAGCTTGCTTTTCAAAATACAGTTGTCAATGTCCAACGCCGATCCACTTCTCTTGGCAGTTCAAAACGACCAAATTCTGATCATGTCGCCAGGTGTAGCCTATAGGTTGACCAGGCACGGGCCAGTGGCGAACCTGTGCATGCAGCATTCAAAAATATCTCCTCGCTCCGAAACGAACCATAAACTCAACGCGGTGACACTTTCGCGGCGTTCATGCCTCAGAAGTGGCGACGTTGTTTCTGTATGCGCTTTCAGAAGGACAACGTGGATTTATCCACAATGATGTGTGTTCGCCAGATCCTCAACGGAGCTGTCCATCCTCGGATCTGCAGCGCACAAACCTCCGGTCCACATCATCTGAGCACTAGGAAGACATTTGTAGCCTGCAACTTGTGCTCCATGGCAGAACAGAGGTGTCGTAAGAGGTGTTGTTTCAATTCCTGCCAGTTGTTCACATAGAAACGTACGGGTTTCTCCAGGAACCTCCAGCAGCCCAGACTTGGTCAAAGCAGTGCAGTCATTTGAAGCACGATATAAAACCAATCAACGTGCGCAGAAGGCGAAGAGAAAGTGATGCACCAATCTGCTTCCGTCGGGCAAAGTGTACATTTCTAGATACTCACGTCAGCACGGCGATCACAACAACTACGACGAAAGAATGCTATTTCTGACAAGTGCAAGATTTTTTGTTCAGTCCACAAGTTACACCTAGGCGTAGACTTGAGGAAATAGTTGTGTAGAGTGCGAGAGCTGGGGTGGGTGTGTTATATGTCATGATGAAGGCAGCAGCGCAGAGCTTCTAAATCCAACCTTGCTTAGCGTCACAGGAACGAGATTGGCTGAGTCCTCGCAGTCACTGACAATGGCTTTGAAAAAGCAGCAATCACAGCAGAGAAAGAGAGGACTTGCTCTGCAGAATCTGTGTACACAGCAAGAGGGCGTCACATTCCCTTGTCCACTCTGTGATGCCAAGCAACCTGTGTAGCCTATTATCAACAAACACAGATATATTATGCTGCTGTAGATATTGAGTATGAAACCCTGATTTTCTCTTAAATTCCGAGAGTCCCTCTCAATAGATCCATCCTGGCAATACATCTGTAGACAACTCTGGGCGGCCAACAAGGGGGATTTACTAACCTTTTCCGGGGACTATTTGGGGCTTTCCCTTTGATGATCTTGGGTTACATCCCTGTAGCCCAGTAACATTACAACATTTGCCACACTGTCTCTGATATGTAGCACAAAGGTCCTACAACCACAAAGAAATCCATGGCAACATGTTTATTGCACCCACCCCCTCAGTTCATAAGAATAGCATACACATGTCATGGACCTGTCAGGGCAAATACAACACATTCATAATTTTTAAGGTAGATTATTTATAATGATATAACGTTCATTTAGTATGTAACATGGCAGCCTATGAAACATGCTGTTATGATATCTGCTGTGACAGCAGGCCTGCTGTCAGGGGGGGTCAAAGGGCGGAGATCATTTTGTCCCTGGATCCGAGAGACACCGTGGGCCTGCATGACAGTTACCAATAATAGTAACATTCCATAATGCTATGTACTTAACTGTCACGACAGGAACTGACATTTGCCATGACATTTTTATAAAATACTTGATCAGTCTGATGAGAGGTATTACCATAATCCCCCAGATCCTAACCTGTGTGACATTTATTTAGCACTAACCCAGTCTACAGCCTCCAAGGTCTGCATGCAAATCATTATAGCTGGCTCGAGCAGTAATGAAAAAACGGGCGGGGGGGGGGGGCTAATGATAACCATTACTCATTACAGTATGCCGTACAACCGCAAGACTCTGTCAATATGGTCATAAATTGGCAACTGTGTTTTTGTGACCGACCAAGCGACGATAATGACCCTTTGAACATCCGTAGGTGACTGCAGGAGTTGGTGGTGTATAAATTGCAGTTGGGAATGTAGTGAATGTATATCTACGCTGCTATGAATTACATGGACGTGAGATCACATGGGCCAAGATGTGGTACTCAGGCTTTCCATTGGGCGACTGTAACTAGCCATCCATTTATCACGAAATGCCATATCTACTTAAATGTTGCTGCTTGCCTGAGGATCAAGTGACCATTACTAAGTGACTAGTGATTCTGCAGATGAGGAAGAGAGACAGAGAGAGGTACAGACAAAGGGAGAGAGAGAAAGAGAGAGAGAGAGAAAGGCTACCCATTATGAACACATGCTATCATTAAACGCAAAATTATATGATGCTGTCCTAGTGGGTGAGGAGGCGTTTGTGATTACCACTGGTGTTTGATGGCAGCGATACAGACACATGAGCCAACGCCAGCCCTGTCTGGGGTTTTGTGTAACACACACACAATAGACCATTCTGGACAGCTCTTTGCCTGGGGTGGTGGCTTGATAGATGAGCATTGATTTCAACAAGGGTTAAATTCCACTGTGGGTTAATGGGTTAGAGCTTTCCCAAAGCCTATATAGCTCATATAGGACCCTGGTACTATATCCTCTAGTCTACAGTCACAACCACATTAACATCTTTCTATAGCCTTAGGTCACTGCCAGTTAATAATACACAGTAACCTGGGCGCCAAGCTTATGTGCCAGCCGTACCCAGTTGCCTCTGACCCTGGCACCACAGGATGACACATAAGCCAATCGGCTAAATTTGCCTAGCCTTGCATTATGGCCACAACACTGAGTCAACGCAAAGGCCACTCGGTTCCATCTTTTTTGCTGTCAAGTTGGCCAGCAGAATGGCACTGGAGGGGGGGGGGGGGTTGCAGTGGGGCTCCAAGCCCCCACAGATGGCAAAGGCAACGGAGGATTTGTTCCTTTCAAAGCGCTGACTGCAGCAGCGGCTGTAAATAAGGCTGAATAGATTTATGACCCTCTCCAGTACGTCTCAGCCTAGGTATCAGGGCGTACCATTAGATACAGTCCTGTGGACAGAGATAGGGGATTATTCGAGAGATAGATATAGCGATAGCAGATATAGATAGGGTCGTACGGCGAAAGCATGGCCTGACAACCCTATTTATTATGGAGTCAGAGATGTATGCCGCAGTCCTCTCCTACTGGAGATAGGGAGCGAGCCACCGTTGTGAGTTCAGATTGAGAACGTGGTAAAATCGAAACGAAAATGAGAAACGGGAGGCAAAGCTGCCACACCAACATCAGGTGTGCGAGTGCTCTGGCAGAGTTGATGTTCGGAGGAGGTAAAGAAGTCGTCAGTCCTTAATTATCTAATACAAGACTTTGTGAGTTCCCCGTGCTTAAAACGGGATTCCACTTTCGCTTAGGGATCACACAGGGGTAATAACCTTGATACCGTGCCAGAGAGGCATGGGAGACTTCTCATTAGGCCGGACTTGTTACCCTACCTGCTCTTATTTTCTCCACAATTACATTTAGTTCCTTAAGCACCAAACATTTAGTCACGTCCCCCCACAATCGCCCGAGAGCTAAATTGGTGCAGATTCCCCCTTGCGAAAGACCAGGGCCGAGGAATAATATTCACTGTAGCATGTAGCGTAGCATGGAGCATTCGATATCGCTGGAGCAAATGGATATAACAGATAACATTGCCCTCTGTATGGATGGGCTATTATTATTTCACTCTGCGTACAGTAACGCTCCTCACTTATTGGCCATCCGACTGTGTGTTCACATTCCCTTCACATGTCTGCTCTGAACATGTGTCGGCGTCTTACCTCAGCGTCTACTAAAAGTACAATTAGCTGATTTAATCAAGTGAAGACCCTACTTTTTTTATCAAGTCAGCCAACCAGCATCATGGCCAGGAGGCATGAATTTGATGCTTTTCGACCGTAAATGACTTGTTAAGCAGGGGTTCCAAACTAGACGTAGGCCTATCGCATAGCGGTGCGTAATATGAAGTGATAGAGTGAGCAAGAATGAAGCGAAACTAGGACATAGAAACAGCGTTGAAAACTATATAAAGAGACAGAATAGTATATTTGTATATGTAACGTAACCTTGTAAAGACGGGCACATCCCAATGTCGGCTAGAAAATGGGTAGGCCCCTGCAGTAATCCAGGCCAGAGAATGAGATATAAATAAGTAAAATAAAATTCCAAGATACCAGGTTTCATGTAGTGAAGTCTAAGTATATGATATCGTCGACCAAAAAAAAAAAAAAACTTTGACGAACACTGTTATATGACCGCAGAGGTGGTCATAATAAGTGTGAGAGTTTTAAAGGAAAGTTTTCACCTCAATTTTCTCCTCACCTCATTTATTCTCAGCCAGTACACTACTGTAGTTGTCCAAAGCCGGTTATTAACGTAGAAAAAAGTAATTAACTGAGTAATTAATTAATGTATGGTAAATGTCGCTTGTCAACAATGTCAACAACAGTTGGTTAATATAAATAGGGTTATGAATAATGTAAGCATTCTGTTCAACGTCTTTCACCTACTTATTGAAACAATATTGTATGGGAAAATTGAAAATTGCCAATTGAAGACTGTAAATGGTCTAAAATAAGCTATATCCTTAAATGTATAGTTATTCATCTGTTGTCTCTCTTATGGCAGGTGCTGCTGCAGCTCAGTCTCAATCGGTTGTGTAAAGACGCGTCCTGTTCTCAGTGTATGGAACTCGCCGCAGATGAGCGCCATCAAGGCCTCAGAGCCGGAGGAGTGAGCGGAGGTGCGAAACAGAGGCACCGTGTGGGTATGGATGTCCCGTGGCTGGCAGCAAGGAGGCGGGGCGCGCAACCAGAGCTAAAAAAAGCAAGTGTTGCGAAAGAACGGTTTGCCTCTGTCTGTGTTTTTTCTTTCCTCTGTATCTCTCCCTCTCTCTCTTACTTCCCCATCCATCTCCCAACTTCCACCCTCTCTTTTGACTGTCTTTTCTATTTATACCACGTCTGGTCACTTACAGACATGGCGCGCACGGTGAAGTGGAAGCGGCCTCGACAGTGGGAGACGGTTTTGTGCGCGTCTCCACCGGTCGTGTTATGATTGGCTGGTGGGCTCCTCCTGAATCTCATAATTACAGGGAGCGCGGATGAGTTTAAATGAGACCGAAGCTGTTGATGGACGGCAGGTTGTAGTCCGTGGTGTTTCATCACAACATAGCCGTTCATTCCAGCGTGTGGCTTTTAATACGCGTTCCGAGCTCTGGCTGGCCAGGGATGATTATGGCAACGACCCCCTTACCCCGTCAAAATAACAGTCATCAGTGGCCGTGTGTTTGTTATTCTGGGTGCGCCCTCTACGTGCACTAGAAAGGGATAGGCATCACATTTTTTTCTCAACAGATACAGCATCCATAAACAGATGAAAGAATTACTATTAATTTCAAGAATAAACACGATAGAACGCTCAGTGTGCATCTAAACAACAACAACAACAACAACAACAACAGCAGCAGCGGAGGGAAAATGCACTATTCGCCAAATGAAAACCATCCATTTTTGAAATGGGAAAAAACTGCCGTTTTAGTCCTCCGTGCTCCTCCTGTAATTATGGTCATGGTTAATGGTCTTATCTGACGCTGCCTAGTATTTCAGCACATGAATGACTCGCCCAGCAGTTATCGCCTGGCGTGGGGAGGAGGCCCTCCTTCCATGAATTCACCTTTATTTTTTCCCTGGAAATAACCCTGGCTGCCACTTCCTCTTACCTGCAGTAGGAGAAATCAAACTTAATGGCAGGGGAGGCAACCCATGTGGGTTGGCATTTCACATGAACTCATCCATCCTGAATGTTAAAAGGGCATATTCTTTCAGTGTTCATTTTTAGCCAGGCTGAGGTGGTATGGATACTGTGGCGCTTGCCAGACCTCCTCTGGCGGGGATGGAAGGTGTGTGTGTGTGTGTGTGTGGAGGGTCCTGCTTAAATATGTGTTTGTTTTTCTTTTGTGAGATTTATGCTGTGCACAGGGTTTTTAAGCACTATAAACATATTTGTTTCTCTATGAATCAAGCCTTCTTACTTATCTTGGTCTTACTTTAGCTATCATGACTAATAGACATATTACTGCACCAAATATAAACTAGCAAAATAGATTACACTGTAAATACAGTGAGGAAATGAGACTGAGGACTGTAATGTAAGCAGAGGGATAACTCACTCCATTGTTTGCGCCATATGAGTCAGAGCCATTTCAACCCACTCTCATCCTCTCACCCATTACACCAGCTTTGCTCAGTTGCTCAAGCAGCACACCACAGTCTTACCCTGAAGGCTTCCCCAGGTCTCAGTCCCAGGCCTCTTGCACTGCAGTTATGGTAGAGTGCTGAGGCTGCACGTTAAGAGTACCTCTGCACACTTTCCAGCACGTTATAAGTCACAGCACACACGCCTGGCAGTGGCAGGTGCCGCCGAAGCCTTTATTACCAGCCCTGTCTGACTTTAAAATGTCACTGTGGCACCGTTTCTGACACCCAAACACTGGCGGTTGCATAAACATAAGGTTATGGAGCAACGGCACCCCGAATTAGTCCTAGATTGGCGCTCCGTGGTTGCCAAGGGGAAGCTGTCAGGTCACGGTGACACTATAAAAGCTCTGGTGGTGGTGGTGATGTGTGTGTGTGTGTGTGGGGGGGGGGGGGGGGGCACATCTCTCAGTGCTCACAGTGGGCGGTGACACCCCTAGACAGAGCCCAAGGTGACGCACATGCAGAAGCGCCTGTGTGCAGTGAAACGCCTGGGTAAACTTACACTGTTGAGAGACAGACACTGAATGTTCTTTTTCACAAATGAGGGCCCCCAGAGCCATGTGTTTTTTTAAATAGAGAGAGAGAGAGAGAGAGAGAGAGATGGCTGATTTTGGATGGAAGAAGTGTTGATTTTGGTTTGAACACAGCCTTATTTTCAAAATGGAGAGGTCATCTGTTTTACTGAGGTCAGACTGCTCACATGTGAAAATGTTTTTGCTTTTATATGTCACCTCAGCTAGTAACTCTCAGTAGGGCTCTGCTAATGTAGCTACATGAAAACATTCGTTTTTCATATATTAAGGCTGATTCCAACTACTTTAGGCTGTTATAACCATAATTTAGAAAGGGTTTTAGGTTGTTATAAAAGCTACTCCTGATGCTTATGTCAAGTGACATATTGTTGAACAGTTGAAGCAATTTGTCAACTAAAGATTATGCTACTATATGTTGCAGCTTAAAATTACCTTAAGGGCATCTGCTTTTTTCACTAGGTGTATTTTTGGTACAACACTCTGCAGAAATAGCCGAATACGCCCATACCTTCAAAATTTTGTTAATAAAACAAGCTTGAGCGTGTAATGACTTTATCATGTTAAATGTGTCACCAAAAGCAAGTATAAACAGGGTGGTACCTCATGCCTAATCTGCTTAGCAGAGAGAAAGCCTCTATGACCTGCTTGTTGCACTGCAACAGTGAACCTCTCACATGTTGATTTTTAGCTAATCTTGTTTTCTGGCTCTTATAGCGAAAAAAAAAAAAAAAAACAGAGATTTATGATATAAAACTGCACAGCCTTGCACCTTGTCCATGTGTCCCTTCTCTGTTGACTCTGGGGAGTGGCCAGGCCAGGATAATAATATCGTCCACCGTATAATTAACCTGATAAGTGTCCAAAAGGCAGTCTCTGTGCCAGTTACCCAACCACAAGTGTGTCCCTGTCTTCAGAGAGAGAGAGGCCCAAAACTGCTGGTTGATTGAGATGTGTGGGCGGGCGGGTGGGCATCACTACCGTGAGGATGCGGGTCGGTGAGCTGATCTGGTGTAGGGGGGTATGGGATCCGTTATCAGCCTCACAAAGGGACAGTGTGCTCAAAGAGTAGCGACCAAAAGACACTTTTCCGTCTCAAATGCCACTGGCCAAGGCTGGGTCAGATTTTGTGGTGTTGTGTTCACATGGTTTTATGTGTGTGTGTGTGTGTTGACATGGTTTTATGTGTGTATGTGTGTGTGTGTGTGTGTGTGTGTGTGAACGTGTGTAAGAGAGAGAGGGAAGGAGAGGGGGAGAGAGAAATGCGACTGTGGATACCAAACATGCAGCATTAACCGATAGCTATAATGGGTTTTATCATGGTATAGTTCTCTCCCGTTCGGGGAAGCGGGTGACCTTTCGGGCCTCTACGCCAGGTACTTTCCCCGAGGCCAAACAGAGGCTCCTTTTTTTGGCGGCGTCCCTCGACGAGCGCAAACACACACACACACACACACACACACACACACACACACACACACACACACACACAAAAGCGGTATTGAGCGGCCGGGGCGACAGGCTCTGTCTGTCTGCCTCCAGCTGCTCAGGTGTCATGGATGCTGACGAGAAAATCCTCCCTGCTGCCACCTTGGCTGTTTCTCCATTTCTCCTGCTCCATGCACTTGTGCGTGTGTGTGTGTGTGTGTGTGTGTGTGTGTGTGTGTGTGTGTGTGTGTGTGAGAGAGTGTGAGTGAATGTGTGGGAAGGGGGGGGGGGGAGTTCAACTTTGTATGTGTGTGTCTATGTGTATGTATTGAATGGTAGAGCTCTGTGTTGTGTGAGTGAGTGGTTGTGTGTGTGAGTGTTAGTGCGTATCTGTGTGTGTGTGTGTGTGTGTGTGTGTGTGTGTGTGTGTGTGTATGTGTGTGTTTGGGAGGGGGCGTCAGAACTCTGTAAGTGTGTGTCTGTGTGTGTATGTTGCCAGGCAGAGCACTGTGTGTGAGTGTCAGTATGTGTATGTGAGTGTGTGAGGGGGGGTAGTTCATCAGAGAGAAAAGAGGTTTCATCAGCTGCCTGAGAAAAGATCAAAATGACGGCGGCAAAACAGGCGGATTTTGTCATAAGTTGTCATGCCAAGATGCTCAGAGCAGTGTATTGTTCCGTACGAGTGTTTTATTTGACAAAAATAGGTGGCACAGGAATGCTCGTCACGAACGCTATTTAAAGGAGATAGATGTGACACATGATTTGATGGAATCATATAAAAAAAAAATCTTTAAAAGATAACCTTGTGTCTCTTCATACCAAAAGAAACATTATGGTCAATAGTCACACTGATCAGTTACAATAAACATTGATTTGACTTTGCTCAGATCCAAGTGCAGAAAACTATTTCAGATGTCAATTAACCTGCGTATGGTTTCTGGGCTGGAAGAAATAGGCCTGATGTTCATTTCAGTTTCTCATTATTTAGGTCACTGCCTACAATAGTGAAATGGGCTCATGGTCGAAGAACTCGAATATGCATAGCTTATTATGGAATACTGCTTACTATATACATAATACATATGTATAATATATATATATATACTATTGAACCAATATGGGTACCTAATGCATACATGTTGTGTTAATACATATATGTATATATATATACCACAGAACCAATATGGGTACCTAATGTGTTAATACAAAAGGTGCTTGATACTGATATTGCATGTTCCCTTCCATGTGGAATGAGATTGCTCCAGACAGTGAATGATTTATAGAGAACCTCTATGACAAACAGGTGGGCAACTACAAATGTCTATACTGCTCATGTGTATATGTGTGCATATGAGCATGGCAATAACCGTGATGAAATTTCTAGTTTACACAGCTACAGTTACACACGTGTGTTTTGTGCAGAGGGTATCCGTGTGCGTGGACAAGAGATAGAAGCAGGCCTCGGCTAATACCGTAAGTGTACAACCTATTCATGTCATTATCTGTATGGCGCTGTGCATCTTGTCTCAATCACTATGAAATGAACCTGTGCCACGGCACAGATGTGTTTTTCCACTAGAGTGAGCGGCTCCAATCTGTTGGTAATTCCGTGCGAGTCTGACTGAGCTGGCTCTTCGCAAGATGGAATGAGACTTAGGTGTGTGTGTAAGAGAGAAAGAAAGAGAGAGAGAGCGAGAGAGAGAGAGAAAGAGAGAGCTAAAGTGTGAGCAAGCGAGGGAGAGAGCATGTGTGTGTCAGTAGGCTGATGTGTTGAAATTGCAAGACTATCTCCAATCCAACGGTTTACATCAAAAATAGATTTATTCCTATGTTCAGATAAACCAATCAACCAGTTAGCATTACAGACATAACAGCAGAGTACGAATCTAAGAGTGAAAGACACCCTCCTCATAGCAGAGACGAGGCACCGCAGAACAACAGCAGCAAGCACAGAAGCAGAGCCGAGAGCAAGAGAAGCCAGAGAAGCTATCAAACTAAGAGACCCTTTTGTCCTTTATAGGACTGAGTGGAAACATTACATCATTAAACCTTTTACCACCAAACAGAATAACACGCATATAAAACAAAGATTTTCCCCAAAACAAGAGGAGAAAAACAAACATAAAGCCAGAACTCTTTTTACTCAGTGGGCCCGCTGATGCCTCTCAAGTTAAATGAAAGTATCTAAGATTATGATTATGATGTGATGAATGACAATTAATCATAACATACGGAAACACCTTCATTCAGGGGTCTAACACACATTCACTAGGAATAATCATATTAGTATGAGATATTGCATCAGGAAAAAGGCATATTAGTTACACCACCAACTGCCTACATTAGAACTCAGCAACAGTCATCAAGAGGGTAACCAGGGTAGCGGTACGTGAGGACATGCACATACACCAAATCATTAATTAATTGATTAATTCATATGAATATGAATTCATATTTGTCATTTTATCTCTACAATCAAAAATGACTTTATTATTATTTTTACAAATCATATACCTTATGCTCACATCTAGGTGTATGCGTGACACGTGGTGATGAATGGGTGGGTCTGTTGCTGAATTTGTATGCTTTGTGCATGTCTTGATTAATGTGTTTGTATGCAAATGTGCGTGTGTGTATGTGTGTGTGTGTGTGTGTGAGTGCGCACGCTTCTGTTTACGCTTTTACAGTTGTGCATACATATGAGTGCATTGTGCGCTCATGTCTGCGCGAGCAAGCATACATGCATGTAGATAACACCTTTTACCTTTAATGTGTGGAGATTCATGACTTCATCTCCCATGAAGTGCGTCGTACTCCATCTGTGACAAGACCCCCCCCCCCCCCCCCCCCCCCCCCCCCCCCCCCAAAACCCCCTGTACCACACAGGAGTGAGGAGCCGGAGGTCTGATGAAGAACCAGCCCTCTGTTACTGTGCAAATCTACTCACAACCCCTGCAAACACAGATCTATCTGTTTCACACTGCACTACGTATTTGTAAATGAAACCAAACAGCCCTTTTGTCGAAGGTGTCTGAATGCAGTGATTCACCTTGAACAGACCCGCACGAAGAACTTCAATTCTATACCACGGGAGCTTTCTTTTTAAAAGATGCTTCCTGGGTGTATTCAGTGTAAACAACCTCCACTTTATCATGCTGTTTGTGGTTCTTTTATTAGAATTATACATGTGGTTGAGCCGTTAAGAAACGTGTTAGCATCTAGTGCCTCTTGCTCTGAAAAGATGCACATTTCAAAGTGGAATTTTCCACGGGGAAATGCGATTAAAGAAATGACCTCATAAATGGCGAGGCAAAATGATGACAAACATCTTCGCCTCGCTGCTCCTAGGCTTCTAAAAGCAGTCCTTGGAGGCAGCAGTTAGCAACTAAAAAGGAAAAACTATAATCATCATCAGCTGCAATAAGCTTTGCTACAGCCTTGTATGAGCAGCCTCAGGAGGAGTGTGTGTGTGTGTGTGTGTGTGTGTGTGTGTGTGTGTGTGTGTGTGTGTGTGTGTGTGTGTGTGTGTGTGTGTGTGTGTGTGTGTGTGTGTGTGTGTGTGGACCTTTAGGGCAGAAGCCAGCCTTTGTGGAGAGTGAGTAGAGAGATCAACCAGTCCAATTAGGGTCTCTAGTATCACGGAGGCTCACACAGGCTGCCATCGGTTAATCTCACTGGGAAGGTTTGTTTTCCTGTGTGTGTGTGTGTGTGTGTGTGTGTGTGTGTGTGTGTGTTTATAAGAGTGAAAGAGTGTGTGTCTCTGTAAATATATGTGTGTGTGCTTTATCTGTTTGTCTGTATGTACATGTGTTTTTGTGTCTGTGTGCATATGTGCGTGTGCTTTATATTTCTGTGTGTGTGTGTGTGTGTGTGTCACTGGTTCTGGTCACACACACCCTGTTGCCAGGGCTGTCTCTTCTGTCAGGATCACTGCGGGGATGACGCACCCTCACTCACACATCATTAGATCAGCAATCAAAAGGAGCATACAGACACACACACACACGCACGCACGCACACACACACACACACACACACACACACACACACACACACACACACACACACGTACGTACATACATACATACATACACACACACACACACACACACACACTTCACCTTCATTTGCTTAGACGTGCATTAGCCAAACATCACTCCTGTCTCGCGTCTCCCCGTCTCTCACAGAGTGAGCAAGACAAGCTTCCGCAGTGACGTGCAGGGGGTTGGGTAAATGTTGGAAAGCACACACTGTACCGCACAGGGCCCCTCCAAAAAGCACACACTGTTTGCCCTAGACTATGGTAGGTCTCTAGACACAAACAGAACACACACGTTTACTAGTGGCTTTTGGCACTCCTTTTGAGGTGAGTATACTGCAGAATAGTTGCTGAATGTTTTTGAGTGTGAATAAAATGGGTTAAAAGTTGGATGCAATGGCTGACACTTGCTACTCTTTAGCTGGCATCTTGCTGCTGTGTGTTTATGACTCCTTGGTTTTGTGTTGCCGTGGTAATTTGGATGTGTCATCCCTCAGGGCAACAGTGGGGTTATTTCCGAGACGTTTGTGTGACCCAAGTGGGAGGAATACCGAATGTAACGGATCGTGACTCGCTCGGAGACTCGCTAGCGTTTTTTTGTTTTAGCGGGTGGCACACTCAAGGGAGGGACAGATTTCCGCACGGGCGCTAACAACCATTTGTGTGGTCTCGAAATAAAATTGCTATGTGCTTGGCAAACGCTAAAGCTATCAGCACATAGAGTTCAATGTTTTTTTCGCAAAAAAACACACGCACACACACACACACACACAAACAAACAGACAACTCCCCGATGGCCTTAACACCCGATACACAATACCGTACATGCCAGACTGAATAAAACAGCATATTAAAACATAAACCCTGAATGCTACACGGATCGTTACACCTCCAGCTCAACTCGGCAGGCTAGCGATCAGAGACGGGATATTGCAGGTGCAGAGAAAGGTGAGCGAGAAGCCCTCTATGCCCCAGAGACATCCCTCTGATTCATCCATCAGACAGGGGAAGAAAGGCAGAGAGAGAAGGGGGGGGGATAATGGGTGAAAGAAAGAGGTTGAGAGAGAGGGAGAGATAACGCAATGAAGGGAGTGAGGGAAAGAGAGAGAGAGAGAGATAATGCAATGAAGTTAATGAGAGAGAGAGAGAAAGTGAGGGGAGAGAGAGAGAAAGTGAGGGGAGGAGAGAGAGATCTCACAATGAAGGGAGTGAGAGAGAGAGAGAGAGAGAGAGAGAGAGAAAGTGAGGGGGGAGAGAGAGAGAGAGAGAGAGGATGCACTGGAAGTTATGATTGGGTAACCTGCTGGTCTGGAGGTTGCCCTCAGGGGGCAGAGCCTGTGCGGGGGGGCCCTGTGGCCCCTGCGGGCCCCCTTGGCTCCTGTGCTCAGGTCGGCAGCTGTGCCGGTGCGGTAATTGTGCACATCAATAAAGCTTTCACATCCCATCCCAGCCCCTCTCCCTCAGCCTCCCGCAAGATGTCTGCTCGGAGGACATCATCATTTCATTGAGTAGAAAATGGGGCCAGGGCTGAAATAATATCTATATTACTCACCAGGCCAAGCAGCAGGCAGGGCAGCCACTGTCCAGAGACAGATTCTTCTCCCTTTCACTCTCTCCCACACACACACACTCTTCCCCACTCTCTCTCCATTTCCCTCCTTCACTCTCTCTTTCTCCCTCTGTCTTCCTCACTCTTCCCCCCACCTACCATTGACTCACTCTTTTTCCATCCACCTCTCTCTCTCTCTCTCTCTCTCTCTCTCTCTCTCTCTCTTTCTTTCTCTCTGACCTCCCTCTCTTTCCATTTTATGATCCATCCTCCCAATTACCTCTCAGTGATCTGCCAGTGAGAGAGGAAATGGGTCTATAACTCATTTACACCGACTGTCAATGCCCTGCCGGAGAGGGATTTGGTTTCTTAGATGCTGTGTGTGTGTGTGTGTGTGTGTGTGCATGCGTGCATGCGTCTCTGTCAGCTACAGGACACATACGCATTGTTACCATCATTATGGGGTGATGACCTGTTTGTGGCTCTTGGCTCATACTGTCAAATAGCTCATTGAGGGTGACTGGGTTCAAATACACCTTGAGTACAAGGTCAAAGAGTCTGGTGCTTGAGACTAATCCCAACAGTCTGTGGCCAGGCACATTAGAAAGGGGCCAGAGTGCTGCATATGCAACCATAACCTCTCAGTTCAAGTGTTCAGCACCTTTCTTTCAATAGTCATTAGTGTTCTCAATACATGTAGAATAATGTGTGAATATTGTAACAATACTTTTATTCTGACCTGTTGTTGCTGACTTTTGCGTCACTCCAAACCCACACCTTATTATATGGGCAGCTGTAATGGATACATCATGTGGAGCATTTAAAAAAAAAAAAAGTGAACAGTAATGCCGTGAGACCTATGACTCTCTTTCATTATTTGAAATGTAAATCGTGAGCAGATATTTAAGAAGAGTTTCAAAGTCATCCATATGCAGATGACACAAAATGAGGGAATTTACACCCGGAACGTGACCTGAATATTCATCAGACTATCCAAACTATTTCTCACTGCCAAACTGGACGTAAAGGACACTGTACGACGAAAGCTCTATATCTGCTAACTGGCGTGTGCTGTAATGGAGGAAACGGTGAAATCTCAGACCGCTCTGCAGCCCACCTCAAGTGATCCTGAAAAGAAAAGAAAAAAACTCTGTTCTTGACTGACCTCTACGTGGATTAAGGAAGACTTAAGCGAGACACAAGCAAGTTTCCACCGATTCCCGCTTGCTCTCTCCGATTATTGATTTTCCGTATAAAGCATGCCCTTGATTAAGAGAGCGGGATTTTTTTTTTGGACATGAAATTCAAATTGCAGCCAGAGCTCAGGATGAAAAGGAGAAAGGAGCTACCTCAGCAAGCGAATATCAATCTCTGTGAGAGACAGGGACGAAAGGGCCCTGTGTGAAAATCATTGGAATAGCCCTCATTTGAATAAGAAGGGAAGAAAAAGAGTAAGCTGGATCTCCTGATTTCTGTTTTGTCATAGATGATGGGCAGAGACAAGTATTGCATGCTAAGATGGATGGACAAACACATTTGTCACTGTGCAGTCAGGGATACACACACACACACACACACACACACACATTTACACAAACACACACAGGACAAAAGAAATCAGAAATCAGAAATCCCCCAAACCACACAATATAGGTGTGCTTACCACCAGCAGAAGTAGAAAAATGTGTGTGTGTGGTTGGATGCCCTGTAGGTTGTCTTTCACCCCCCCCCCCCTGTATTTGACTGAGGGATTGGACAAGTACTTGAAGCGATAAAGACTCTTTTCTTTGGCATATGTGGAATCCTGCTGACTGCGGCTTCTCTTTATGCAAATGAGCCCAAAGAGCGCTGCCCCCTTTATCTCTCCAGAGGGGCGCTGAATGGCTGGAGGGATTTCTTAGATGGACATTGGTATAAAAACACTTTGTGGTTTTAGAAAAAAAATACGCTTCCTGAAAGCTTCTGAGAAGGGTAATTATTGCCCCATCCCCAAATTTGACAGCCTAGTACTGTCCTATTCTCCTTGACTGGATGATGAAGATCCTGGGAATGGTTGCACACAGAATGAATCGCTTCCACAGAGCCCTTGAAAGTAGGAGTATTTTTTTCCGAAGACACCTTTGTCTTTTTTTTTGTTTTTTTTGTTTGTTTTCCTTCGCAGTACTGCTGTGCTGCCACACAATAGTTTATTGCATGCCCTGTGGCATTTTTCTCCAGTTGCAAAAGGTATTCAAAGCCCTGTCTGGACACGCTAAGGTATTGTATGGCGATGTCAAAGTGCAACGCACCTAGAATGCAAAAGTTGACTGCCATTTGAGAACGCACAACACTAAGTCGTGAGCACAACAATGTGTTGGGGCTCTTCGTAAATCCGCACGTGAAGGGCGCCATCTTCCCCCGCACGGCTGAGTGGAAAACGAGCTCACGCGCCATGCATATTCAGTACGCGGGAAAAGCTCCTTAGATCCTACTGTGTCCCTGGAACGAGAGAATACAGAGACAATATGTTTATTTACACTTCAAAGGCATCACAGTGACTCTCATATGGTGCGTTCAGATGGTTCCAACAGATGCTACTGAACAGCGATGGGATCCATTACGGAGTCGGAAGTCGGAGAAGAGAACAACTCCAATGTTGTGCCATTTCTCAGCCCCCTAATTTCCTTTCTACTTCAGTGAGCAATGCATCCTGGGTCTTCTCAATATGTTTGTCTCGTTTGCGATACCTCCACACGTGTACTTTGAGCTGTATCGCTGATCTAGTTATGCCGTGCTGCTGACAGAAGGGAAAAAAGGCTTTGCGTAACATTTAAAAAAAAGGAAATGGAAGAACCATGTTTATAACACAATTTTTTCCACATCTTAACCGACAGTTTCAGAACATGAGCAAACTTGTGAACGTATTTCACATAAGTCGTTTTTCCAATTTCTTCCATTCCGGCAGGGTTTTTTATTAAGCAATTCGCTCTCCACCACAGACTTGGACTCTGCACTTCCTCCGCCACTTAGCCAAGTTTGGCCCGTCTAAGCACCGAGGCACAGAGGGGCCTTTAGTAATCCTGGAGATGATGCCTCAATTTTCTCATAATGCGCCACTCATTATCGCGTGCGGACCCGTGTCCTGGCCGTGACCGTAATTGCATTAATTAGCATGAAATCAGTGTGTAGCGCAGACGCTCTGGGACACATGATAGTAGCCAGATTGTTAGATCCCCCCTCCCCATCCACCCTATCTCTGCATTCTCACACTGTGCTACTGCATAGACACGGCATTATCTCACAGACACAGAGATGGCGGGCAAAGTGTGTAGGTGAGAGGTGTGTGTGTGTGTGTGTGTGTGTGTGTGTGTGTGTGTGTGTGTGTGTGTGTGTGTGTGTGTGTGTGTGTGTGTGTTGGGGAGGGGTGGGGTTGGGATTGGTTGAGGGGGTGGGATGAGGTATTTTGCGAAACTGACACGCTAATTAACGCCTGTCAGTATTAATGTTCTTCCCTGTCACTGTAGGCTGAAGGGTTAGGCCAGGAAAGTGGATTTGAATGTGGGGGTGGGGGGTGTACGGTGTTGGATTAAAGACGCCTAATGGACTGCTTTTAATTTCATTGAGTTCTATTCGCTGTATTTTAAATCAATTCAGCCGCCCCATCCCCCCCCTCCCCCTCCCTCCCTCTCTTCTTTGGCGATTTTGGCCTAATAAGGCTTTCTGCTCCGCAGTGGCCCTCCTCGTCAGGATGCTGAGCTTGTGCTCCATTAGCTGATCATTTCGTTAAGTGCCCCCGGAGTGCCCGCCAGAGAGCCAAGCATGCTGGAAATGAGAAATGGTCATCAATGCCATAATCTACTGTGTTCATTGATTCGCCTCCAGTCCACTTTGACTCCCTGATATTGTCCATCTCTCTCGCTCTTTCTCTCTCTCTCTCTCTCTCTCCCTCTCTCTCTTTCTCTCTCTCAGTGCAGCTCCATCATTGTGATGGGGTGCAGAGCTATGCCAGGGTGACACACACAGAGACTCACCAAAAAGGTTGGAAAAGTGTCACATTGGCAAGACCCGAAACTCAGGGTTGTGTCACTTCCTGGAACGTGCTGCTTCTGCTGTCAAGAGACGTCTTAGAGTCGATTTAGAAAGCATCAAGGCTGGAAAACATTCACCAATCACCAATCCAGAAATATATTACACATGTATATAGTCGTAATAGCAGGGACATATTAATCCTTGTATGCTCATTCCAAAAATGCAATTCACAGATTTTTGGAGTGATACATTTAATTAAGTTACTGCACTAATTAATTGATAAGGTATACAGCCAATTCATGTAAAAAAAAAAAAACATCCACTATATGCTTACATATGTGCTGTACATCTATCTCATTAAATCTGCATGTCTCCACATATACTGCACATAGTGTAGTTTGCATTGACATAAATGTACATGTGATGGCACTACGTTAACTGAAGCCCCATTTACAAGCACAGTAAGAGTACAGTCTGCCGTGTCCTTCCATGGAGAAGCAAGCAAGCTGCATGCAGTCGACCGAAGATGTATTAGATTGGTGCTTTAAAAAAAAAAAAACATGTTCAACCTAAAAAGTATTTTATGTGTAGTTCTTCCAGCTTTCATGTCTAGTATATCATACAGAATGCATTACCCCTCTGCGTATACTCCTTTCGTCAACAGGAAGGAAACTAGAGCTGGGGATGAAGTGTGTGTGTGTGTGTGTGTGTGTGTGTGTGTGTGTGTGTGTGTGTGTGTGTGTGTATGTGTAGCGCTGGGAAAGAGAGGCTCGTTATCTTTCCCAGAGCTAGCCTCAGAGCCTCTCTTCCCCAGAGAAGCCTGGGGATTCACACAAACACCTCTCTAACACCAGTGTGCGTACACACACACACACACACACACACACACACACACACATGCATAAGCACGCTCACACACGCTCACAGACACAGACACAGACACACACACACACACACACACACACACACACACACACACACACACACACACACACACACACACACACACGCACGCACACACACACACACACACACACACACACACACACACCACCACAGTACAGCCTCTCCTTCTTTGGTTCAGTGAACAGTTTAATAAACTGCCTCTGTCCATTTACAAATATGAGCACTGAAAAAAAAATAGCATGCAAAGGAAAAAAGTAAATGCAGTTATGCCTCTTTTGTAATATTTCTGTGCATGTCTGTGTGTATGTGTGTGTGTGTGTGTGTGTGTGTGTGTGTGTGTGTGTGTGTGTGTGTGTGTGTGTGTGTACGTGCACAGGTTCACCTTCATGATAGCATTAGTGTATTCCTGATCACATTTTCACCAGTGCTTAAATACAACAACCAAAACGAAGGGTGAACAACAAGGACAACAACAGCAGAATGAAAATAGATTGGCTGGCTGTGTCCTCTTTCTTTCACATGTGGAGGTCTGATATGAAAGGAAAGACCTGCACAGATGATTCCTCATGTTTGGCAGAGGACCAGCGGGGGTCTGGGGTGTGGTGTGGGGTGGGGAGCCTGTGCAGTACCGAGTCCCACACCGCCTTCCACCCTCTGATTGAAATAAATGAAGTCCTCCTTTCAACTGTTGCCATGGCTACTTTATCTCGCCGGCCCAATGCAAAGAGTGGATGTACAGCACCCAATCACACCCCCTTCCCCCCCCCCCCCCCCCTCTTCCCCGTGCTGGAGTCTTGCGTCTTTGTCTCTTTGGTTAGACAGATCATCATGCAGAACGCTGTGTCATTGTGCTTGATTATGCAGACTCTCAAGTACAATATCACATATTATTGGGTCTGATAGGAACCTAATTAGGAGCATAATGGAATGGCAACCTATCAGACAAGGCTAATTAAACTGGCTTCCATGCAAGAGTAATTGGGTTTTTAGTTCAGGAGCTCAATGTGACGACACCCGAATCCAACCAACAATTACGGGTGACAAAGATCTCAAGATTTATGGCGGGCAAATCTAGACTGAGACTGATGACAAGAGATTCATCAGCCGTGCTTCGGCCTACCTTTGTCACTTGGCATCGACTCTCAGCTCGCCTTTATGGCTCAGTAGATAGTTGGAGCCGTGAAAGATTTCTTGTGGTGGGGCTGGGAGGAAGGGCTTGGCTGGGGGGCATTCATTGTGAATCTGAACCAGGACGTTACCTCAGGTTTGAACCACTGTCATTTTTTGAATGCCTTCTGTCTCTTACACAGTGGTCAGATGTGGACATCAACTTTGGGTTTCTTTCTGCTTGCTCGGCTGCTCGCAAATACTATTCATCAGGCTCTCTAGGGCCGCTTTAGGTGCTAAATGGCCCATACGATATGCTTAATGCCTAATGACCTGGGACAATACCAGCCTTTTTTCCTCGCAGAAATTTAAACAGGCCATTTGTGGGTGGTGTGTGAGTGCGCCGCTGATCGCCATGGCTGCAGTGGGAGAGTCAAACCCATTTACTGTGGCAGCGCACCGAAATAAGTTACGCTTTATTCTCTCCGCGGTGCCAGGGCGCATCAGAATCGTAATGGGAGTGATTGGAGGGGATCCATAATTGGACTGATACTCTTCCTGGCTTCGTGTTGTCAGCCCCATCTGAAAGTCAGCTGCCATTAAGCAGCACCTCGTACGGAGAGGTTTTCATTACAGTCTTCAATCAGTTTTCATTTGCCGGAGTAAGAAAGTAATATAACTCTGCAGCCATTCTCAGTGGTGTAGATTTTCCTTTCTCCCTTCCCTCCCTCTCTCTCTCTCTCTCTCTCTCTCTCTCTCTCTCTCTTTCTCTTTCTCTTTCTCTTTCTTTCTCTCTCTCTCTCTCTCTGTTGTTTTCCTGAACAGTATGATAGATGGAACAGGGCTGGGAGCTGCAGGTGAAAGGAGTGGAGTCGAGGCAGCCACGCTTTGTTTGGTCTCATTAACAGAAGAAAAAAGGGGGAAACGTATCCTGGGGAGCTCCTTCATGTGGATGCGGAAATTCAAAAGGGAAAGTTTCTCATTCCTGCGTGATTTGCCCCTTTGTGTCCTCAAAAATACCTTCTGGAGTTGAGAACAGGATAATGGTGACAGACATGCTAATAGTGACAATGGTGATGATTATGACAATGACAAGAAGATGCTGACCAGTGTGACAAGAAGGCTAAGAGTGGTGATTGCAATGATGATTTGATTCGTTTTGAGTCTTTAACGGTATCACCTTTGAAAAATGTAACAGTAGTTATAAATTGTGAAAAGTAGTTAGCAATATCTTTGAAGGTGCGGTACGTACTAGCAGAGTGACACTGCCATTTATAGCTTCAGTACAGACGGGGGCTTACATTTCTTTTCTTTGTCTTATCTACTTCAGGGACTCTGAACATCAGACAATGACTAAATTAAAGTGATCTTTTCTCTCTTTCAGGCTGGCCCCTCTGTGGCTCTGATTGATACACCTATTTCACACAAAGATTTCACGCCTGAATGACTTCAAATGGGTCTGGTCCCAAGACAAACAAATCAATTTTTATAGTCTTGAAAGTTGCTGGTCTTGAAAATTGTTTGAATACCTTTCAAGCACGATAGAAAAAAGTACATAATCCATCCATTTTTTTCTTCTTCTTCCAAGTAATAGGTTACCATCAATACGTTCCCTCACACACTTCAGCTTGTGAAATCACTGAACCTATATGTGCTGCACCATGACCCAAATGCATCACAATTTTGAGGTGACAGAACTTATCTTATAAGCATTTCTCCACAACATGCCACCACATAGGCTCCTGTATTAGAAAGCATAGTCCCCATTTCCTCAAGAGCGCTGACAGTTATAATGCCGCTGGTACTGTGGTGTGTACAAATCATCGGCCGCAAGTTATTATTTTTAAAATCCAAACTTCGAAAACCGAGCTGATACATACATCATTATAAAAGATCTACGGAAGAGTGAAAGAGTGTAAATGCAGAGATGATTGGTTCCTGACTGACTGGCTGATCACTAAAGGGCCAACACCTACATAGATTTACTCTGCCACACAAAACATCATCCTACACTTTATAATGATGAGAAAATCCAGTCATTCAATCTACTGTTGTGAATATACAACACTTTATGAATTGTGCGTTGTTAGCACTTGTTTTAGTCTTTTCATTACTGGAGATTGCATCAAGTCCTGGCCCTATACATATCACTGCAAACAGAACAATTTGATTTCTTTTGATTGATTTTCTTTTCCACTCACGCTGCAGCGCATCTATCATTCTTTTCTTATTAAATCATTAAATCCTGGACCGCTGTGAATGTTTTCATTAGATTACACCAAGACCTCT
This sequence comes from Clupea harengus, assembly GCF_900700415.2. Classification (NCBI taxonomy): domain Eukaryota; kingdom Metazoa; phylum Chordata; class Actinopteri; order Clupeiformes; family Clupeidae; genus Clupea; species Clupea harengus. The sequence continues at coordinate 10,744,794 of NC_045174.1, read as the reverse complement.
GATTTCCCCAGATATCCATATGTGGGGAGTTTGGCATAAAACACTATTTACGCAGTGCAATACTGTAATATTTTGCTGAGCCCACTGCCTTTGGACACACGTGCGAGACACAGGCCCCACTGGGTTGATGGGTGCATTCATATTTTAAAGCATTTACATCATGCCATTCAGCTATCTTTATGCAAACTTTCAGTGCAGCTCAGCTATAAACGTTTATCGGTACTTTGGCTTCGCCTGCTCATCGTCGCTGTGACCTTGAAGTTTCTAGTAGCGTGCTCTCACAGCAGGGTTCCTGGACCAATGAGGTTGCTCTCCTGCATGATCCAAATGTGAGTGCTCCCATGAGACACCACTGCTGGAACAGCGAGAGCTCGGAGACGGGGGAGAAGAACGGGGACTCGGCGAGGAGAACTTAAATAAAGATGAATAGGGAGGCTGTCGTCATCCTCCTTTAAACTTGCGTGTCCGCACACATCAAAAAGCACACGAGGAGAGCCTGTTATCCCTCCACATGCGAGGCTTCTGAAGCTTCTTGTAAAGAGGACAGCAAGTGTTTATTCATGAACCGTGATTTCGTTCTCATTTTTGAGCTAACCTTGTGGCAGTGCTACACAGTCACTACCACAGCAACAGTGCTGGCAGCGATAGCTACTATTACTATAATGTTCGATTCACAATGTCCAACAGGGATGCTGTCGCATTAGGGATCCACAAGAACGCGCTAATTAAATGCACTAAAGCCTCATCAGGGCTCCAACAGTTTGTTGGAGATGAGTTAAGCGACAGGCCCCAGACTGACGAGTCACCCCGTTTGCACGCTAATTAAGATGGTTCTCGCCCAATCGGCAGTGACAGTCTATAAAGCACTCGTCAAGGTGAGCCAGGCAGTGCCGTCCAAACCCAGCGTTTGATCACGGTATGATCAGAGGCCGTGCAGCCAAGGAGATGGAAAGGCATTTACATTTTATTCAAGCTCACCCCGACACAATGCTTTCAACTAGGAGTTTAGCAGATCAGTGGTGGGGATCGCTCATGACATTGCGATATTATGATGTAATAACACTTCAAATACCTCTGCTCCTGATAGACTGAGCTTGAGCAGGTAAAGGAAAAGGAAAAAGTGATCATAATGGGAGGGCATTATCACAAATATACAGATAACATGCTCCATAATATGCAAACAGGTGCACTTTTAAACACACACACACACACACACACACACACACACACACACACACACACACACACACACACACACACACATTTATGACAGCACAAAGTGAGTATATAGACGCCTGCATTCTGTCTGCACTCATGTATGGATTCTGAAAATAAGGTTACCTTCACGCACACACACGCGCACACACACACACACACACACACACACACACACAAACACACACACACACACACACACACACACACACACACACACACACACACACACGGTGCTATGCCGTACCAGCACAATTACCGAGAATTTATCCATTCTGACAGTAAAAGCATTGCTTTTATGCCATTACTCGTCCGCAACATATGAAAGCAGACACTGCGGCATCCCCGCGGAGGCAGCGCGGCAGAGGCTCACCGAGGCTGGTAATCGGATGGAAAGACGTACCAGCCTAAAAACGCCCGTCGCTCCAAACCGATTCTCTCATGGCCAAATGATGCCTTATTTTTTTTTTGGCTGTGATCTATAATGACTGGGAGGGAGTCTGTGCTCCCGGTTCTCTGATTTACCCGGGGATGGCGCAGATCCGTCCCTGTCCTGTCAGATACTGGTTTCCATTAGAGTGCCGCTGCCGGCGATGGGCTTCCAGGCCAGGCGGCTGTCACTCAGCTCTAAGCCCTCAACTCAGCTTTGCATAGGTCAATAAAATGGCCTCTCATTACTTCCTGGCCAATATACAAAGACGGCGACCTTCCTAGGTCTCTCTCTCTTTGTCAGTCTGTGTGTGTGTTATTAGTGTGTGAGTTTATGAGTGTGTGTCATGTTTGTCTTATGTGTATATTTCTCTGTGTGTGTTATTAGTGTGTGAGTTTGTGAGTGTTTGTCATGTTTGTCTTATGTGTTTATTTGTGTGTGTGGGAGGGGGTGAGGGTGGCTTGTGTATGTGCTGAAGCATATTCATCCTGATGCTGAAGAATTTTGAAGACAGACATTGCTAACCTAGTCAGTTACGTTTTTTTTTTCTGTGTGTGTTAATTAGCCACCGATTATGAACAGGGCCACTCCATCGTACAAGTTGATCACTCCAGTTCGGAGCATCCCGAATACTGAGGGAGGCCTGAAGCCCCATTCAATTCTGAAAAACTTCTGCCAAAAGGGTGGTAGGGCAGGCCACAGCAGATGTAATCCTAGTAATTATGTTCATCTTTGATCCAAGCGATTACTACTATCTGCACTGTCCTCCCTGCATCCCTGGCCCCCCTCCCAGTTCGTTGGTCTGCCTTCCCCCTGTGATCTTGAAAGCGGATGAGTGTGAGAGCCCCTGTCTCTCTCTCTCTCTCTCTCTCTCTCTCTCTCTCTCTCTCTCTCTCTCTCACTAACACACGGGGAGTATCAATACTGCCAATCTTCAATAAGCTCATTTCACGCTGGACAAGGACTTAGGCTCATACTGATGCTGCGGGTACACATGAAAGGAGAGGCAGGGGCCTTTGTTCTGGAGCGGGGGAGAGTAATGCATTTGTCAATGACTCTGTTTCATATGTAAAACCCTGGAAGAGAAACGATCAGACTGGTTTTTGATTTCTTGTGCCCCCCCCCACCCCCACCCCCCACCCCTGCCTCATCTCTGATGTTTCCTCTTGATAGGGTGGACAGTTCAAGAACAAAACAACAAGGCCTTCTGCCTTGATTCCCCCCCCCCCACACACTGCGACGGCATCTTAAACATTTACCTGTGCCTGCTGCTGTTCTGCAGAGAAATGGCAGTTTGATTCCATTACACTTTCATTACAGCTGTAGTTAATGGTTGTGTCACAGTCTATTAGCTGCATTCATCTTTGCGCTGATATACAACGAGACATCGGTGCACAGAACAAAGACAAATTACTCTGACTCACCATGAAAGCATTGCAATTTATACATTATTTGCAAATTCAGGGAGAGAAAGAGAGAGCGAGAAGCCGTGCCAGCTCACCGCTGTATCTGTGAGCAATACTAGCGGCGGCCACATCGGTTAATGGCGGCGAGAAATGGGTTCTGTAATCTGAACAACTCAATTATCTGCAGCACCCCCGACCATGATCAAAAACATCACTATAAGCATATTCAATTTTAAGACACAACGTTACGACCGGGGAGCATCGAATGAATTTTGATGGCAGCGGGGGTTGCACGCCTGTGTGTAATTTCTCACTGTGAGGGAGCAGGCAGGGGTTGTGCCGTGCCCTACGAATCCCTGTTCCAAAAAGGCTCTTGTGGTTTTTGCAGTTCCTTGCTTGCCAACAATAATCTATTTAAAAATGCTTTTAGGGGCTTCATCATCGCTATATTCTTTCACAATTTATGAGACCCTAATCAATAAAACAATGGAAGAACTACACAAGGGAAATGGTAATAGGAAAGCCACAGGGAGCTTGCATCAAGGGGAAATGTAGGGAGAATCTTATTCCATGAAACAGACACTGCCGAAGCAACTCTCGTAACTTCATTTCCGCATGTAAAATTCACAAGTGCCATGCAAGTTGATATTTGGAGCAAGCAAATACCGTGCTGAGCTCATGGTTGATGGCGTTTCGGGGGGCACACAAACACATTAGAGGGGCGCCGTGCCCGTGAAGTGAAGGTGCCCGGTGCAGCTGTGAGGGACCGGCACCCCGAGCGCCACACTGCGCCACATAAAAAATGGCTTTGTCACTCTGCAATTAACGCAGCCGAGTGAGCAAGAACTTTTTGATCCTGTGTAATTGATATTTATTCTCTGTCAACCACCATTAGTGACCAAATTAAGTTGTTCTGTTCTGATTCGCTGGTGAGTATACACTGGGCAGAAGTTTGAATTAAAACCTTTGCTTTACAGATTGTAATGTATAGAATGAGCGAATTACTATTTCAATTACATTTGTTTTGACCATCTTCTTGCCATCTGGCTAGTTAATAGATTTGTTATAAGCTAATTAAGTCTCAGATTATAACATAGTTATTGTTTTTTTTTTAAGCATGCATTGCAATGTAATATGGAGTAATTTTAAATTGGTTAACCTGCTCCAGGTCTCAATCAATCTAAGCACTGGCAGGGTGTTGTTGCAATATTTCTACAGTATTTCTGTAAGTGTGTGTGTGTGTGTGTGTGTGTGTGTGTGTTTGTGTGTTTGTGTGTGTGTGTGTGTGTGTTGTGTTTGTGCGAAAGAGAGAGAGAGTAAGTGATCATTCATGCCTGTAAGAAAACGAGATACAAGGTTAGAAAAGGATGACAGATGACAGGGGCCCCTTTCCGACTCCTGCCAACGGCACCAGAATCCTAGAGAATTCCTCGCTGAGCTAAAACGATGGAAATTAGCACATGCTTCTGTGAAGGTCACCAGGCCACACAGCCACTTGAGTCAGGCCAGCGTCGACTGAATGTCAAGAGCTTTCAACGACAATAAATGAAGCAGATAGGACCACTACTGGTATTTGCCTCAAACTAATGCTTTGTGGGACATTCCTAAAATTAACCACGGGTTTCTTCGCCAATGGTGTGTGGACTGGTTGACTGTTCAAAGACTGTACGGGGAGTAAAACGAGCATGGTGTTATTTTCAGTCACAGGACAAAGGAAGAGAAATGCATGTGGACAGGCGACACAAAAAGAGCGGCTACTCCACAGGGGGAGGCAATCACTCAGCGACTCTATACAGCTTACATTAGCAGTAGTCTGGGCATAATTAAGATCCACTGAAAGGAATGGTCTCGATGCATCTGGCTTGGAAGCACACACTGCAATCCTACAGCAAGCCTAAGCCGTAATCATGGAATAGGCGATATTATATAATTATGCAACCTCTTCATACTGAATTAGTGTTTGGAATGATAAAGAGGTGGGTTCTTATTTCTTCATTTGGATATAATCAAAGTGCTATGCTTAGGAGTAAAACACTGTTTATTTTCAAGCACAAGATAGACCCACTTATCACCGCCACATTACAAACAGTGCTTACTGTCCCAAGCACAATCTCTCTGATTACAGAGGGAGAGTGAGCCAAATTATGCGATAAAACAACACTCTGAAAGAAGGACCTGTGCTGGTTGAAGTGTATCAGCACTAAGTGCCTTTAAGATTTGTAACTATATTATCAGTTATCACCATGAGAAAACATTGATATGTTCTTAAAGCAGGCCTACACCCAGAGGGTTCCTCTTTGAAACAATGAGTAGCCGGGTTAAATATGTTGTTTGAGTCTTGGTGTGTTTGCCTCAAGTGTCAAAAGCGGTTGTGCCACACACTCTACCAATCATAACACGAGCGGCAAGGATCTGCCGTCTTAGCCGTGACTCTTCAAGGTTCTTCCAGTGTGGTGCCAACAGAGGTGGGGGTCAGTGCGCAGCTCACTGAAAATAAAAGCGTTTGAGTTTAACATGCCCACCCCTGACTCTGCCCTTGAATACAACCCCGGACCGCTGCGCAATTCTTCTGCTGTAATCTAACAGTAATTCTTCCACATGGTGGGCTTTACTGAATACATCCAGGCATTCTTTCATCCCTCCTTAACTTGGCTTTTTTTCTCCTTCTTTCTTTCTTTCTTTCTTTTCTTTTCTTTTTTTTGAACGATCGCTTATGGCCCGATGTTTTAATTAACGCCTTGGGCACTCTGCTGTGCTTGTACGTCGTTCTCACACAGAGCTCATTACTTCATTAAGCCACATTTTTCAGGGGCTATTGAGGCAACTCTAATTTATTAGAAAATATCTCGAACATGCATCAGCCTAGCCCCACCAATTACACGTCTAAGAAGCAGAGGTCATGGCCGTGACAAATAAAGGCACTGAGGATAATCAGATTGGGCAACCAAACATAGACTTTGAGGTTTATGAAACAACCTTGATTTGTGGCATTTGATACTTTGCTTGAAGCAGAAATAAACTACTTTCCCCCCCCCCTGAACTGCAGTTTCAACTCAGGCAGTTTGATCTATTGAAAGACTTAGTCTGATCCCAGAGACAAAGAAATAGGGAGGATTTCTACCTGGCTTCTCAAACTGAAATCCCATATAAATCATTTATCAATCTCAGAGGACTTTCGATAGGTCATTAAACCGAGTGGAGATATAGAGGCTCTGATATTCATAGAGTTTCTGTATCAAGTCTCTCTTTTAAAGAGGATTTCTGAATTGGCTGGTTTGAATTTTCATTAACAGACCAGATTCAATTATCAACAGTAGGTCCAACATGAGATGAGATATTTTAAATGCGTTCCAGGCTTGATTATGAAAGGTCATGGCCAGAAGTGTGCTGAGTGACGGATTTGGTCCTTTGGGGGCCTGAGGCAAGGACAAGAGTGAGGCCCTCCTCGGCACCTGTACACACCCTTTCTGTTGGTATTAGTCTTAACAATCAGTCCTGTAAACCTTTAACATAAAATCCTTATTTAATACATTTAGGGGGAGATTTTATGACCATGCAGCATTTTTTTCTAAAGGATATAAGCCCAGGTCAAAATCTTAATTTTAAATCATCAGGTATTTGCCACAACTTGCTTGGTTACCAATTAAAAGAGTGCATGATGTTTCGATTATGCAAACTAAAGCAACTGGCCTTCGCTGAAACCTTCAGATACATTATTAAGTCAATAGGTTTAGACATGTTGTCAAGGCTATCCAACATGTTACTGCATGATAGCCACTTTCACACCACCCCTGAAACTCCAGAACTAGCTCATTATTTAGGCTATTACTATTGCTACTAAGAAAGCTGAATGTGGCTTTTAACTATTTAAAAAACACAATAAAACACTGTCCTGACTATAACCCTACCTTCTGAAACTACAACTTTATATCTTTTCATATCCTCCACTATTGAGCGGCTCTCTTTGACATTTCCTGTGGATAGGGATCTGAGTCCTGGTCTGGGAGTGAGATCAATTGTATCTTGAGGGTTATAACTGTATATCAGTGTAAATATCAGTATCAATATCAGTATTCACCTGCACAATTTTCATCATGATGGATGTCTGTGTTAGCTTATCCCTCTTGGCTACTGTAGGTCTACATTGTTATTGACTGGGGCATGCATAGGTAGCATGCCATGTGTATCTGAACAAGTTTGCAATGGAAGTTTATCCACAGACTTTTACAACAGTCCTTTTTCTTTCATCAGCTCGTCATAGGGAACGTCCCTTTATATCTTATGCTGATTTTTGACACAGTGAACACTCAACTGCTGTCACTGCATTACTGCTTGTCAGAGTTCCCGAGAAAGAGAGAGAGAGAGAGAGAGCGAGAGAGAGAGACAGAGAGAGAGAGAGAGAGAGAGAGAGAGAGAGGAGCCAATCACACAACACAGAAGGTTAGAGTAAACTCAAGCTTTACTCAAAAAACAATGTTCGTGATGTCCCGTCCAGACTCTTAGAGGGAATTGCTCAGGTTTAGACTGATTTCAGTTGCTGTGTCATCACGAAATTTCACAAATGCCACTAGAGGTTTCACCTTAAACCTGGTGCGATAATTTCTTTTCAGAATAAGACCGATATTACACAGACGGCAAGCTAGTAGGCTATGTATTTCTTTACCAATGTAGGCCTATGTCGTCTGGGAGGACTACTTTGACTGTGTGAATTAATGCAATATAGGCCTATTATGATACATAGACAACATGGACAACCGTAAATGTAGGCCGGTTTCTCTTCTAACAAAAAGACAAGGCAAATAGCACTTTCTTTTTGTGTGCCATTGTGAATATTGCTTTATTGGCTGTGTGATTTTAATGTGACTTTCAAACTGCAACATTCATTTTAAGGATCCTAAAATTAGTAGGCTTGGCATGGTTACATTTTATGTAGCCTAATTTTACCCTAATATTGATTTCTAACAACATGACATGACAATGGCACCAGTTTAACAGTTATATTCTGTTAATTCTTTATATCATTTTTTTTTAATTTTTAAAAAAATGTTGTATTCATAGCCCAGGATTTTTACTACTCTTTTGACTACTCCTTGCCTGCTTTGTTCACTACGCTGACAGCCTTGCTGGATAAGTAAAGTCTTGGATTTTTAAAAACTTTTATCTGCTCTCTTTTCTGTGGACCCTGCGACTGAGTCAATTCCCTGGTTTCTGTTGTTGACACTAAATGACCAGGGGGCCACAATGATGGAATAAGGTTTTTTTTAATATATGCACCGCAACACGGGTTTTGGTTGTCACCTGATGCTCAAGGGGGCTGCCTACCATTGCCTAATGGTTAAGTCCACCACAAGTGTGCTCTTCTGCCAAATGTAAAGAGGTTTTATGTAAAGATTGACGGGCTGATGCTTAACTGATGTCAGGACTGCCTGTCCTCTAACTTTCTGGGGTTTTTAGAGGTCTTATCAGTCTAGCCTTATCTAGTGGAGTACTGGCTTCATTTTAATTCAAATAGGATATTAGAAGGATGCAAATGCAATGACTGAGACCAATTTTGTGAAACTAGCTCCGTCAAATGGCTCAAATTATCATGGCTGATCATTTTTGCTGCTTCACTATAACATTTATTTTTGAAAGAGCTGCTGAGAGTTAGGTGGCCTCTAACTGGTTTTCTTGTCTGAGGACTGGGAAAGGTCATTTGTCTCTGTGTTGAAGCAATGAAGTTTTTTACTTTGACATTTATACCAAACGAAACTAATTCTATTGATTTCACATATTTCTACTTAATCTGAGGTCATGAGATAAATATAAATACCATTCATGAATTTGTAATTTCCAGTTGCATTTTAGAAATCTGTAGCTAAAAAAAGTGTGTTGACAAAGTTTGCTGTCATCTGACTCTGCTGACAACTGATTATTGACTTGACATTTGGATGTGAATCTCTTTATCATTCCAAACCCCAAAACAGAGAATCTAATAATCATCAGTCAATAGTCCTTTGTTAAAGGTTTTATTCTGTTTATCTGTGTGCCTAATCAAATATAGATAGCCTGAAGGTGGGAGCCATCACAGTTAATGATGGGTCTAAATTACACGCTCCGTGGTTTAGGCACTGCATGGCTAGCAAAACTTCCAACAGCCTCTGTGTTTTCCTTCTCTTGGTCTATCTGCCGGTTCATTTCTCTCAACGACTGCTTATGAATTCAAAGCATGTTCCGAGGCACAATGACCTCCCGCCATGGAGGGCCCGGGATCGAGATGGGCGCGTTGACATGCAGCAGGAGGACGGGGCAGCAGGTCGGCAGGCAACGGCGCCCGGGACTACTTCTCTTGCTCTCTCGACCTCTCTCTCTCCCTCCCTCTCGCGGGTGCAAGGGTTCCTGTTTCCTCCTGACACTAATGCAGGCTGGGGAGCGCATGACAGCCACTTGGCAGAGAGCGTGCAGAGCCTGTTCCCACAAGCGTTAGCCCTGTCGCTTTGCCTTGTTCGTACGAACCCCCACACCACCAGATGTGGCAGTTGGAAGGAAGCTGAGAGAACGCGACTTCAACTCGCAGTGCCTGGTTAGCGAACTTGGCTAACACAGCCTGGGTGAGAGACATTACCCCTAATCACTTCTGTGCCTGAAGGACCTCGGAGGTCATAAATTGTATTACTGTGTGAATCCCAAACTGCAAATACGTCTATCTTAAGTTTTTTGCAGTGAGGATTTGAGAAATGCAAATCACGCGTCTTAAAAGCATATCTTGAACGCCATCTGTAATATCAATATATATATTACATTTCAAATTAATAAAACATGACCTGGCGCGGGATTGAAAAGGGAGTTGCTAGTCCCAACACCCATGATTGATTTCTCCTTTCAACAAAGAGACATTCCTATGAAAAGAGCTGCTCCAATTATTTGGCACGTCTCCAGATCAGATGGGACAAGATATATTTGCAAAGAGGTGATAGATGGAAAACAATCTCGGGACTAATCTGTAGCCCTCGAACGTTCAGTCAAACCATCAGCGCCTCCATCAGTAATTACTGCTGGCTGTCAATACGCCATATATGACTCGCATGGTGAACTCACTGAACGTTCCCCTGTGCTGTCACGCAATTGCAGCCAGTACAGTGATTGACATGAACGCAGAGGCGAGTCCAATAATGTAAATGTAATTAAGACGCTTTCACCCGAAGTTGGTCATGTGTATGGAAGCGTGTAAGCAGTCAGGCCCATATTTGTGCCACTACTGTAAATGTCACAAGCTCGTCTCCACCACTCTCACCTGCAGCCCATCTCAACTTCAACACCTTACGAACCACCGTCACCTACATCTGTACCAGCCTAACCGATTTGTTGTCTCAATTTACACCTGTTCCCAGCCTTGCAACCATCTGGCTTAAACTCATTTTCACCTGCACTACTTTGAATGAACTGATGGCCTGTTCACATTTATTCAGTTTCATCGCTCTGAGTGGATATGAACTGAATAAAACCTTTAGTCTGAGCCTCATGTCTTTTTCGGCTGGATTCTATTTTCTGATAGACAGGTGTAGGTGTTTCCTTTATATTTGTCAGTGGAGTATTTGCCTTATTCTTGTTTTACCCCTACAGCAAACTAAGCCTGCACTTGTATACAACTGATTATTGAGGGGTCCATTACATTAAACACATATACATTGACTCATAAATAATATGCATAATTTGTTGTGATTACTTAAGCAATCTTAAATTTAAGACGTTTTAAAGAGTGTCTAATATAGTTTACTTATTTTATGAGTTGATTTTGTAATGAAATCTAATGTGCGTACTGCGTAATGATTTTTTTGTAGGCATAACTGCAAGGAGTGCTAGTCTCTTGGTATTACATTCGTCTTCATAGAAGGCAGGTCTAACTGTTTTGTATGTTTCACTGAAGCCAGGCTTTATATATTCCATATTTACACCGTGAAACAAAGTTAGAGACTTAGTGTGAAAGGTAATGCCTATTGAGGTTTTCGAGTCTGATATTACTGAACAGGATAATGTAATTTGTCTATTCAGTGACGCTTTCAGTTTTTTTAAGTCAACATGCTATTACAGAGGGGCGAGTTTCAGTTGAATAATTTCCATTAGGACAGAGGCTATAGTGGAATGCGTGTTTATTTTTAAAAGTCACAGACAAGGCCACAGCTCTTGTTTCCTACCCAGGGAGAGAGAATTGATTTATTGACACTGACAACCGTATTACTGCTTTTAATTATAACCATGGCACAGTCTCCAGGTGCAATCTACCAATCACGCGGTCGAGAAAATGGGGCTATCCGTTCTGCCATAACCTGGCAACTTGATTAATTTGACAATTGTCCCCAATGTCCGGCGTAGCAGCAACTCCAGGTAGATAAGAGTGTTATTGCAGATGAGACGGCAGGCCTGACCCTGCACCGAGAGCGCACTGTACATTAGAAAGGTTCTATTTTTAGAACAACAAACATTAATATGCCAACGGTGACAGACTTCTTTTTCTCCACCTCATTTGGCAACCTCGTGACAGCGCATTAAAACTGTAAGAGTAATCAGGTTAAAATAGAGAGATGGCTTATGAGGCGAAGTCGCCTTTGCGATTAATAATTTGATCCCCACACAAAGACGAATGAATTCATGGGGTGAATCTCTGAGACATTATAGAGTTCATTTAAGCACATTCGGTTAGTAAATGCATACTCACGGGGTCACGAGTTGGGCCAAAAAAAGAACGAGAACCCTAAATAACCAACTACTGATTACATTAAGTATGGCAGTGCTCTCACAGCATAGCCCGAAACTAACCGATTTGTTGATGAGTTTATAACCTTCTTTGAAGTCATAAAATATGGTCAGGGCCTACTGTTTAGCCTATATGGCCAAAGGGATAGCTAGCCTAATTAATAATACAACTGACATGTGTAACCAAGGTTTAAACAAAACTTTCTTTACACAACAAACCCGTGTCAGAGGAATCAATTTATGAAAATATAAAATTGTATGTGCTTACTATAATCACTTTCTTAAAAAAAAACCTAAAAAAAAAACCCTGTTAGTTTAAGAAATAGACATAAAGCATAGTCCAATAGGGGGCGGAACTCGGAGCTGGAGGCGTCTCATCTCCAATTTCTCTTCTAATAACACGCTAAGCCCCCCATCTCCGTCTCACCAGTGATGAACGGACTAAGAGGAAAACTAGTAAACTCTGCCTCCTTCTCACCCCAAACGCGAGGAACAGAAAAAACCCAAGGAAAGTCCACTGATTGCCCTTAATCCCCTCGACTCTGATTACTCCGCACATCTGCGTCTGTTACATGTGAATTCCAAACTCAAGACAGGTGCATGAGGTAGCCAATGCCAAGCAGTAGACCTACAACCAAGGAAGAAAGCAACACACACACACACACACACACACACAGGCACCCCGTGACACATGCGCCTATCATGGACCGATCCAGGGAATGAAACGATATATAACCAGATCTCTGATTACTCTTGTAAGCAACACTATATTTGTGTTACTGTCATAGTTTTAATCACTTGGGTTTTGTTTCCACACTCTCATTTATAAGCACAATTTTCACAAGATGAATGTTCTAGCAAAATGCTGTTTTCTGATTGCTGTATTGACTTGGAATATTAATATATGTGAAATGCTAGAATGGCTGGCTTTTAACACCCCCCACCCCCACGCCCCCGTCACAGCTCAAATGCTAATCAGATTTACTTAAGTGTAAATGTACAATTAAATCCCCCGTTAGTCATTAGTTTGGCTTCACCAGCTCCGCAGGACTGGGCACGAAATTAAAAGCCGTATCGGCAGGGCCCAGACACTCCAGTGCGCTTCCCAATCACTAGGTAAATTAAAGAGCATGTTGTCTCCATGGGAATCTGGGTTTGACAAGCCCACAGTGGCAGCACTGTAGGATACTGTAAGGGCGTCTGGTGTGTTAATCATCCCGGTACAAATATTTCCGCAGGCCGACCCAACAGCAAATGGATTCGGAAAGGCAGCGCCTGCAATCTGCATCTGTTTAATGGGTCACAAACTGAGTGTGTCGGGGGGGGGGGGGGGGGGGGGGGGGGGGTTGTTGCTGACCTTTTGCAGAGTCCCAGGACTTTTGCCATTTCCTTGCCGGCCTCATTTCACTCTTCACTTTTTTTTTGGATCGCCAAACTGTGTCAACTCTGTGAGAAACATGAAAATACAATATGATTGTGGAGTGCATGAAAGCAACCCATTCGAAATATGTGTCACTATGACATTTCAGGATCACAAATGTGTGATATCACAAATATCCATTTTCAGAAGATGATGTGATTTCCCTGATATCTGTTGATGCTACCTCTTTTCAACCTTTCCATTGATCACATCATGAAGGACATACGCTGCCCTTCATTTGTCCTCTTGGAAGACCATTTTTTCTGTTTCCTGCTGAACAAATGTCATTAATTTATGAAAACTCAATGATTATTTTTTTTAATTAAAAAAATTAAAAGGTTCCCATTTCACTGGGAAATAAAGCAATTTGGGAAACCTTACTTCCTCATCCAACTTGAAGTATTATTAATTGCCAAAGCTATTCAAATCTTAAAAATACAATCCCACCTCTACTTGAGCTTTGATCACCATTTGACTGTTACCCTGAGTAGACAGGTTCCATGACGCTCAAGGAGATGCCTCGCTGGGACTGACTGTATCGGCTGTTGAGGGGAGGACACCATTGGGTACTCTGAGGTGCTGATGCTGTACATCCGACATGTACTGAGATCAGATCAGCTCCAGGTGTGAGCAGATGTGGAGTGTGAAGAGCCGTCCACAGAGACTCAGGCTCCTGCCACCGGGACTTCACTCCAGCAGCTCTGCACATGTCATTCCTTAACACATAACTAGCGCTTGGGAGCAACACAATGCATAATGTGTTGCGTGAAATAGTATTTTCATGACACCTGAAAAATCAGACATGTTAGTGTACAAATTTGCTATTAAATATCCAATAAAATGTTACATGTGACAAAACTGAAATGTGCTAACAACTGTCCAAGGAGAAAAAACAAGACAACTGATGCAAAATTATGCCAATATTTCCACTACACTCAAGCATCAAATAGCTTGAGTATGGAGTGGAAGGAATTGTAATAGCAAGTGTGTAAGACACAGAGGAACGATTAAATTAAGGAGATACAGTTGAGTAATATTCTTATGAAGATACATATTACCTGCTAGTTGGTCAAGGAGATGTGCAGGATACTTACCTAGGTGACACTATGATATATGATGTTGTACGGAGCAAACGGACAGAACTGAGAAATACACACTAAATGAGGGTGAGTTGGGTCAGCTGATATCCCTGCTTCCTACCAGACTTGGAAGAGTCAGCAAAAGGCAGAGCTGAGCACCAATGCAGTGTAGGCCAGTCTGGAAGGTAAAGTTCATCCTTGAGACAGCTAAAAGGGCTGCCATGTCCCATAGAGACTATGGAGTCATCCGGGAGGAAGCACCGGTGGAACTCTGTCATCCACATAGCCAGGATAAGAAAAGCTGTGCTGGTGAAAGATGAAGCCAAGTAAGGCCGTGTATACTGCAAAGAGAACTGGATCAAAGACAGATCCTTGAGGTATCCCAGTGGAGAGGTACTTAGCATGGATACTTTCCCCATGATAATTTGAAGGCTCCATCTGAGAAGTAGTACATAATGAGTTCACAGTGATATTGACACTACCCTTCTTACTTTTACCTGAAAGTAAGGACTAATAGCCAACTGAGTACACAAACACACCCGCACCTCCAGAAGGGTAAAAATCAAACCACAAATTCTACATTTCAGAACCACTTACAAAACACTCAGTGACTTCCATTTTTAACTCACACCTTTTTAGTTAGCTGTACATAAGGTTTTTAATAAAATTAAGAAGTAATGGATTTTTCCGACAAAGAATTAATTGAATATGACAAATAAGCATCCTAACATCCAGAAAACGTATTCTGTTGTGGCTACAGGCCTACCAGTCATGCTGGTTTGGTCCTCTTCTACTGTGCCCACAATGGAGCACATAAAAGAAGACATCCTAAAGCCATCGAGTCTGTTAGTCTTCACAATGGGGAGTCGCCACACTTGCAGGAGACCCATGAAACCTTTTGCCCCCATTTTTGACAAGTCACTGAACTGAAAATAGCATGTATTTTCTTCTCTCCACGAAGGGATTGTGTATGCACAATTTAGAAGTCCTCAGCTCGGCCGGGAAATTTAAAATAGATCAAAGAGGGTAGTCTGGGTGTTTCTCATGCAACCATACAACCGCTGGAATCATGACCTTGCATTTAGTTCCCAGTGAATGAGTGGTGCTGTCATGTGTCTCGGCTCAACTCTAACTTCTGCAAGCTCACCGCCTGCAGTCAGACTGTGGAGGAGTCTCCTCTATTACAGTGTTTTAAGCTATTATTAAAAAAAAATAATAATGCAATGGGTTTGACAAGTATGCTGGTGACTGAATACAAAAAGCCTTTCCTCAGAGTTTTTCCACTCCTGTTGTTGTTGTTTAGTTTTTTTGCTTGCAGGGCAGAACACCGCCGGACCCGGCAAAGTTTTTCAAGGTCTGAAAGAGCTTCACTCCTTGGCTGATCAAACAGCGTTGCTCGCTGTATTTATGCCGTCCGCGCCTTCCACTGACTTTGGCATTCGCTTCCTGTTGGCTCATCTCCGGGGAGCCCGGTGTCACGGCAACTCTTTTCATCTGCCAATGAGAAGAAATGAGAGCTGGCATACTGCTTATCTTCAAGGTGATAGAGAATTATAGCAGCAGCCTTCAGCTAATGAAACGTTTCGACTGGGTGATTTATTTTGATGATCCTAATGATCTTGCCCTCGAGTATGATGGTCTCACAAAAAAAGTGGCCCAAGGTCCATTGCCTAAAGCGTTTAGCCCCCTAGTCATTGAGTTCCAAAAAGAGAACAGATTATGATAATATCAAATATCAAAGTGAGGTATATCAAATGGAAATACCTCACCGTGTTTGTAAGGTGTCATAAGAAAGAAGGACAGACAGAGGAAATGGGACATAAAAGACAGCCTCCCCCCCCTTCTCACGGCTGTGATGGTTCAGCCCTGGTTGAAATGAGACCTGAAGTTTGATGGCTATCACCAAGACTGAATGGCAATGCTGAGCTCACTCCCCTCAGAGAGTATTAGGAAATAAATTGTGTCTGTCATGTCAATGGAAATAATATCAGTCGTGACATTGCATTAGCCTGCCCGAGAAAATGGGAGCAGTGATACATTTCTATTTAAAAACTGGGGTGAGGAATATTGGCTTGCAATTATAAGATTATTCATTTAATGTTTTTTTTTTCTATTCCGTAAGGTAAAATTATACATATACCTATTATACAAGTGTAATAGCCTAGGACATATACTGTGTACCAGGACTATAAAGTGAAATATTTACAATTTGTCAAATAGGTAATTCAGCTTAGAATGATATTACATTATAATGACAGTTTCCATGGATGAATTTCTATACAGTCAGACTACACAACTCTCTGTTGCCTCTATGAGAAAGATACTGTTTGGGCCTGGGTATACCCACCTTTTTCAAAATAGAACTGTCCGTGTATATCATTTTCATTAAAACATCTCAGCCTACGAACCACTGGGAATGGGTCTGAACTGTTCTGCCATCCCTGAAAGCTTGTGTGGAGTATCATCTTTAATATCTTGTTGAAAGTGCTCTTTAATTTCTTTTTGTGCTCAGAAATCCATCTAGGAGGATGATACAAGTAGGAACTCTTAATCTTCATGATGCTGATACACTGTATATTATGTTACTAATTTAGGACTAATTTAATCCTAAAATATTGCATCATCCCTGATGTCTCATTAGTATTGAGAAAAGAAAGAGATACATAGACAGATCACAAGACGGAGAGAGAAAGAAAGGAAGAGAGAGAAAGAGAGGAGGTGGAGTGAGGCAGGGAGATAGCAGTATCGGCTAAGGAGGATTTCCTGCACTGTAAACTAGGTTTAGTTGATTTCTCTGTTCTGTGTATTCTTTTCTCTTCCCCCCCGCCTGGGAGAGACATTTTGCTCATTAGTTTGAACACATTGTTTGTAATGGAGTTTAATGGTTTATGCAGATGGAGGGAGCAGCGAGCGCACCCATGATTTAGTGTGATGTTTCTTTTATGGAAATCAAACACAGAGGATATAAACACAGGACGAATAAACACAGAGTGTGTTCTTTAAGACACACACACACACGCACGCACACACACACACACGCACGCACACACACGCACACGCACACGCACACACACACACACACACACACTCCTCCCAACCAAATGCAAACAACAGCCCCACCGCAGAACAAGCATGTTATCAGTTTTGGTTCGGTTCCAAATCACCTAGCCTACACACACGCCAGCCCGACAGGACGGATGAAGACAGGAACTAAACAAGACAGAATAAAACACCGCCACCACAGGGTTAAGTCAATACAGGCTCTCGCTGAGGGTTAAAATATTCATCGTACGTCCAACGTTATCGATATCTCGGATCTCTGTGAGACCCAAGGGGACGTGGTTAAAGGGGGTAGGGACTCTCTCCAAGAAACTCTTCAAAGCTACTGAGGTATGAGAACGGTAATTAAAGAGAGCATAAGTGGAATTCCCTGAGCAGCGTTGTTGGCCGTCTGGAAATAGGCTGGCACTCCCATCGTGATCTGGGGATAGAACAGCAGCCATATTTAATATTTATTACATCACATAAAGACAAATGGAGCGGTCAATGGGCATCATTAATGATGTAAACTAAGAGGGCGGGGCGGTCTAATGGTCGAGTCGGCACAGCCACGCTCCTGTACTGAGTATTCAGCTTCTTATAGTCTAGGGCAGACGATAGGCAGTTGTCAAATTAAATGACATCTTGGGACATAAAAACTCATAATATGGGAGCAATATTGTGATAACTCACTGAATGGATATCAAAGTTTATAATTTAAAGTGTATATAGTGTCATAAAATGTTTGTGTGCAGAAATAAAGGAACTTGAAAAAGAGTTCAAAACAACTTGTGTTATTCATCCTGTTCAGGGGGCAATTTTCGTGCATACCCAAAAAAAAATAAATAAAGAAAAAACAATTCAAGGGAAATGACAACAGCAAACTGACAAGAAACCAAAAGAAGCAGCCACCGCAACTTCAAAGGGTGAACCAGGCGGCAAACTTTGGCCACTCACTGATGGTGTACCTGAGCAGCGCCGCTGTCAGCGCTCTGACTGGCTCTGATGGTCTGTCTCCCCCTGGGGTGGGCCGCCCTTGCCGACAGGCTAAAGAGGCGGTCTCCCTCCACTGGAGGTCGAAATGAGCCGGATGGCAGACGACCAACCCACTCCCCCCCCCTGCCCATGTTGCCATCCCACCGACACATCCAGCCGTAGTCGTGACAGGACACAACAGGATGCCGAGAGGCAACACGGCACGGCCCACTTCCTCAACAGCACAAACCTTTTTAATGGTGACTAAAGCACTGCCTTCACACTCTGGCTTTGCAGCGAGCGGATTAAAGTGCCTTGGGAATTTGGTTGAAGTGCTTCTTTAAAGGCAGCAAAATGAGACTACAACAGAGGAGTCTGGCATTCATACTGACTATGAAGATGTGACTTTGGTCCAATTCTGTTGCATGATGTAAGAACAGCCTTAATGCTTCTTTTCTGCTGAAAAATCTTTCTTCCCAGAAACTTCACTACGAGTGGAAGTCAGCAAAAAAAAACATCCGCTTATTTCCCATAGAATGCATCACTGTCAGTCAAAGTGCTGTGATCTATGACGGCAGACAGCAGACTCGACAGGCTGGAATCAACCCAATTAATGGCCGCCGACTTTGGAGAGCTCAGGTCAGAGGAAAGTTGATTATGGTCTTCCTTGTGCTGGTTCAGCATCTCTCTACGTCCGAACCACTCAATGTAGGACAAGTGGCCAGAAAGAAAGTACCCTACATTGATGTATTTGAACATCAGTAAGGCATATAACCCCCTCTCTGGAAGGGGTACCTGGACTACAGGAGGCGAGTGGGGAAGAAATGGTGTTGAGGATTAGATAGCCTCAAACAAAGCTATGGGGGGGGGGGGGGGACCTGTCTTATCGGGAAGGGAAATTACACACAGCTTGGATTAGTAAAACCAGTGAATACAGTGACTACAGTGTCGTGGACATACATATCGTGCTGTTTAAAAAGAATGACTACCACTATTACTCCCCTTAGTAGCATCCCCCTTTCTCCCTCACACACACACACACACACACACACACACACACACACACACACACACACACACACACACACACACACAGACACACACAGACACACACAGACACCTAGACACCTACACACACACACACACACACACACAGAGACTTCCATCCTTGCCTTGACACCCGCACTGACTTGAATCCCTCCTCGGCGGACGGCAAATGAATTGGTGTCTGCTCTCCTCCTTTCAGGTGCTCTCTCTCCTGGCAATGGTCAGGCCACTCAGGCAGCTGTCAAGGTGAGGCAGTTTTACATGCATCGGCTCCAGCGCCCATGTCCAATTTCACTTTGGAGTGGATCTGTGCTGAACATGCCAATTCTCATATTACCAAACAAATTAAATCAGCCAGAAAGGCTAGAGGTGTGTGTCTGCGTGTGTGTCCATGTGTGTGTGAGAGAGAGAGAGAGAGAAGGGAGGGTGTGTGTGTGTGTGTGTGTGTGTGTGAGAGAGAGAGAGAGAGAGAGAGAGAGGAGAGTGAGAAGGGAGGGTGTGTGTGTGTGTGTGTGTGAAGAGAGGAAACGCTGTCAGACACACACAGAAGGGCTCTTCCCTCCTCGTCGCTCTGCCAAGAGATCAGCAGGGCTAGGAGAGAGAGTGGCTAATTGGTTCAGGATGTGAGGTGTTTCTGACAAGGCCCAAACACTCAGGCAGTTCCAGAAAATGAACCTGGGAGGAGAAGACAGAGAGAAAGCAGCCCCGTCATCCGGAGAGAAAGAAGACAGAGAGAGAGAGAGAGAGAGAGAGAGAGAGAGAGGGAGAGAGAGAGGGGAGGGAGGGAGGGTGGAAAAAGTCTTGTTAAGGCATTTTTTTTTTTTAAACAAAAAGTTCGCTCAGTGAGAAGAATGTGGAGTCTACATCAGACCTGCAATCAAATTAAATTAAATCAAATCAACTAAAACCCTCCCTGAAAGTCAATAGACTCTTATAAGATTAGGAATAAAATGGTGGAAAACTGGACAAAGTGAATCAAGGGTGGGTCATAATAAAGCTATGATTTCCTAGCTCTCTTATATTTGACCATCTAGTTGCAGCTCTTCATAAAATACTTTAGTAACTTTCCTCCCAATGAGCATGGTCAAACAGCCACTTTCTGCTACAAGAACATCTTTAATTGCAGTGTAGGCCTGGGGATTAACCAGACACAATGATGCGAAGACACACAAATAATAGTATAGGCTGCTATTTTGATGGTGCAACCGAATTGAAAAGATCTCATTACAGCTTGTGACCTAATTCTTAAAAACATTTGAATTAATTAATCAAACTGAGACTCTGTAACAGTGACTGTTTTGAACAGGGTACATTTGAACAGCTGGAGGATACTTAAAAGAAAAAAAGAAAAAAATCTATTAAAAGACTAATTTTACTCCTGACAGTGCCTCACAGGAAATCCAGACAGAAAATATAAATATAGCCTGTAGACCCTCAGAGTTTGAGTGAGTCAAACATCTCCTACGGGGAAGTTCTGGCTGGGGCCACGTCCATGGTGATGCTCTGAGGTGACGCGTTAGTGTCGAGGACAGTCACGAATCTGTCTGTTTACTCTGAGACCTTCAGCATGTATCTGATGTGTAACACTGACTCCATTGTCACCAGGGCTGCGTCATATGCTGCCATCCTGCCATCAACCCTCCTATCACACCAAAAGGAGAGGATAAATAAACTGTGTAAAATTGTCCCATTAGTAGTTAGGCATTGTCAGTTACAAAAAACGCCTTGGGGTTTCCATAGTAATGACATTGATCACTGAATGGATACGGTTTCTAAAGCGAATTCTTTGGGGAGGAGGGTTTTCAGCATAGCTCTGAGTCATAGGCCTATCAGTGTAGCCTCAGGGTAAAAGTGTGTGTGTGTGTGTGTATGTGTGTATGTGTGTGTGAGTGTGTGTATGTGGGGGGATTGTAGGATTTAACCCAGAGGAATCCGGGGCTAGATTCAGGCCCTTTTTGGCTCAAACGTGCTGTGATATATATTTTTTGTACCACAATGGTACAGGAGGTAGAGGAGTCGTTTAGTAATCGGAAGGTTGGAAGGTTGGAAGTGTGTGTGTGTCCTTGAGCAAGATACTGAACCCCTTACTGCTCCTGATGTAAATATGCAGATTCCTTGTACGTCACTTTGGATAAAAGCGTCTGCTATATGTTGATGGAATATGTGCAAACACACTCTGAACCACAGTGGCAAACTAGGCACTTAAGGTGATTTTCTTTGGTCCTGGGTATGCTAGAAGCATATTCATCACTTCATTCAATAGCCCTTCATCACTCCGGTGAACAAACAAATGGCCATCTAACATTTATGACGTGTCCAATGTAGAATCAAAAGGTATCAATGGGGGGGCTAATTGCCTTGAACCACTCATACGCAGAGGTGGGCTGTTAAATCCCCTCCCCATACCAACCCACGGCCTTTTTACATGGCAACGTCTGTTGGAGAAGAAAATGATGACTATTTTACAGAAATCTCCACACTATTTGCAGTTTAGATAACCTACACATGCATGAAGGTTATTGCATCTCAGTGCTGAATGCTCTTGTTGTATAGCAGTGCTTTTTTAAAAATGAACTCCATCTCCACACGTCTTGGCTGCTGACAAACGTGTTCCAGGTGTGTGTTGTGGCACAACCTCAGCATCAGTGTCAGGCAGCTACACAAAGGCAGACTGATCACTCGCTCAGCCAAGCAAACGAACAGTGGATTCCGCACGGACACATTCACTGCCACCGCAGCGGGTCCAACGCATGTGTTCACAGCATCGGTCTCACACTGTCCAATGTCCTCTAATGGGAAAATGTGTCTCCGTGTGTGTGTGTGTGTTCCACATACGGTCTAAGGCTGTGGCGTGAGGCAGACCAGTGGAGCATTGCGTCTAAACCTATTGGAAGACACGCTTGAGTGAGACGAGGTCCTGAGCTGTTTTTCACGGGTGGCTACGCAAGCACACGATCCGCTTGCCCCTGCCACCTCTGCTCCTACAAATGACTTTCTGTCGCTGATGCAACCAAGTATAGCCCATCGCCTTGGAAACTGCAGCCTGAGGTTCACGCCGTAGGTCAGGAGTAGTCGGCTAGCAGTCTCATTATTTTTCAGGGCGCGGGTCCGCCCACAAACACCGGAGGATTGTGGGAAATGCAATAAGTGAAGTGTAATAACCATAGACATATAAAGGGTACATATGTCTATGGTAATAACCGGTGGCTAATTTGGGTCAAAGGATGCTGCATTGATCAAGGTTGTGCATGAATAACCCTAAGAGAAGAGTTAGAAGTGTAACATTTCAATGTAGTTTTTGTTGTGGAAAAAACCCCCTGAAAAAAAAAACAATAATAGACGGCTGTGTGTACAGTACATGGGTTTCAGGTGATTTTTCAATAAATTACAGGAACAGTGAAATGTAAAGAAATTATCTTAATGCCTAGAAATGAAAAAAAAACAATTTCAAAATACATCATAGCAATAGACATGGCAGAAAACTACACTGCATTGCACTTTCAAGGCACTGTACAAAAAAATGACTAAATGACAAGCAGATGACTAAAGCCCCCAGCAGTGAGTTTGAAGGGCAGGTCCCTAAAACAACCCTCTCTCCTTACTGAGTCAGCCGACGACGTCATAACACAGACAGGTGAAGGAAACATGGTCACCATCTCCTGTAAGACCTGTCCAGTTTTCTCCAGTGTGTGTTTGTGTGTGCATAACCACTCTTGGAGACAAGCACACAGGTCTATTTTAGTGTGTTGAGATTCACCCGCTCACCAGGATAGCATCTGCCTCCCGTCAGTCACCTGCTTCAACCTCAGGAATGATTCATTCCTGAGTGACGGGAGAGAGAGAGGGAGAGAGGGGGAGAAACACTCAAGGTAAGCATACATATCTTCCTCCCTCCAAGCCAAACACACTCAGCAGCTCATTTGGCTTCTGTACATTCAGTGCAGTCACTCTCAGTGCCTACATTCCTCCCCTGCACTCGCATGCATTTTCTTAATTTCACATCGTTGACAGAGGAGGTCATTAAAGCGCCCCCCCACCCCCCCCCACCCCTACACCTTTTCTTACCCTTCTTGTTTCTTCTCTCTTTCCACCTCCCCACCCCCCCTTCCGCAGCCATCCTTCTGAATAATAGAATTTTCCTGGCAGGCATTTTGCTGGTTAAGTTTCCCATCCTCAGTGTCTCTGCCAATCACCTCCCCGGCGATCCCTGAAGGGCCACATCAATCAGAGGCCCCCTCTCATTCTGGCGCTATCAGTCTAGACATCAGCAGGCACAAGAGGGGAAGATAAAGAACAGGGAGGTGGGGTGGGGGAGGGGGCGGGAGACACAGCAGCCTGACTGGATCCAACACATCTCTGACATGTTCTACACCCCTCCTCCTTACCTCCCTCCCTCCCTCTCACTCTCCCCAAATTGGGGGAAAGTTTCGCGGCGCACCTGTCTAGGAGTGAGATCGACGTGGGCGTATGAGAGTGCGTAACACACAGACGGAGGGCCCGCCGGGGGGAGGAAACACAACAATCATGAGTGGAGAAAATGTTTTTAACATTATATTAATAACGGTAGCTCCCCCCCCCCCTTCTATAATGTAATTGAAGCACTGTGTCTGCTGGGTACTGTCTGAGTGTCTGTGAGTGTGTGTGTTTTTTTTTTAAGGCTGAGGTGTGATGGTGGCAAAAGAAAAGTAAAAATAAACTCCTCTGTTCGGAGAGGTTCGAGAGCAGGGGGGGGCGGGGGGCGGGGCAGGGCAGGGCAGTGGTGCTTTATGGGATTGCAGTCTGTGCTGACACGGCGTGTAACTCAGAGCAGACAGGGGCCTGGCTGATATACTGACAGGGATTAATCTGAGATGGGAGGAATTGTGGGGGGAGAGAGAGAGAGAGCGCGAGAGAGAGAGAGAGAGAGAGAGAGAGAGAGAGCGCACAAGCAAGAGAAAGACAGAGAAAGAGGGAGAAAAAAATAAGAGGCTTTTGACCGGGCCAGTACTGCTCTCTCACAATTCTTTCCCTCCCTTCCTTCACACTCCAGCCAAACTCCCCCCTGCAGTCCAGTGTCTGAGACTCGGAGTTCAGACCAGGACAGACCACATGAAGCCAGAGGATAAAGGAGAGAGAGAAAAAGAAAAACTGCCCCTAACTCAAAACCAAATAAACACCTGAAGGTTACTCCCCTCCCTCTCGATGACCTTCAGACCCCCCCCCCACCCCCACAACCATCTTCCAAACCATCTCATTTTCTGCATTTGACCGGTTACACCACAGCTCAGCGGCTGCATTAGTGGATTGAGGCTTTCAGAAGTGAAGATGCGATGTCGACGTGACATTTGATCCGCAGCTTGGCGTGATAAGTCATCGCTTCGGGGCCCCCTCTCAACAGGAGTGGTGCAGGCAAACACTGCCGGGTAATAACTACCCTGTCGAATGAAGTATCAGATCAAAAAAATGTATCATTAAGCCATTTTCTTTCCTACAAAAAAGGCATTTTATTAAAAACAAAATCCATATTTACAATGCCAAGGATACACTGTTTAGGTTGGCAGAGGGTGCTGTATCTTTACAAAACACAGGAAGGCATTTACAAAAAAAAAAAAACTTAAACAGGTCTGTGGGTAAGAGGCTAGGGTACATGGCTATCAGTGTCAAACCAACATCATCCTGAAGGACAAGTACAGCTTTTAAGGTACTTCAGCAAACAACCACTGGCATCTGACTGCGGCGCTGGTTTCTAGAGTGTCCTCTTGAGAGAAATATAGCATGTGTAGTGGAGAAGGAGACCTTCGTGGGTAAAAAAATATACCAATACAGAACTAAAATCAAAACATGAAGCAAACATAGCTGTGATCTGAAAAATAATGAAGAAATAAAAGTCTATTTTTCCACATGATGCAAAAATACTATATCAGAACATACATATATTAACAAAAAAATCCAAAAAGGTTTACATAGTGATCAGTTTCAAATAATGTACTGTGTTGATTCGATGTCCAAATTATTTCCTGAAATAAACGTACACTAACTCCAGCACAGCTTCGTTATCAAACACCAATAGTTTAGAATTCTGCTTCTCCTCTGTCTTGATGTCTAGAAGTGGGGGGCAAAGGCCCACAGGACTTGGAGACATGTGCTCCGTTCATTCACATCAAAAAGGGAAAACCCCGTGGATATCTTCACTGACAGAAAAAGCAACAGCTTTAAGATCACATTGAAGTATGCTTTGCTGGTATGAGGAGAGAGGCCACTGACAATTTCATTTCTTTCTTTCTTTCTTTTTTCTTTTCTTTAAATACTGGCCCTCCAACAAACAAACCAAGCAACACTCCAGAACTCTAGCTTTTGCCATCTTTTTTTTTTCAATCGTTTTATTTTCCTTCTCTTGTAGCTGGCAAGATTGTGACAAGGGGACCAACTGCAAATGAGCCAGCCTTACCAAACAAACTCAACAAACAAACACAAGCTGACTGAACACGAGATGATCATGTCCGTGGGCACGCAACCCAGTCTTTCCACCATCTGTCAGCACAGAGGCTCAATCCATATTTGAAGGGGACAAAAATCCAATATATTCAGTCTCACTTTAAGAGCTGTGTTGAGTTCACACTGCCAGCTTAGACCTCTGGGCAAGGACCCTTGGGGGGGCACTGGGCGAGTGTGCCAGGCTCGGAGGCCGTGACCAACCCCCTCTACCCAGTCAGCGCTCACAGCCAGGGGTGCCAGGCCGGGTCCATACGGCAGAGGTTGTCCAGGCTGTTGGCGGCGGCCACCAGCGTGTTGACCTTGCTCTCGCCGCCCTCGAACTGGGCCAGGTTGTGCAGGCGGGTCATGATGGCCGTCACGGCCTTTTGCACAAGGGACACCAGCTGCTGGCTGTCCATGTTCTCGGGCTGGCCGGCAGGGGACAGCGGCAGCGACGTGTCCTCCTGCGTCTTCTTGTGCCACGCGATGATCTCATCCCGCAGGACCGCCTTCAGGATGCCGTCCACCTGACGTAGGGAGAGGGAGAGAACCATTAGCTCAAGGTGGCCTTTCAACCAAGTTGGACTTAACAAACTGAGGACAACAAAATACATATTAAAGTAACATTATACCAAGTAATATTAAACCAAATGAAAACCGGTAGTTCAAATATTTCTAAACGTCAACAGTTTATCTACTTGTTGCTAAAGGACAACTGACTACAGACACACATAACAGTCACAGTTGCACTGCATTAAGCTGGAAACTGTACTACAGTGTACTGGAAGACCATTGTTTGTGGTAATGACCGAGGAGTCACTGTGGCAGTTCCTGCTTCACCCCCTCACTCAGAGATGCGTCTACACGTGCTCGGTCCTCTGGGGCGCATGTCCGACCTCAAGAGGGCCTGCTAGGGTGTTTGGCATGTCTCTTCCTGTCCTTTCCTCCAGCGTGCGTGCAGCAAGCAGCACAGACTGCATTACCATCTCTCAGACCGTATCCAAAACATTCCAATTAAGCTGCGTCAAACGAGACGATCGGCGAGGGAGGTTTCTAGAAGCGTTCGGAGCTCTTTTTTAACGGCCGCGGAGCCTGGGTTTCTCTCCATCCCATGCGCTCTCTCTTCCTCGCACCTGCGGTCTTCCTCTTCCTCGGCCTGCCATGGCGGACTCTATTTTGGCCCTCCTAAAGAGAGGGAGTTATTCATAGGGCCACCCGCTGCCCTGTTATTACGTGGCCACTCCGGAGTGCTCCAGACCCCACTTATACAGTCCTCCCACGAGGGGGGCAGGGTGGGGAACTTTCTTCTTCCTCCTCCTCCTCCTCCTTCTTCTGCTCCTTCATTCTTTCATTCCTTGCTCTATTCTATACTGTTCCTCTATTCCTCCAGTCTATACTGTTGTTTTCCATCTCCCTCTCTCTCCCTCCCTCCCTCCCTCCCAGCTCACTGCACTGTTGTTTCTGTTGTGCGTAAGTCAGAGCTGTAAACCCCTGTGAGCCTCTCCATGGCTACATCACTTTTAATAAAAAACAGCATAAATAACCAGAGGAGAGAGGAATTAATTATGCATGTGCGAAATTAAATCAAAGATTTCTTTCCTTTTTTTTTTCTCCACTCTCTCCCTTGCCACAGCCTGAATCTTCTTTTAAATCGAGAAACAAAAACAGAAGTTGGTGTCTTATTTAATCAAGCGGAGGCGTCGGGAAAGGAGATTCTGAACACCCTGTGGATTGGCGGCCGAAAACGCCCCAACACGTGTCACAAGCAATCATGTACCCAGATTACACACGCACACTGATACCGACATAATTACATTCTTAAGTGAGGCAGCTCCCATTACCCAGCAGGCAGCAGGGCTTATAGTTTATAGTTCAATAATTTAGAGGTTGGTGGATTTGATCTCGTGGACCTAGATCACGATGAACTAAATATACAACTATACGTATGTTATATAACAATACTCTCATTTAAAATGCACAGTTACTACAGCAACTGACAGGATAAACAAACCGCACATTCCATATCAAATCATCTCAGCTTTCTTCACATCCCGTGTGATTCTGCTGTTCAATTATTCCACAACCACTCGCCTCAATTACCCCACGCCCTTGTGCAGCCATTTACATAGCAAGACATATAACTGTAATAACTTGGGTTATCGGAGAAGGATGTGGGTGACTACTAATCTGAGAATTTTGACCCTCCGTGTCCTAAACAAACATACATATGTGGTGATATATAACATATAGACGTGGCTAATGTGGACTCCCTGATGCGTCATGTGTAACAGGCTCCATTGACCCACCTTGAAGTTGGGCTGGGCGAAGCAGCGGGCCACCGCGATCATGGAGGCGGTGAGGGGCCCCGAGACGCCGATGCTGGTGAGGAACTCTGAGATGTTGGGTGTCAGGCGGAAGGGCACAGGCCGGTTGGCATCTAGGTCGCCCGTGGCGTCGTTGATGTCGAAGCGGAAGTAGGACACGTTGAGCTTGCCCGTGTCCTGTCATTGGAGTAGAGAGAGAGGCAGAGAGAGAGAGGCAGAGAGAGAGAGAGAGAGGCAGAGAGAGAGAGAGAGAGGCAGAGAGAGAGAGAGAGAGGCAGAGAGAGAGAGAGAGAGAGAGAGAGAGAGAGAGAGAGAGAGAGAGAGAGACAGACACACATCAGTATATCATATAGTACGAAAACAACGAGGATGAATGCTTGATGGACGCAAGGTGGTTTTCTCGGCTTATTGACGGAACGGAGAAAGGAAAGCTGACACAGTCTCCCGGGCCCTGCTGATGACTCTCGCGTTGCTCTAATCCCCCATCGAGCGTGTTCTCATTTGCAGTCGTCGCTACACAAATTAAGCTGGAGTTGCTCATTAGCCACCAATGGATATGAATATCAGCCCACCATCGCCTTTGCATAGAATTAAATTAAAAAGATTGAAGAGAAAAATGCTAAGACGAAGCTTTGGCTTAGTGTTAATTAGCCAATTTCCTTGTATTTGTTTTTTTCCCCTGCTGTCCGATGCTACTACGCTTCAATGTCATTCACACTGATCGCTCAAACCACCTAAATAAATTCAGTCTCCTTTGTGTGTTTTTCAAAGCTCTGCAAGTCAAGGCATACAGCACTCGTGTCCGATCTGGGGGGTTGGAGGGGTGTGATCTGCCCTCATCGACTTTGCTTTGCTAAGCTCTTCAATAAGGCTGGCCCTTAGGGATATGCTTCCCTTGGATATCAAAAAAATAAATAAAATGGAGAAAAAAAAAGCCTCTGTAGATCCGCAACAAGCTGCCTCTGCTGCTAGTGTCAAACCATCAACAAACACATAATCCTCCGCTCCCCTTGTGATGCCCCTGCGAAGGCTCATTGGGGTCCGTGCTTTAAGCCTACATCCCCCGGCCTAACGCGATACAGCGGGGGGAGCAGAGGCCTGGGGGTGGGGAGGAGAGAATTTCACCGATAAGGAGTTTATTTGGAGAAGGTGAGCTGACTGACAGCTTTATGGCGACGGTTTAATTCAATTTTTTTTCATCTGCTTTTATCCCCCAAATCATGACCTTCTGTAGCAAGCAGGGGTACGAGCGGGTTCCAGGCCCTCTAGAAGTTGCTGATAAAGAGTTGAGTGGGTGTGTTGGCCTTGGTGCTACTGTAGAGTCCTCTGGCTCTGACACAGCGCACACGCACACGCACACGCACACGCACACGCACACGCACAGTGGGGAGGAGAGGAGCCTTAGAAGGGCCTCATCAGAAAAACAGTCACTCTGGCTCCTGCATATCTGTGTCTGCGCGTGTCTGTGTGTGTGTTTGTGTGAGGATGGATGTGTGTGTCTCTTGTACACATGCATATCAATACACACTAAAGGAAAGGACTTTGTGCAAGAGAGAGAAAGAGCGAGACAGTGAACATATGTGTGTGTGTGTGTGTGTGTGTGTGTGTGTGTGTGTGTGTGTGTGTGAGAGAGATTGTGTGGGTATATCTGTGTGCATGAGTGAGGGAGACAGAGAGGGGTTGGAAAAAGTCGAAGTGTGTGCGTGTGTGTGTCAGAGAGAGAGAGAGAGAGAGAGAGAGAGAGAGAGAGAGAGAGAGAGAGAGAGAGAGAGAGAGAGAGAGAGAGACAGCAAGCACATCAGCAAAGCCCTCTCCTCCCCTGGCGCTGTAATCTCCCTGTGCCTAATGAGATCTGCCGAGTGGAACAGGCAGAAAGGGGGCTTAATGCGCTCGCTTAGCTGCCCACTCTAATGCCTGTCAGCAATGGCAGATTAGGATCACAGGATGGGGTGTCTGTTGGACACAATCATTTTAATAAAGACTTCCAAACGCACTCTGGCGTCTGACTGCCTGCTCGTCCCTCTCCTCTCACCTCCCCTCCCCCGCGTCCTCCTCCAACTGCACCGGAGATGAAGAGTCACAGTCCCCGGGATGAAGCCCACCGCGCCGGGTCCCCTTTTTAATCAAATCGGCCCTGGCGGCTGGCGAGTGACGAAATCATATGGCTTTCGTAAACACGGACTGTTTCCCCTACTACACAACCGTTTTGACAGGCCAGCCACGAGCACGGCGCAGTGTTTTTACAAAAAAGAACTCCCGCAGGGGTGAGAGGCTGAACGGGCTGGGGCTGTGGATCTTTCCGGAAGATGCACTGCAAAATGTGGGGGTAGGCCAGGGTCGATTTGGCATTCTGTGCGGGGTCAATTGAAATTCAATTGGGTTAATTGAAAACGACATCAATGACTTTGCCGCCTTCTTAAAAAAACAGGCACCGTCCTCTCAGCTGAATGAACCTGGCCCTTCAAAGTGACACCACAGAGGCTGATAAATGTGGGTTTAATTTAAATTCCAAGACAGACAGACAGACAGACAGACATACATAGATAGAGAGAGAATTGAAAGTGAGAAGACAGTGTGAAGAGAGAAATACCAGAGTTGAACTGTGTGAGTAGTGCGAGAGAAAGTGAGTGTGCTGACAGAGAAAGAGAGCGGATTTGGAGCGAGGGAATGTGCCATGGGCTGGAGGGGAGGGGTAGATGGAGTGTGAGAGTAACTGTGTGAGTGACGGTGTGACATCGTGTGTGGAGGAGGAGGAGGAGGAGAAAAGTGAGAGAACGAAGGAGGTGAAAGACACACACGCCCGCACACACACAAGCTTACTGTGTACACACTGCGAGAGACACACACACACAAGCTTACTGTATACACACTGCGTAGACACACACACACACAGAAGCTTACTATATACACACTGCGAAAGACAGCAGTGAGCCGGAGAGGGAGTGTGCTGTTACCTGGGCTATCTGCAGCATCTCCGGGTTGAGGCGGTTGAGGTGCAGCATGAACTCGGCCAGGCCGATGAGCGCCAGCTGGATGGTGAACATCTTGCGGAACGTCCAGTAGTCGGTGGCGTTGGGGAACGTGTGCAGGGCCCACTCCTTCAGCATGCTCCGCGGAACCATGTTCCCCTGCACCTCCTTCAGGATGTCCCTCAGTACCTACACACACACACACACACACACACACACACACACACACACACACACACACACACACACACACAGGGTCAGGTTAGTCAACAAAAATAATAACTATAATAACTTATAATAAAAAAAATATTTATAATAAAAAAATCATATTGATTATTTATGATTAATTATAAACCATGTATTAATGATGTTATAATTAGTTAATTGCTGATATTGGCATCTTCATAAAATATGACTTAGTCCAAATGAAATTACTTGAAACAACTGCATTATCAACACTTACTTACAATTCATTTTTATCACCATAATGACACGACTATGTGTTATGTGTGCAATGAGTGAATGAGTTCTTCTCCTGACCTGGTGGCTGGCCTGCGTTCCCCGGGCCTGAACGGTGGCCAGGCGGTCGTAGTAGCGGGAGATGGGGTTGTCATGCTCGATGCCCTTCTTGGCGCAGCGCTGCTTATAGATCTCCACCAGGGACAGTGACGAGGGGTTGTCCTCCACCAGTCGCATCTGGGGCGACACTGCAACCACCCGTGGCACTGTGGGGACAGGGGGAGGGAGAACAGAATGGACGATGTCAGTTGAGGCGTCTGGCTCGATGCCGAGAGTGTACAGAACTGTAGGCCATTTTGTTTGGAGTTTTTGACAATCTGCTTTCTTATCCATTTTCAGCATAAAACGGTGTTCCGTTAAAACGTGTTGAAGGACGATGAATTGTGCTTAAAATGTGTGCACTGAGCATAAAAAAAAACAACATACAGTAAATGCTTGGGTATTAGGGCCTTTAATATAATGCAGGAATGGGAGGCTGCCTTTACAACAGTACACACATCAATAACACACAACTCTGAGAAGAATCGCTGTCATGGCACGTCAATCACGGCCTTGGAGGTCTGCACATACCTCATTCCGACGCATTCACGAAATTAATGAACTAGACATTTTTGCTCGGCTTCGCTCTTGGTTTAGGGCAGTTCAAGTCAAACGTAGGAGGAGGCATTCCTGCAACACAGGATCTCAGGAAGTGTTTGAACAAGTGCAGCGACAGCCTCTACAGGACTTTCATTTCAAAAGATTGAGCCGGGCCAAGGCTATCGGAACTCGCACAGCCGAACATAAATATATTTAAACAGGCCACTCCGATCGCGGAAATAGTCGCACTGCAAACAGCTGGCAGGCTGCCAATCCTCTATATCAGGAAGGCTGGAAGGGAAGAAAATATGTCGGAGTACATATCATTACACCCGCGACAGAGAACTCATTAAAAGCGAGTCAACATGAACCTGTCCTACCCAATCATCATTCGTCTGGAGGCCGACCTCTTCCGCGAATGTGGTCTTGGATTAGACCCGAGCACCTTTAATTTCCTCTGGGCTGCGCAACATTGATCGATGTTCCCGCTAGCCAACAACGCAGCTGACATTTTCAGATTATTAGTCGGAATCTATCGGGGAGGGTGGAATGTACTGGATGGTGGTGCCGATTTTTCATCTTGCCTTAGACATCGATGTGTGTTCAAAACGTTTGGGTGAATGATTGACTTCCGCATCGGCCGGTTCAGTCTACAGTGATTATGCAGAGTAGTGAATGATTCGTGTGGGTCAAGGGCTCCTTATGCAAACACAACCTGAACGAACGGAATTACAGCTGGAGCTCCTGATTTGATCCCAAAGGCCTTGGATGATGATGCTGCGATAGTGACCAATAGGAGACGAGCACCAGAAGTCAGTCCACCAATCAGGATTGGGTGAGGTGAGCCCCTTTGATGAGCACTCTCACGGGATCTCATCACGCTCTAGCCATACCTGATGAGCCTGCTTCAGACCTTTGCCCTTGTACAGTTTTTCCACTGATAAGTCAATCACGGCAAGACAATTGAGATTTCATCTCAGCTGGACTGTCTGCCCTGTTCCCGTGGGGACGGAGCGCTCGCTAGTGCCGCTTTTAGACAATCCGTCTCGCTCTTTTGTGGCGCAACGAGGCAGCTGTATCAGCGGCCTATATTCCACGGCTATGCTGC
Source organism: Clupea harengus (assembly GCF_900700415.2). Lineage (NCBI taxonomy): Eukaryota > Metazoa > Chordata > Actinopteri > Clupeiformes > Clupeidae > Clupea > Clupea harengus. The sequence goes on along the minus strand of NC_045174.1, from coordinate 10,711,498 downwards.
CGTACCGGCAGTGCCATTGAAGCTGCCTCTCTTTCACCCCAATTTCACTCCGCTCTCTTCACTCGTCTCCTCCTGCTTCCCAATCCTTGTCAGGACACTCACAGCATGCATAGATGAACCCTGCTTTATTTTTACTATTTGGTGCAGTCAGAAAGTAATACGAGTTAAGGTTTTGAAACCCACTGTATGAACTCGCCCCCTCGTCTACCACAGCGCAGACCTCAAAGAAGACTGAATTTGCAGGAAGAAGTGCAATGATTGTGTTCATATTGGGATGAGTGATGACTCGTATCTTCCCCAGACACCTCAAGCCCAAACCCCTGTCTGAAGTTACCCCGGCTCCATCTGAATCTATTGCAGCTCGAGAAACAGTAGCTGAATAATAACCAGAACCCTGGGGGGAAAAACATAATTTCTTTGTCTGGAGGTGTCAGAGAAACAAACAGCTTCTCTCTTTTTTTAAAAACAGAACAGTATCTCTTTTGGTTGAAACTTGGAAGACGTACCTGTGAAGAAGAGATGCCTTTTGGTGGTCTCCTTCCTCTTCTCCAGGCAGGGGTTGAGGAGGCGCAGGAGCTGCAGCACGCGCTCCTCGCGCCGGGACTCCGTCAGGCAGGCGTCGTTCATCACCAGGTACGGGTAGATCTTGCCGTTGTGGCCGCGGATGTAGAGGCGCCGCGCCGCCGTGTTGTGCTTCTGCACGATCTCCACCCTGGGCATGAACCTGGGAACGGAACGGAAGAGGACGAATGAATGCATTTTAGAGACACACAGTTGGAGCATTTAGTATTCGTTCATTCATCATTCATTCTCTGTCATTCCCTTTCATGCTCCTCCACACATAAAAGACCAGGAAGAATTGTAGCAGGTATTACAGTAGCTGCAAATGCACATAAAACAAAATGACCTTGCATTCATTTAGCTGTGCCCACAGCACAACAGAACTCTACAGAAATGTGTGAATGTGGTTGTTGTCATGGCTATGGGCTAGTGTAGGGCTAATTCTAGAGTAAACTGCACTTAGAAATAGAAATCACCATTTTTAAATTAGCTGCAACCAACCAGGCAGGGAGGAGCATATTTTTTTTAAAATAAAATGCACTTCCATTCATAGCAACAACGAAGAGGTAGATTTTATCTGTATGTTTGCCGTTTAGAAAACCCTAAAAACCCTCCACACCATATTCAGCAGCGAGAAGCTGATTAGCATCACGCCAGGTACAGGAAACCCCACCTGCAGGTAGTACGCTTTGCATAAACACACAGATTTAATACGAACCATGTGTGTTATTCACAAAAGGTTAGCTAGTACAGGAGGACACTAAAGGTCGTGTGTGTGTGTGTGTGTGTGTGTGTGTGTTACCTGGCTATCTTGATGTAGTAGTGCGTGGGCTTGGGCATCAGGAACTCGCCGGGGATCTCGACCTCGGCCGTCTGGGCGGAGAAGTTGCTGAGGAAGCGGCACTTCTCCTCGATGAGGAAGAACTTGGGAAGCTGCTTGGTCTTGGCCTCCAGGATCTTGATCCACTTCTTCAGCTTGGAGATGAGATTGTGCAGCTTCATGGAGCCTGGCACACTGAAGTCAAAGTCTGGGGGGGAGGAAGAGAGAATCGGTGTCAGGTGAAGAACAGCAAGGTGAAGGAGAACAGGGTGGAGGGGGTGGGGAGAGGGGGAAAAGGAGGAAGGGAAGAAATGACAAGATGATGTTATCTGTGAATCAGGAA